>NC_040097.1:31078373-31381404 GCF_003369695.1 Bos indicus x Bos taurus | reverse complement strand
CATCTACTTCCCTAGACCCACTATGAATATCACAAAGTACACTGGATATGCCCCTTTATTGATTCCCTAAACAGTTCTGGGACCTAGGGTTTTAGAGAAGGAAACGTGAAACTTGGGATAAAGATGATATTCATAACTATCATTTGTTGAAACTCACAGTGTCCCAGGCATTTTTCATGTGTTGTCAGTTTTAATCTTCATGGTCATTCATTGTATAGATTGTTCTCATTTAACAGATAAGAACATCAAAGTTCAGAGAAGTGATTTGCCCAAGGACACAGAGATAGCATATTTACTAATCTTTATAAATATTCTTTTGAACAGATATTATTTTAGCATTTAGTTTTCCTGGCCAGATACCCAGAAAGTAGTGACTATTCAGAATGTCTAGCAAAAAGGAGACTGACTCATCCAAATGATGTGTGTGATTTGTGCTTTATCTTGTGTCCCATCTTGGGTGCTACAATTGTCTCATTCTGTGTTCATGGCTAATGGCTGAGGAATGCTTATTACATGTCAACATGTAGTTTTTGTTCATTTTACCATCACAACAATCCTGTAAGATGGTACTGTTATCTCCCCTCCCCCACCCCACTTTACAGATGGGAACACTGAGGCTTAGGGAGGTGACTTACATTGCTTTGAGGTCACACTGTTGTCAAATCCAAATTCCTGTGCCCGTCATACAGTGAGGCGACACAAACTGAAATGTCAGAGTTTGGAGCAGAGAAAGGCTTATTTCAAGGGCCATCTGTATGGGCAGCTCATGCTCAAAAGACTTGAACTCACCCATGATTTTAGGGAACAGTTTTTGAAGGCAAATTTTGGAGCAAGGGCTATCAGATGTGTAAGTTTCCTGACTGGTTGGTGGTGAGCTAAGAGGGTGGTGGTCTAGGAATCTCAGTCATCAACCTTCTGGTTCCAGCCAGTCTGAGGTCTAATGCTCCCGTGTTCAGTCTGAAGTTACCCTCCTCCACCTGGGTGGGGGCCTTGGTTCCTGTAGAAGAACTCAGAGATCTGGACCAGGTTGTTACTCACCCCTTGAAGACGAAGTACAACTCTGCTTTGTTACGGCATTGTTGTCTCTTGACAGCTTTTCCTTTGTTTCTGTTTTCCCTCTCTTTTCCAATAAGTAACTGCTTGAATCTGCCCTTTGGAACTTGGGCGGAAGGCCTACAAATAAGAAACGGGGGCTATAGAAACACTTTTGTACCTGGGAGGGCCCCGCAAAGCCCTGCATGACCAGGCTGATAGCAGAGCCTGTACTGTCTCATAAGCTGAGCAGCCATCACCTCGTCAACTCACTCTAAAGTTTAGAAGTGTTAAAATTCACTGAGACACAAGAGAAGAATTCAATCACAGCCAGTGTAACTCACAGCAAAAGAAAACTTTTCAACTGCAGGCCTCTAAATCTGAAAGCCTCTTAACCCAGTTTATGGAGCCAGTGTCCTAAGAGAGGCCTCATGCGTTTCTGGGTTGGCTACCAAAGGCCAGCCATGGCGTATCTGTCTATGTCGTCAGCTCAAGGTTCATGGTGGGTGAAATAAACCCATGACATAACATTTCTGGCCTTTTTGGGTTTTTTTTGACTCAATATCTCAAGTCAGTTTCTGGTCCCTATATTAAATCAAATTAAATATTTACTTGAGTTACTGGCACATATTGGGTTGGCCTAAAAGCTCATTTGGGTTTTCCTGTAAGATGTCATAGAAAAAACCCAAATGAACTTTTTGGCCAACATGATACCATGTATCCTTTTTTAAGGATTGAGCACAGACCAGTGACCAAATCAAAGTGTCTACTTTTAAGAGGTTTATGTTCTAGTGGCAAGGAGGATAGTCATTGAGAAAATAAAAATATGGTGTGTCAGTGACTGCTAATGAGTACAGGCTTCTTTCTGGGGTGATAAAAATGACCTGGAATTAGATGGTGGTGATGGTTGGACAACCCTGTGAATGTGTCAAAACCTTCTGAACTGCATACTTTAAATGGGTGAAGTTTATCGTATGTGATTTGTATCTTAGTGAAAATTAAGGAAATAAGAAAAAAATGAAGCAAGGTAGAGAGCCAGAAAATGACAAGAAGTGCCAGCTTAGACAAGATGGTCAGGGAAGGCACATAAGGGGCTGCTGGTGTTCTCCCACCTGCTCTCTGTCCCCGTGATTTACCACTGGGTGGATTTTGGTTCTGCCAGCAGCTGTCCCACCTCCAGTACCCACATCACTCTGATCCTAAGCCCAAGTTCTTTCTTGCCTGTCGTGGAATTTGCCCTGGGTGAATATGTACTATCAGGACAACCAAGTAATACAGCTGGGGCAGGGTGTTATGGGCTGAATTTTGTCTCCTCTCAAATTCATGTGTTGAAGTCCTAAATTCCAGTTCTTTAGAATGTGCTTATATTTGGAGTTTGGGCTTTTTGAGAGGTAATTAAGTTAAAAGGAGCCAATCCAATTGGTGATGTTATGTTGTTGTTTAGTCGCTAAGTCATGTCTGACTCTCTGCAACCCTGTGGACTGTAGCCCGCCAGTCTCCTCTGTCCATGGGATTTCCCAGGCAAAATACTGGAGTGGGTTGCCATTTCCTTCTCCAAGAGACCTTCCTGACCCAGGTATTGAACCTGGGTCTCCTGCATTGCAGGCAGATTCTTTACCATCTGAGCCACCAGGGAAGAAGATGAAATTTGTATATACAGAGAGACACTTAGGGTTGTGCACATCCAAAAGAAAGGCTGTGTGAGGACACAGGGAGAAGGTAGCCGTGTGTAAGCCAGAGAGAGGCCTCAGGAGAAACCACACCTCTGACACCTTGATCTTGGACTTTCAAGTCTGCACAGTTGTGAGAAAATGAATTTCTATTGTTAAAGTCACTCAGTCTGTGTAGGCATTGAAAATTCCATATATTTTAAGTGTGCAATGTGTGTTGCACACTTCAGAAAATAAACACACCTGTGTGCCCAACACTGCAAGGGAGAAACAGCACCCACCAGTGTCTGAGGAGGAGGAGTCCCTCTGCTCCCAGACTGACAGCGCCTGAGAGTTACCACTACCCCAGACCACGACAGCAGAGATTAGTTTTGCTTGTATTTGTACTTTACGTAAATGGAATCACAGAGTATCTACTCTTGTGTGTCTTATTTATTTCATAAAGCTTGTTTGTGAGACTGTTATTTTTATGTGTGTGCAGTTATGGAGGGGCATTCTCTCCTCTATAGTACATTTCAATATGAGAATACATGATAATTATTTTTCTACTGTGGATGGGCGTTTGGGTACTTTCCACAGTGGGACTCTTACCTGTAGTGTTACTGGCCATTGTTATCTTACCCCATATTTGAGTCCAGTTGAAGAATTCTCTGCCTTCTCCAAGATGTTCTTCTACTGTGTCTTCTAAAGCATCATTGTTTTCCTTTTCATATTTAGGTCTGTCATCCATTAGGAATTAAGGGAGGGGGAAGACACATTTTTTATTTCCTGGAAATAGCTAATTGACCTACCAGCATACATTGAAAAGACTATTCTTTCTGACTGCATTCCAGTGTTCTGGACTTCACTTTATAAAGTTAGGAATTAAAGTGTTTTATATCTGAAAGTGACCCCAAAAATCTAGACATCTGCATGGTAGATTGTCTAGGGGCACAGAAACAAACCTCTTCTCTCTCTCTCTTGCTAAAACGTGTGTATGAGATGTATATTTTTGTTTAGATATATGTGCATGTGTGTGTTAGGTGTGTATGTTTTAGGGGCGTATGTTGGGTACGTGTTTATGCATAGATGTGTGTATGATTGAGTGTGTGTATGTATGTTAGTTAAGTGTGTGTATGTACAGGTGTGTGTACTAGGTGTGTGTGGGGGGCCTAGTAGGTATTGTGTGTGTAAGCATGGGGTGTATTTATGTCTTAGGGTTGTGTATGTGTGTTAGATGTCTATATATTAGGAGTGTGTATGCATTAGAGGTGTGTATTAGGTATGTATATTTATGTATAGGTGTGTGTATATATTAGGCATGTGTTAGATTGTATACAGGTCTCTGTGTGTTAGGTACGTTTACGTATTCAGTGTGTGTATGGAGTCAAGGGCTCCTCTGTGGAGAGGGTTCCAGACCCAGGCAAAGGAAGGGGGTTATCCAACTATAGGATAATTGGGGCAATGGGCAGGGTGCTGCAGAACTTGGTGTTTAGAACAGGATTGTGAATTCAGCACCTAGTCGGCTGCATGAAAAAACTAATGGATTGGGTTCTCTCTCTGTCTTCCGCTCCAGGCAAGACTGTTTCTCAAAGTGGGGTCTACTCCGGGAGGGATTTGAGGTAGCTGAACCCATCCTGAACTGAGTGCTGGTGTGCCGGGGGTGTAGGCAGGACTGGTGAATCCTATGTTTCTAGGTGCTCCCCACTCCCACCCCCAGAAGCAAAGACCCACTGTGGACTCTCCCTGTTCAGTGAGCCAGGAAGCAGGCAACTCAGACTGGCTTCTCATCACTCGACTGGGAGCCTGCTTTTAGTCCCCCAAATAGATATTTGTTAGTTTCAGTGGGTGAATTTTCTTCACATCTACTTCAGCAATACAAATTCTGCCACCAAATTTTCCTAAACGTCTGTCTTCTGTGTAATTTGTATGTCATGCTAGAGAGACTGCTACTTGAGATACTTCAGTGGATAAATTATTCTCTCCTCCACTTCTGCAAAAAATTACACTCTTTGATGTGAAAATTATATGCACTTAGAGATATGCTAATCCGAAAATGATTTGAGAAGAGGAGAGGAAGGGAAGCAGCTGACTCGGAGGCTGCCATGGTCGCGTGCACCTGTGCTGGGCGATTCCTGAAGGCGAGTGATATCTTGGCAACTCTCCTCAACCCAAAGTGGTCTTTAGTTTCAAAAACCATTGATTTCTCAAAATGTGATGGAGGCAATTCTCATGCAAAATATGATGATTTTAAATATATTAAGTGGTTGGGAGGTACGAGTGGGGATTAGCATAACATTAGGGAAACTTTCATTCATTCATCAATACTCATATTCAATGACTATTAATGGAACACCCAGCGTTAGATACTCACGGAGAATAAACCAGATGGTGAGTCTGTGCTCTTGGAGTTGTCAGAACTTAAAATGGTAAAGGTCTGTTGGCAAAGAACACTAGGAATCTACTCTAGATGAGTCAATTGTTGCTCGAGGTATGTCCATACAGCATCCTCAGTGAGACTGTCAAAAAGGCAGATGTTTCAGCACCAGCTCCCCTAGACCTAGCGAAGCAGAATCTGCATTTTGGTGGCTCAGACAGTAAAGAATCTGCCTGCAAAGCAGGAGACCTGGATTCATCCCTGGGTTAGGAAGATTCCTTGGAGAAGGGAATGGGAAACTACTCCAGTATTCTTGCTTGGAGAATTCCATGGAAGAGGAACCTGGCAGGCTACAGTCCATGGGGCCGCAAGGAGTTGGACAGGACTGAGTGAGTGACTTAACACTTTCAGTTTCACTTTTTTTTTTGAGGTGACTCATATAAATGTTCATCCTTGGCTACCCATTAGAGTCATCTGGGGAACTGAAAAAGCACTGGAGTACACTCCAGGCCAATCAAATCAGAATCTCCGGGGGTGGAATTCAGGCATTGTGGAAAATTACTCCTCAGGATGTCCTGAGTCACAGTTTCTGGGCAGGACCCAGGAACCTATCTGTAGCAAACCACTCAGACAAAACAGATGAGGAAGGTCTTTGCATGGTGGAAGGGGAAGGGGATAAAGCAGAAAGGAGAACTCAGTCTAGAGGGTGGGGTAGGTGAGGACAGTCCTGAACCTCACAGCTTTCCTTAACTTTTAATATTGACATAGTTTCAGACTTACAGGAAAATTGTGAGAATAGTACAAAGAATTCCCTTATATACTTCATTCAGACTTCCTAGCCCAAACTTTAACATTTATCACAGTTGTGGCTCTTCCAGCTCTCCTGCTATGTATATGTGTGTATGTGTATTCAATTTGTTTGTCTGATGTCTTCTCATGAATGAACCCAGGTTATGCACCTTTGGCAGGGATACCCCTGAAATGATACCGTGTCCTCCTAGTATATCAGATCCAGATGCGCTTGCCCTTGCCTGTTACTGGTCATGTTAACCTCCATCACTTGGTTAAGAAGCTCTCTGCCAGGTTTCTCAACTGGAAAGTTCCATTTTACCTTCTGTCATTCATTATGTTGTGGTAAGAGACTTTGGGACTTTGTAAATACTGTTCCTCCTCCAACTTTTACCTGGAAAAGTTTTTATGCTGAAACAAATTTCAGCATCTGATGATTGTTGATGGAATCAGTTATTATTACCATGTTTGCCAAATAGTCATTTTCTAATTTCATCATTCCTTTGATGTCATTATTAGTTTTTTTTTTTTATTGTAAGGGAGATCTTCCCCTTCTCCTCACTTGTTCATTTACTTACACAAGTTCATGGATTCTTGATGAACTTGTGTTCATCATCTTAATCCTGCCTGTTACTCCAATTGACTGTTTAGCATTCAAATGATGCTGGATTTGGCCAGTGTTCTGGCTCCTGTGTTCTCTGGATGTGTCTCTATCAGTCTTTGATCACTTCCTTACTTTCTGGGGTAATAAGACATTCCAGGCTCAGATCTCTCATTAGACATGTTGAAATATGTTGGGGCTGACACTTCCTGGGAAGAAGTTTCACAGTTTAACACTGACGTGACTGAATGAAGAAAATTTTAGTGAATGGCATTGGTAAGACGATCCGCACTGGGTTTTTACAACCTATAAAAATGCTAAATTTGACTTTCAACAGTCAGTGTTTTCCTGAAACAGTACACAAATGTGGAGTTGGCAGGGGGATTAAATTCTGTTTAAAATAATGCAGCTATCTTGTCTACACCTAACTCCATAACATTTTTAAAGCAAATTTAATTTATGGACTCTTTTCATAAATTTCCATTTTTTTTCCAAATTATAAAAGTATGATAACACATTTACAGGAAACTTGGAGAATACAGAATAAAGTTACATATATATATTAAAATTTTTTTATGTAGATAAATTAAGTTTTTAGTTGGAGTTTCAATAGCAGACTCTCAAAAATTAATAGAATGAATATATAGAAAAGTAGAAGGATATAGTAGACCTGAATACCTCATGAACCAATGCAATATAATTAAGATTTATACAATTTTCACACAACAGTAGGATACAAATTTTATTCAAGTTCCCATAGACTATAAACTAGGAGACACTGGACTATATCCAGGGACATAATAAGGTGCAAAAATTTCATCATCTAAAGGTATTGAAATCATACACAGTTTATTCTCTTATCGTTGTACTTTCCATAACTTAGTTCTCATAGAAACAGCAACTTCTATTGCCATTTCAATTTTTGAAGTGAGTCCCCACCAGTAACACTGTCCCTTTTAACAAATAATAGTGTTAACGTGGTCCCCTGCAGAAGGGAATGGCAAGCCGCTTCAGTATTCTTGCCTTCAGAGTCCCACGAACAGTATGAAAAGTGTTGTTAAAACAGGCTGCAAAAATGGGCTAAGTGTTCATATTCTAAGAGAGACTGGTCACTTGAATAGTCACTATATTTTCTCAATTCCAGAACTTGTCCAGATGAAAAGTTCTGAAATCAAGTGCTTAAAGACTGATGGAGACACGTCCAAAGAACATAGGAGCCAGGTTTACAGGGTTCCCACTGGCCAAACCTGGGATCATTTGAATGTTGAATAGTAAACAAATATAACAACACAGAATAGCTTAAGAATCCATGAGTTTGTGTAAGTAAATTAATAAATGGGGAAGTTTTTATGCAAGGATAGTTTTGCCCCTGGGGATATTTGCTGAGGTCTGGGGACATTTTTAATTGTCACAACAGGATAGGGAAGGACTTGTTATGGGGTAGAGACTAGGGATGCTGCTAATCATCCTGCAATTCACAGAACAGCACCACAATTAAGAATTATCCCTCCCAAAATGTCGGTAGTGCCAATATGAAGAATTCTTTCCCATAGGAAAGTGTCCACAGTTTCCCAAAGTGTGATTTGTAGAACACTAATCCTCTAAACTAAGATTATGGCATCTGGTCCCATCACTTCATGGCAAATAGATGGGGAAACAGAGACAAACTTTATTTTTCTGGGCTCCAAAATCACTGCAGATGGTAACTGCAGCCATGAAATTAAAAGACTTTTACTTCTTGGAAGGAAAGTTATGACCAATCTAGACAGCATATTAAAAAGCAGAGACATTACTTTGCCAGCAAAGGTTCGTCTAGTCAAAGCCATGGTTTTTCCAGTAGTCATGTATGGATGTGACAGTTGGACTATAAAGAAAACTGAGCACTGAAGAATTGATGCTTTTAAACTGTGATGTTAGAGAAGACTCTTGAGAGTCCCTTGGACTGCAAGGAGATCCAACCAGTCCATCCTAAGGGAAATCAGTCCTGAATATTCATTGGAAGGACTGATGCTGAAGGTGGAACTCCAATACTTTGGCCACTGGATGCGAAGAACTGACACATTGGAAAAGACTCTGATGCTGGGAAAGATTGAAGGCGGGAAGAGAAGGGGACGACAGGGAATGAGATGGTTGGATGGCATCACCGACTCAATGGACATGAATTTGAATAAACTCCGGGAGCTGGTGATGGACAAAGAAGCCTTGCGTGCTGCAGTCCTTGGGGTCGCAGAGTCAGACATGACTGAATGACAGAACTGAACTGAACTGAATCCTCTAAAGTGTAACGGAACCTCAATTTTAGTTGAGGTGGTAATGGACCCAACAAAAAGACAGCATTCCAGTTTTACTTACAGTTAGGGAGTGTGAGTGACTATGGAAATGTTGTACAGGACTTTGGGGAAAAATCGTGAAAAAAGTTGATGCACTTGGGAGATGGACTCCTTTGTCCTTCCCTCCTTCATCCATTGCGGGCCTGGAATGCACATGTGGTAGCTGGGGCTCCAGCAGCCATCTTGGTCCATATGGTAACTCTAAGGATAGAAATGACTCCTTTTGAGTTTAGCAAAGCAGGAAGATAGGAGCATGCCTGTCTAATGTTAATAACACCATGAGTTTCCATAGTAACTCTAAAGTATCTGGCTTTGGATATCTCTTATTTATGTGTGAGAAAAAATTCTAAGTTATTGTTATTTTGAGTACCTAGGCCTTTTCAATTTTTAATAAATATAGTTAATGATTTTCCAACTTGGCATTTAATACATATATGTGTATGTACATAACAGACAGCCCTTGAATTAGAAAATCTATGGAGAACAACATTCTCCTTTAGAAAAGCATGCCCTTTCCCCCAAAGATAATTTATTTTGAATGAATACCTTCCCACAAGAGGTATTTTGCCCCTAGCAGAGGGAATGAGTTCTTTTGAAAAGGGTATATATTTTGTTTCATTTACTTCATACACATTCCAAAATAAATGAGTATTCTAATAATTTAGTGCATGCCACATAATTTCTACCATATGCCCATGTCAGGAATAAAGGGCTTCAGTGCATTTTCTTATCTGAGTGCTGAACTGAGCTCCTAAACTTCCTAGCCAGCTCGCACCATCAGGCGACCATCTGACTGGGACAGAGTGGTTTTTGGTGCAAAGTGGGTGCTCTGCTTCATCACGGCAGGACCTCACAAGCATCTGTACTCAGAGAAGGAGGTTTCTCCCTCTCAGGAGATTTCAGTTAAGAGTCTCTCAGGCACCAGAACTGATGGGTTATGGGAAAGGAAGGTGGCCTGTCTGCTAAGGAAGGTCTCCCTCCTGTACTCACTTAGGATGCAGCTCTGTGATTTCAGGGTCACAGTGAGTATTTGCAAGTTTTTAGTAATTTCCCTCCCTTCCTTCCCCCCATCTCTTCTAAGTAGTAACAATAGGCAACATTCATTGTGCATTTATTACGTGATACTCATTGGAAAAGATCCTGATGCTGGGAAAGATTGAAGGCAGAAGGAGAAGAGGGCGACAGAGGATGAGAGGCTTGGATGACATCACGGATCCAGTGGATGTGAACTTGGGCAAATTCCAGGAGAGAGTGGGGGACAGAGAGGCCTGTTATGCTGCAATCCATGGGATCGCAGAGACTGACACGACTTAGCGATTGAACAACAATAACAATAATATGTGTTCTACATCATCTACTCGTTTCATCTGGGCTCTGCTGTGCTTAGTCACTCAGTTGTGTCCGACTCTTTGTGACCCCATGAACTGTGGCCTGCCAGGCTCCTCTGTCCATGGAGATTCTCCAGGCAAGAATACTGGAATGGGTAGCCTATCCCTTCTCCAGGAGATCTTCCCTACCTAGAAATCAAACTGGGGACTCCTGCATTGCAGGTGGATTCTTTACTAGCTAAGTTACCAGGAAAGCCCCATTTCATCTGGAGGTACCATTAGCAGCCTCCATTTGGCAAACACTTTAAAATGTGTAAAATGACATCTGTAAAGACCCTAGTTTCAAGTAGAGTCATATTTTGAAGTCCTGGGTGGATATAAATTGGGGGCAGTAGTGCTTTTCAACCCACTGGAGTACCCAAGGTTTTAATTTCTGAGGAATACTCTTACGTAAAAGCCTTCCGCATGCAATGTTTATTTTGGATTATGTGTATGCATGTGTACATTTCCCGGGGGAGAAATTTTACATAGAATTCTTAATGCTTCTCCAAGTGCAAGTTCTATCCTAAGAGACTGAGATGTATTCTCTTTCTCAGGCATGAGTACAAGCCCAACCCATTTGGCTTTTACTGGGTGTCACCGCTCCATCCATCAGGATTGCCTGTGTCCAGAAGGCTGTTTTCATGCATTTTTATGGCTTCTGGAGACTCCATTAAAGGCACGTTCAATCAGCGCCCTGACAGTGACAGAGCCCAGTTGCTCACCAATTCTCTCTCTTGAAATTTATAGAGATCGTAAAAGACTCGTAGGAAATCCTTCGGCCTCCACATTTGGGTTGCAAAGTGTCTCCTTTAGAAGGCAAAATGCCACTGAAGACCATTTAGACATGTGGCTTTTGCATTTCCTGGGACTGGTTTCCTACACTTGCTTTTCCCACCCAGGCTCTGGGTCTCATGCTATAAAACCCAGGCTTGAGAATGAGGGAGCCTCATTAGAAGGGACAGCAATACTGCTTTTCTTGATTTTTTTTCTTTTCCTTTCCTAATTTCCCAGGAACTGGGAATATATCAGCAAGATCCTGACCTTGGCCATAGTTTGGCATCCTAGCAAACCTGCAGCTCTGCCGTGTGCAACTAACCCAAGTTGGGCCATTTGCAATTGTGCAGCCCCGGGTACCCATCCCCATGGAGCAGCACATGGTGGATACCTGGGTTTGCCAACCCCGCATCCATGTAGGCTGACAGCACCTTGCTTTTGCTTTCGGGGCTGTCCTGCTCCTCTTGGTGTCTGTGGGGCTGACTTCCACCCCCACCCCGCCTCTAGCACTAGAAGTGGGCCTGACACCCACACCTGAACAAATCAAGCACCTTTCTAAAGCTTCTGTTGGAGCTATTAGGTTGACCAGAAAGTTTGCTTGGGATTTTCTGTAAGATGGTATAGAAACATGGACACACTTTTTGGCCAGCCCAGTATCAGCAAGGTCAGTTTCCACAAGAATTATGCTGGGCCTTTTGCCCTCAGAGCTTGTCTCCTGCTTCCTTGCTTTTCCTCTATTCTTGTCTGTATTCCAGAGGCCCACCCCTTGCAGCTTACAACCCCTTGCTAGCTGACTTCTAGCTGGACTGGGCCAATGGAAGGCACTGGGCTTCTCAGATGGCACTAGCGCTAAAGAAGCTGCCTGCCAACGCAGGACATGTAAGAGATCTGGGTTTGGTCCCTAGGTCAGGAAGATCCCCTGGAAAAGGGAATGGCAACCCACTCCAGTATTCTTGCCTGGAGAATCCTATGGACAGAAAAGACTGGTGGACTACAGTCCATGGGGTCACAAAGAGTCGGACATGGCTGAAGCGATTTAGCATGCGTGTATGGGTAGACTGAGGGTGAAAGGAGGGAGAGACCAGGGTAGTTCTTCTCCCTCCTCGTGTTAATCATTGTCTCCAACAGCAACGGTAGCTCCTCTCTGGCTCCAGCCCCCAGCAGGCTGGTACCCAGCCTCTGGGTACATCATGTCCCCAGTTGGGTACATCAAGTCTCCAATTACATCATGCTGTTCTCTTTGTCTCTCTGATATGAAAGGCAGTGCCTTTCTAATGTGGCTCATCTCTGGATTAGTCAGTATCCCAGGTTGTCTTCTAAGCAATCCCCTCACCTGTGTAATCAGTTCCCTGCATTAATTTTTTCCCAATGCACATACCCAGGGTAGTTTGTTTTTATGAGTGATTCAAGAAAAAAAGTAAACTGGAACTGCAGCAGGCCAAACATGGCAGATTTAGACTGAAGCTAACAGGGAGGAAAACAGGACTGAGAAAGAAAAAGAAGGTATAGTATACTAACGCATATATATGGAATTTAGAAAGATGGTAATGATAACCCTGTATACGAGACAGCAAAAGAGACACTGATGTATAGAACAGGCTTATGGACTCTGTGGGAGAGGGAGAGGGTGGCAAGATTTGGGAGAATGGCATTGAAACATGTGAAATGTCATGTATGAAACGAGATGCCAGTCCAGGTTCAATGCACGATGCTGGATGCTTGGGACTGGTGCACTGGGACGACCCAGAGGGACGGTATGGGGAGGGAGGAGGGAGGAGGGTTCAGGATGGATTTTCTTTTAAAAATTTAGAATTAAAAAGAAAAAAAAAAGAAAAAAAAAAACAACACATATTATGAAGTGGTCCCACAGACATGGTTGGATTGAAATTCAGCAAAATTGTTTCAGCACCAGTTTTTTCCAATATTTCATTATGTTCTTCCCAAGCATGGTTGCATGTCTCTCTCCCTCATCTCTTTCAGGTCTTTACCTTTCTATACCTTCCATTAGTGCCCAATTTAAGATTATAAATCTACCAATACCAAGATCATGTTTTATTTCCTTTATCCATATCTGAAGGTCTTTAAGCTCTGACATATATAGTGTGTTTGTTTATATACTTCTTATCCAGGTTGGAAGTTCTTTGAGGGCAGGGAGTTTTGTTAATTTTGTTCACTGCTATATCCTGAATGCCTTAGATATAGTAGGAGCTCGATAAATATGTTGAAGAAATGAAACACATTTGAAGAACTATTTGAGAATCACTATAGTCCCAACATGGCTATCAACATTAATAGAACTAATTATGACCCTAAATCTAAGACAACACTGTCTTTTCTTTTTTCTGTGGCATCCCTCCTGCCTACCCAAGTATACTAAATTTTGGCATACATTGCTTTCAGACTCTTTCAGCACCTGCTTTATTAAAGTTAAAACTTTTCAGTAAAAAAAAAAAAAAAGAAAAAGAAAAAGAAGGTAGACTGACTCCAGATGATGTCTGAACTGCTGGATGCAGCTGTGCCTGAAGTTTCTGGGCATTTCATTTATGTTAGCCAGCAAAGCTAACAAATCCCTTTCTGTCCCCACTCTATTTTTTGATATGGTTTGATTTGGGTTCATGTCACTACAGCTGAGATTTCTGTCATAGCAATATTGAATGTGGTGAGATGCCATTAAGTATTATTTTTGTTGGTTTTTTGTTTGTTTTGCTTTTAGCAAAAAGTCTGTTTTTAAAAGGTTATTCATCAGAGGCAGCAAATCACCTTAGAACAGATTTTTTTGTAAGTCAGCAAAGATTCTCTAGTTAACTAAACATGAGGCAAATTTTGGGCTTCCCTGGTAGCTCAGCAGTGAAGAGTCTGTCTGCAGTGTAGGAGACCTGGGTTCCATCCCTGGGTCAGGAGGATCCCCTGGAGGAGGGCATGGCAACCCACTCTAGTCCTCTTGTCTAGAGAATCCCATGGACAGAGAAGCCTGGCAGACTGCAGTCCATGGGGGTCACACAGAGTCCGAAACAACTGAAGCGACTAGGCAGTGGCAGCAGCAGCAGAGGCAAATATTCACCTAGGGTTCCCAGAGAAGACTCAAACAGAGGAATTATTTCACCATTCTGAGCTGCACTATGTTTTAAAAAATTCTTATTTGTAAAAAATCTAGGTGTGTATCATAGATATATGCATATGTTACAACTGATCGAATTGTATACTTTTGCTACAGTTTAGTCCATGTCAATTATTCTTTAATAAAGTTGGAAAATGCCAAAAAAATCATAGGAAAAAACCAAGTAGACAGGAATACTATTTAGCACTAAAAAACGATGAACTACTGTCAAGCTGGATACATTCAATTTGACTCTGCAGATGAAACTCAGACTTATTATGCTGAGTGAAAGAAACCAGACACAAAAGTAGACATATTATGTCATTCTAGATATATGAAACTCTACACAACACAAGTCTAATCTATAATGATGGAAAACAGATCAGCGGTTGCCCAGGGAAAAAAGTGTGGGAATTATTTGAGGTGAGACATGAGGGAACTTTTGGGGATAATGGAAAGTTTCTGTGTATTCATTGTGGTCATAGTTACACAGGGGTAAAATTTAGTCTAACTCATTGAATTGTACAATTAGAATGGGTGCATTTGAATGGATGTAGTATGTAAACCATACCTCAGTATGTTTGATATAAAAAAATCAATGTGTACATTTCATATAATAGAATTTTTCCCAATTGAAGAGTTATTATTAAATCTACAGTATGGTTTCCCATGAAATGGAAATGGAGGAAATAAGGCAACACAAATGAAGCCACTACATATTGGGGGTGAGTGTTGTATGCAATGAAAAGAAGGCTTGGCTTGGCTCCTCAAATAAGGGGGCTCTGAGAGTTCTTTTTTGGGGGTCTCTTAGCTGGCACTTCCACTCCCAGCAAAAGCCTTTTGGAGGACTTCTCTGGTGATGCAATGATTAAGATTCCACATTGCCAATGTAGGGAGCAGGGGTCAGGGAACTAAGATCCCACATGTCGTGGGGCAGGGCCAAAAGATGAAAAAAAAAACTCGTTGGAGGCCAGGCAGGAGCCTCTGATGATAACTTTAGGGTTCCTGAGTTTAAAGCAGAGCCTTGTAAAAGCTAGGCATGGATGAAGGTGGGAGCATGTAAATCCACGTTTCTAGCAGGTGGATGGTGTGGGGTCCTGAGAGCTTGGGTGAGGACAACTGGCAGAGTCAACTGACCATGTCTGTGTGATTTTTATGGGCCAGATGTCCTAACTGTCAAGAGTCTTGGAAATTCCTTGGAAGTTGAGTGAACATTAACAAAATGGGCTTGTGCAATTCACTGGATAAGCTTGGAAGCATTACAAGAACATTAAAAGAATGCTAACCAATTTTGGCCTCTGTCCTGATGAAGTGAGGCGTTTTGTTACAATAAAATTCTGGAATGAGTCACAGAGCATGATGTGACCATGACAGGAAAGTTCACATCGTTCCTATGGCAGGCACTGGCACAGACAAAGTCATGCTACAGTTACTGGTGTTGAGGGGAGCAAGGAGTCAAGAGTAAGGGGTTGTAATGTCAAAGAATGACCCCCAGATTATGGCCAAAGAGGAGACGGCAACAGAGAATTCTGCCCCCTTGCACTTTCTCTCCCTCCCACCTTTTCTCCTCTTTCTCCTTTATCCTAATAGACAACATATTGGTTTTTTATCCCTATGTATCAAACAAACTGCCCTTCTCCCACAAAAAAACATTTAGCAGTTTAAAAATGACACACATTTATTAAGTCACAGTTTCTTGGGCTTGGCTTGGCAGTCTGAGCATGACTTACCTGGAGACTCCAACTTGGTGTCTCTCACTGTAATAATGGTGTTGCCTCAGGATCTGTGGTCTCATTTGAAGGCTCACTGGGGCAGGATCCACCTCCAAGTCACCTAGTGGTTTTTGGTAGTATCCCCTGTGGGCTATTGGACTGAGAGCCTCCTTGCTGGCTGATGACCAGAGGCTTCCCTCCATTCCTTGCCAGGTGGTCCTGTCCATCAGGGCAAGAGCCGGAGTGTGCCATACAATAGCCACAGCCTTTTATAACCTCTCTGAAGTGACATCCATCAGCTTTGCCATTTTCTGTGTGTTAGAAGCAGGTCCCTGGGTGGGCATGAATAACACAAAGTGGGGTCCCTAGGAGACAGTGAAAGGCTGCCCCCCATCATAGGCAAAAAGCATTTATTAAGGCCCCTTCTGTGCCACATTCTAGATCGGGTGCTAAGATTCATTATTCATAGATGAACAAAGAGGGTTTATGGCCCCAGAGGTGTTCCATTCAAGGTTAAGAGCTGATCAAGTGAGCAAGCAGTTAAGACAGAGCGGTACGTTTAGTGACAGAAGCGTGCAGTGGAGCAGAGCAGAGAGAAGTCTGTCTTTGGAGCAAGAGCACATGCTTTATCACTCTGGGGTGTTGGCCAACAGATTTACTGATGAAGGAGCTACAGGCACTGCTGATAATGTTGTTGAATATTGCCTAGATTCAAAATGGAAGGCTATGCTAAACTTCAGGTAAATGGTAATGAAAAGGATGATGTAATTTTTATTCCCATTCAAGTTCATATACCTTCTGAATTCTGTCCACAGACCATATCCAGCAGCTGGATGGTATCTGTGGTCTCCATGGGTCTCCATTCTCCATGGGTAGCCTTTTTCACTTGATTGCTCTCTGAGCAACCCCCAGAGGCCTTTACAGAGAAAGGAAGAATAGGCTAGAGTCAAACAGGTGTGGATTGACTCTCGGTTCAACTACTTTGTGGCCGTGTGGCCTTTGGCAAGTCACTATTGAAGGCTCCTGGCCATGCCCGTGCGCAACCCTTAGCACCCAGCCATCGCTGCCTACTGTTACCCTGTGCCTGGTTACCAGGAAACCGTTACCGAAAGACCGTTAACGGTCATTCAGTGATTGGTCGGCACCTGCAGTGGGCTCATCCCCCAAGAGAGCAACTGTCAATGAACGTCCGTTAGCGGTCCCGCTCAGCCATTGGCCGGTGCTGCAGTGGGCTCCTCCCCCAAGTGAATAACTGTCAAACAGCGACCGTTAGTGGGCCAGTCTACAGTCTATCAACGGTCAGTGGAGTTGTAGTCCTGAGGAGGAGACGAAGGTAAGAGATGGATCCCGGCCTTCTCCCTGGCTCTCTGACTTACATGGCCTTGGACCAGTGGGTGAGCTGTGGCCCAGAGAACAGGCTCAGGGCTGTGCCCTGCAGGGCTTCCCGAGCCCTCGCCAAGTCCACCTACTGGCTGGGTCCAGGCCTTGAGGCCATGGCAAACTTCCCTGCCATCCCCGCCTCTGCAACCTGATGGCAGCAGCCTGCCTGGGACGTGGTCTGCGTGTGCGGCCTGAGGACCCCGGGGAGCCTGAGGGCCAGGTGGGTTGGGCACCCGGCTCCCTCAGTGATGACAGGTTGGCGGGGCCTGGGGACTGAACCCTGAGGGAGCTGCCAGCTGAGATCTGTGTCCTCTCAGCCAGGACCTGGGACTCAGAGGGTGAAAGCTGTGCCTTGAGAGCCTTGCCCTTTCTTGTCAGAACAGTAACATTTTTTTGGTGGAGATTTACGGGATCATTTGTGACCTGACCGTGATTGACCTCAAGAGCAAAGGCTCTCACTAAGAAGTTTGTAAAAACTCACCACACCCCTCCCGCACTTTTCCTAGAAGAGGGCTCTGCTGAAAGCTTTGGGGGTTTTTAAGACAGGAGCCACCCATCTCCTTGCTGTTCAGTTCAGTTCAGTTCAGGTGCTCAGTCGTGTCCGACTCTTTGCGACCCCATGTACTGCTGCACACCAGGCTTCCCTGTCCATCACCAGCTCTCGGAGCTGGCTCAACCTCATGTCCAGGGAGTCGGTGATGCCATCCAACCATCTCATCCTCTGTCATCCCCTTCTCCTCCTGCCCTCAATCTTTCCCAGCATCAGGGTCTTTTCCAATGAGTCAGATGCTACCCAGTTCTCCTTGCAGGGCCCTCAGTAAACCATTCTGTGTTCCCAACTCTGATGTTTTGGTGTCGTTTGGTCTCCCTGTGCATCAGGTACATGATCTGGAATTTTCAGTAACAATGTCACCTCTCTGAGCTTCGGTTTCTTCATATGTATTAAATGATAGGGTTGTAAGGATTACAGTGCCTCATGGCAGGATCCTAGTACCCAGGAATTCGTGAGTTACAAGTTTATAATTATTAATCATTATCTGAATTTTATGTATCCAGCTTTCAAGTATCAAGGTAATCCATATTTCAATTATGAGAACATCCAGACCATTCCACTTAACACCTCAGTCTCCTCCTTTAGAATTCCTCTTTGTAAATCTAGATTGGTACTTGGATATCAACATGTGAGTATAATTATATGTATATTTTAATGTGTTAGCAAAAATAAAGTTGCTTCCACTATTTTCTAAGAGCTTAAAAAACTCAGAGAATGTACAGCCATTGTACATACCTTACCCCATTTAAACTTGCGTTAGTAATCTTTCTTTTTAATCCTCATAGTAACCTCCTAAAGTGGGCACTAACATTATTCCATTCTTCAAATAGAGAAACTGAGGTCCAGAGAAGCCAAGTCATCTGTCCAAGTTTGCAAAGCTGGTTGGTAGCAAAGGCAGGAGTCTAACACAGGGCAGTCTGACTCTGGGGCTGCTGAGGACAGGAGCCACAACTTCTTTCAATTTGTTTTTGCTTTGTTGTTGTTTTTTTCTGTTAGCATATGGCATAGTTCCTGATGTATAGCAGGCCCACAGCCTGTGTCTAGTTGCTGTGGGAACAAATAGGGAGAGAGAATGGTGGAGAAACTTCTAGAATGAGAGAGCCCCAGTTCTTGCCCCAGCTCTGAGACCACCTACAGGTTTGTCCTGGAAGGATGTTACTTTGCCCCTTTGGAGAAAGGTCCTCAGCCTCTACAAGGAGAGGTTAAGTGCCTGGGCTATGGGATGGCAGCCTGCCTTCCAGTCCCCATCTTTACTTTTTATGTGACTTTGGACAGATCCAAGTGAAACCTCAGTTTCCTAGTGTGTAAAATGACTTACTTCCAGAGATGGGGAAAATAGAATGAGAACAGTCACATCGAATATATAGCCCTGTATTCTCTATTAAATAGCACTGTTTGCCTGACACATCCCATGTGTCATAGAGTGAGATATTGTGAGGCTGCCCGTGTGGTTTGTGATGGTGGGGTGGTGTCAGGGATGCTGTCCCAGTGGTGTTTGATAGAGAGCCAGACGTGAGGGACACAGGGGACATGAGCACCTAAGCAGGAGATGAGACTCTGCTGCCTGGCTCCACTGAGCTGGACAACACAGCCCCTGGCGCCCCTTCAAACCAGTGGGTCGCTGTCTCCACGGCTGAGATGACTTCCCCTGAAACCGCAAGAGTAGGCTGGAAAATAAGAGTTGCGGTCAATTAGCTTTTTGTTATGTCTACACGGTATTTGGCAGTCAGTTTGATTCTTTTTTCTTCATGGATTTGGCCACATAAAATATCTTGAGGGAGGAGGGCATCTTGAAGGCAGAGGCCACAAGGACAGCATAGCATAGCTGGAGAGGGACAAGCCTTGGAACTGGACTGATTTGTTTGTGAGTCCTGTTTTTTCTGTACCAGCTGGGGACCTTTGGAGATGTTTATTACCAATGTTGAGTTTCAATTTCTTCTTTTGGAAAATACGGGATAATTGATTTTTACCTTCCCAACTTGAGGCACTGTGCATATATTTGATCAAAATAAACTTTCAATAAACAGAAGCTATTACTATTGTAGTTAACAATTGTAGTAAACGATAGAGTTTCATCTTGGGTAGTTATTGCCCATACTGGAAACAAATTCAACCCTTGAATTTCCAATAACATTAACACGGTCCAACAGTAGAAACACAAGATGCTGTCCTGATGTAGACTATTTCATTGTAAAAGATACATTTTGGCTCTTCATCTGACCAGCCTTGTTATGAGAATTATAAAGTTGGTGATGCAAACCACATGATTAATCTCTTCCTCTGAAAAGGTTCAAATAATATAATCCATGCATGAAGATGTTTGAAATGATATCATTTTATCATCCAAATTAGCTTTGCATGAGTTCCTTGGAGAAACCCAAAGAAAAAAGATTCCTTTATTCATTCCAGAGAGACCAGCAGAAAACATTTAGAAATGTCTTTAAATGTCCAACAGAGCTCCATTGTGAGTGGAAAACTGTATGGGCGATAAATAAGCGTTATCCAAATCTCATAAAAACCATAAAGGTAACTGGCAGAAATACTGAACTGGTCATTCACTCGTAAATAAATATATGGCCTTCTTAAACATCCTGGCATATCCTGTTTAGTTGATTCATGGCTGTTCACCAAAGACAAGGATTCCTGCCTTGGAAGATTTAACGCCCTGAGCTATATGTCACTGTCTTGTTAACAGATCTGGAGGTGAGATGAGCTTTGGTTAACTGGTGTTGCTGACACCTGTGTTTAGTTAGCAGATTGGTTAACAATGCCTGGAAATGTGTGAAAATGACTCCCCTCTTTGCATGCTTTGCTCATTCTCTAGAGAAAACCACCTTACTCTAGGGAAATCAATGCCCAGTAAAGCAATACAGAGAAAGTGCAGACTATGCTTTGGAACGAGCCATTCGAACCTGGATTCCATGGCTGATTGCATGGTTTCATCCAGATTTTCTTAGCATTTGCAAATGGGTTCCTGTGAGCACTTGGCAGCTCAGTTTTGGTTTCCTCCTCACTGTCTCTCTCTGGCTCCTTGCTCACCTTTGTGGCTCAGCCACTCCAGAGGGTGAATGTTTATGGTTTGATGAATAGGTTCGTACTTGCATGATATTTCTGACTGATTGGTGGTATCTGCTGGATTACTCTGTGGGGAAGGATTCTGATGCTTTGTCTTGGATCAGTGGGAAAGAGTGCTGTGGTTGATTTGTGATGTCTGCCACAGGTAGAGGACTGGACAGTAGAAGGGTACATGCTATCTATATGTATACTGGCTATGCATTTTAGATATGACAGGAAAATATATGGTTTGCTAGCCAGCCTCTGGTTTTCTCCTATTTCTATAGTGCAGTGTAGAGATTGGGGTGGTGTGAGGATTAGGTATTATACAAGGGCTCTTTTAAGCATTAAATGGGGGTGCTAACCCCTAAGGTTGGTCATAACTTTCCTTCCAAGGAGTAAGCATCT
This sequence comes from Bos indicus x Bos taurus, assembly GCF_003369695.1. Lineage (NCBI taxonomy): Eukaryota > Metazoa > Chordata > Mammalia > Artiodactyla > Bovidae > Bos > Bos indicus x Bos taurus. Next base: position 31,360,278 of record NC_040097.1, on the reverse strand, counting down.
TTTAATTTCATGGCTGCATGCTCCTTGGAAGGAAAGTTATGACCAACCTAGATAGGATATTCAAAAGCAGAGACATTACTTTGCCAACGAAGGTTCGTCTAGTCAAGTCTATGGTTTTTCCTGTGGTCATGTATGGATGTGAGAGTTGGACTGTGAAGAAGGCTGAGCACCAAAGAATTGATGCTTTTGAACTATGGTGTTGGAGAAGACTCTTGAGAGTCCCTTGGACTGCAAGGAGATCCAACCAGTCCATTCTGAAGGAGATCAGCCCTGGGACTTCTTTGGAAGGAATGATGCTAAAGCTGAAACTCCAGTACTTTGGTCACCTCATGTGAAGAGTTGACTCATTGGAAAAGACTCTGATGCTGGGAGGGATTGGGGGCAGGAGGAGAAGGGGACGACAGAGGATGAGATGGCTGGATGGCATCACTGACTTGATGGATGTGAGTCTGGGTGAACTCCGGGAGTTGGTGATGGACTGGGAGGCCTGGCGTGCTGCGATTCATGGGGTCGCAAAGAGTCGGACACGACTGAGTGACTGATCTGATCTGATCTGAACCCCTAAGGTACTATGTGGCTCTAGTTACCAGGTCTGCAGTGGCTTTTACTCTGAAATCTCAAGCTTGTTTTCCTAGCTTCTTTCCACTGCAAATGTCATACAGCAGTCAGTGAGGAGCAACAAGATGGTGAGGTCAATTTCAAGGATTCAAAGAGAGTAGGGACTTTGAAGATCCCAAAAGGTGTGGTCCCAGTCCCATATATTGAAGAGGGGTCAGAAGCAAGGGCGACTAAATGCCAGACATTTTACTCACTATTTCATTTTCCATTCCTAAGGATGCTGTGAGTTAGGTTTCATCAGCCCTTATTTTCTTGGTGTAAAAAGAGGGACTCAGAGAAGTTGAGTTATATTGCTAAGCTGGTGAAAGTGAAAGTCACTCAGTCGTGTCCAACTCTTTGCAACCCATGGACTGTTTAGTCCATGGACTTCTCAGGCCAGAATACTGGAGTGGGTAGCTGTTCCCTTCTCCAGGGGATCTTCCCAACCCAGGGATCGAACCCAGGTCTCCCACATTGCAGGTGAATTCTTTACCAGCTGAGCCACAGGGAAGCCCAAGAATATTGGCATGGGTAGCCTGTCCCTTCTCCAGTGGATCTTCACAACCCAGGAATCGAACTGGGGTCTCCTGCATTGCAGGCAGATTCTTTACCAGCTGAGTTACCAGGGAAGCCCCCCCCTGGCCACCACCCCACACAGCTGGTAGTACATGCTAAAGCTGAGAGACAAACCTTGGTCTATGTGATCTCTAGATTTGAGCTCTCTGTTTTTCTAAGTCAACCACTACATTAACCTCTGGGATTTCAGTCTCCAAGAAATGGTGACCAAGGATATCCCAGTGCCCAAAGGTGAAGAAGGCAGTAGCAGATGCTAATTTCTTCCTCTACCAAAGCTTTTCATCTCACTTGGTCCTGCCCAGGTCCTGGTATATCCTACCCCTCTCAAAACCCTGCTATGTGCAGGATGGAGTGATTTCCAGGGTGTAGTCCCAAGGCTGTGTTATGCCAAAGGCACTATTTTCGAATACTAATAAATGGCTATTCAATTCAGCCCACCAAATTGTGGAAGAATCACTCCAAGAATATGTTCCCTGCTGAGCTGATCTGAGCGCAAGGGACTCTCTTGCTTCGTGGAAATCAGGCTAAGGAAAGGGAGGAGTTGCTGAGAAAGGAGACATTTCTCCTTCTAAAGAGGCCTCAGGGATTAAATTAGTCACCTGTGAGGTCTCCTGTCGGCTGAGTGATAGAATTTTGTCTCCTTGTCAGTGGAGCCAGCAGAACATGATGTGTTAGATATCTGCCTGCTGTTCCCCTGCAGAGAGAAAGAGAACAGAAGATTCTTGCTTCATACTCTTAGGAGACCAGGGAAGGCAGGGCCAGCCTTCTGAGTCTCTTTCCTTTCTTCTGGGAGTTATGACACAGTTTAACTTCTGTCTGTAAATTCTCTGACAAAGGTGCTCTGACTCTCCAGTTTGCTCTTCATGGAGACAGGAGAAGAGCACAACACTCTCTCCACCCCATACCTTTGTGTTAGATAACACATTCCTGTAACAAATACACCTCAGCCTCATGGTGCGACATACTAAAGGCTTATCTCTCTCCCAGGTCATAGTCCAGTACAGGTGGAGCTGAGAAGTGAACATCTGTTCCACTCAGTCATTCAGGGATCCAGGCTCTCTCCATCTTTGGGTTTTTCATCCCTTAGGGTCTCAGAGTTCTCCCCTTAATGTCTGGGGAAAAAAGCATGAAAGGTCACATAGCAAATCTACCAGGGGCCAGGCTGGGAAGGGGTGTCTGTCACTGTTGTCTATATTCCATGGACCAGATCTGTCACATGGTCCCATCTCTCTGTTAGGGGAAGCACACTGACTGAAACTGCCCAACCTGACCAGCTGCCATAGTAACCATTTGCCTGGATGGTTTTACGGCAGGAGGTCCTGGTAAGAAACAAAGAACTAATAAGCCACCACCAACTGGAAGAGTTTGGGAAAGGTCAAAAGGAGACACCACAGGTCCGACCACCTCCCAGAATCCTTCTTAATGGCATCCATCTTGGCTGAGCAATGCATGCATCACCAGGAAGGACTCTGAGTCAGAATGATTGGCCAAAGACAACCCGGAAACTAATCCTATCACCATAAAACCTGAGACCGCGAGCCACAAGGCAGAGCAGTTCTCCTGAGATCCCTTACCCTGCTGCTCTTCACCCGGGTGCTGTTTTCCAATAAAGTCTCTTGCTTTGTCAGCATGTATCTCCTTGGACAGTGCTTTTCTGAGTGTTAGACAAGAGCCCACTCTTGGGGCGCTGGAGGGGGCCCCCCTTCCCACAATATCTCTGCAGGGGACACTGAAAAATATACTCTAGCTTTAGTCCCAAGTGAAAAGGAGGTAGAATTTGGTGAACTCGTGGCATTGCTGTCTCAACCTCCATCTCAGATGGCCAGATCCTCACGTTAAGAGAACAGATTGACAGTAAAAGGAATAGTGCCAACCCAGACGTTATCTGCTTAGTTATTCTTGAATAGGGCAATTTTCCAACTCTCCACTCTAGAGCAGTACTTCTCCAAATGAGGTACACAGTCTCCTGAAGGTTCATGGTGGTTGCCAACGGGCATGTTTCCCCACCAGGTCAACACAGGTTATCGTGTCCATGTGGCAATTTTACCTGAAGTTTTAAGGGAATTTAAAATGTTGAATTTTTACTTCCTTCAAAGGTTTAGACATAAGCATACTTAAGGGAAGTCATGAGATTTCTGATATTCCTCAAGTTAGGAGTCTTACATGTTTAAAACTCCCTTTATGGACCTTAGAGATATTCCTCCTCTTTTCTTTACATTTAGGGGAAGTTGAGGAAACTCCCTGGGAAACATTTGATTCAAGATGTGTCTTTACCTCCTTTCCTCAGTTCGAAGTCACAGGGTTCCAAACTCAATGGGAAAGATGAATTGAGAGTTCACCACAATCTAACGATACTAGAATATTTTCTGAATCAACTATGAGTCAGATACAGTTCTATAGGCTTGTATGTGTTCTGGTTATATATTGCTGGATTGCAAACTACCCTAATACTTACTGGCTCAAACAACCATTTTATTGTCTGATGATTTTGTGGGCCAGGAATTTAGGCAGGGCTTAGCTGGGTGGGTCTTATGCTCTACATGGCTTCAAGATGGCTTTACTCAAATACCTGACACTCGAGCCAGGGAAAACAGGGTTCAGCTGGACACCTTTCCTCCTTATATGGCAGCTCAGGGCTCCAAGAACCAAGTGTTCTAAGAGGGCTGGGTAAAGTTGCAAGGCTTCTCATGACCTCAGAATGCCTGAAACTTCCTCCATATTCTGTGGGTCATGAAAATCAGCTGATTGAAGGTGAAGGCAATTAGACTGCACTTTCAATGGGAAAATTCACCAAGAATTTGCAGCCATCTTTCATGGACCACTGTATGGATTTTCTCATTTCATCTTCCTAGCATCCCTACAAGGTAGAGATGACTTCTATTCCCAATTTACAGTTGAATCAACTTTATTTACTTGCTCACATATTCATTGTACCTAATAGTCCACATACTCTCTAAATAGAGTTAGAACTTCCAAAGGCTTAATCTAAGTAATTACTGAATAGGAGAGCACCTTTTTAAAACTTTCTTGTTCTAAGTAACTTAGAACTTAAAATGGTGACCCTAATATTTATAATACCTAATCTTTCAAATACTTTGATGTGCCCCTAACCTTGGATCCCTATAAGAGTTGTGTTTGTTTGTTTAATAGATTGTATTATTATTCAAAACATTGGCCCCTCCTCCCCATGGGAGAATTCTTTTTTTTTTCTTTTTTAAAAAAAGATTTCCGCACCCCCACCCCCTGGTCCCAGCGGCGGAGGCGGCGGCGGCGGCCGCCGTGGCGCTACTCCCCCCGCCCCCGCGGCGCTGCTCCCCCCGCCCCCCGGAGCGGCCGGCTCACTCACCTCCATGGGAGAATTTAAATTTCTACCTTATTGTTTCAGTCTTGGCTATGTGTCAAGTTTGGGTTGTGTAGCATGATTTCTGGAGAAGGCAATGACAACCCACTCCAGTACTCTTGCCTGGAAAATCCCATGAACAGAGGAGCCTGGTAGGCTGCAGTCCGTGGGTACGCTAGGAGTCAGACACAACTGAGTGACTTCACTTTCACTTTTCACTTTCATGCATTGGAGAAGGAAATGGCAACCCACTCCAGTATTCTTGCCTGGAGAATCCCAGGGATGGGGGAGCCTGGTGGGCTGCCGTCTATGGGGTTGCACAGAGTCAGACACGACTGCAGTGACTTAGTAGCAGCAGCAGCAGCATGACTTCTAAGCAGAAGCTTTCACAGTCATGATGTGGTTCTGCTAGGGTCTCTTTTCCTCCACCACAAGATTGACAGTGTCCCAAATGCAGGCTGTAGCCTGCATCACAGAATAAAGATCCCATGAAGCCAAGCCATGTCTAGCCCAAATCAACATGTGAGTCTAGCAAGCCATAACCTTTTCTTGTTACAAGCCAGTGTGATTTGGAAGTTGTTTGTTACTGCATCATAATTTAGCCTAAGCTGACTGGTGCTATTAATTTTCCCATTTTATAGATATGAAATAAGTTGAGAAGAATTAAGTAACTTACCCAGGTCTAGGACTTAACCTAAGGTTTTTGATTCTAGATCCTTGATCTTAATTGTCTGTATTTGTTGTTGTTGTTCAGTTGCCAAGTCATGTCCAGATGTGAAGAGCTGACTCATTGAAAAAGACCCTGATGCTGGGAAAGACTGAGAGCAAGAGGAGAAGGGGGTGACAGAGGATGAGATGGTTGGATGGCATCATCGACTCAATGGACATGAGTTTCAGCAAGCTCGGGGAGGTAGTGAAGGACAAGGAAATCTGGTGTGCTGCTGTCCATGGGGTCACAAAGATAAAAAAGAAAATCTTCTATATAACTGGTGGGACGGAGAAGGCAATGGCACCCCACTCCAGTACTCTTGCTTGGAAAATCCCATGGATGGAGGAGCCTGGTAGGCTGCAGTCCATGGGGTCGCTAAGAGTCAGACACGACAGAGCGACTTCACTTTCACCTTTCACTTTCATGCATTGGAGAAGGAAATGGCAACCCACTCCTGTGTTCTTGCCTGGAGAATCCCAGGGATGGCTGAGCCTGGCGGGCTGCTGTCTATGGGGTCACACAGAGTCAGACACGACTGAGGCAACTTAGTAGCAACTGGTGGAAAAAACATAACTATATGTGGTGATGAACTCAGACAGGAGAAACCACAGGCTTGAGTTGCGTGTTTGGCTATTGTCTTTGTCAGTTTGGGGCTGCTACAGCAAAAATATCACAGACAGTCTGGCTCAAACAAAACATTTATTTCTCATGGTTTCAGAGGCTGAAAAGTCCAGGATTAAGATGCTAACAGTTCTGATGTCTGGTAAGGCCCCACTTTCTACCTCATAGACAGTTGCCTTCTTGCTCATCCTCACATGAATATGAGATAGAGATAGAAGAGAGAGAGATTAAAGCAAGTTCTGTCAAGTCTTTTCCTTTAAGGGCACCAATCTTATTACAAGGGCTCCACCCTCATGATCTGATTACCTCCCAGAGACTCACTCTCCATAAACCATCACCTTGAGAATTTAAGCTTCACATATGCATTTGGGGGTGACACAAACATGCATTTCATGACAGCTACTTAGTGTGCAGGTTGTCTGATCTTTAGCTCAGAGACAACAACTCATGTGCCAAAGACACCTCTGACTTTCTAGAGAGTCACTAACATGTCTCACGGTTAGGGATGCAGCTGAGTAGTTTATTTTATCACAAGGGGGCAAAACTGTGTAAATATTTTTTGAGCTTCTCATAGTATTTCATAGTATTTACGAGGTAGACACCACTTGGGATGATTTAGCCTTTCCTGGTCTGACATGTTTCTCTGCTCCGTTTTTCTAAATAACAAGAAAAAGAAGGAAAGCAAAATAGAGGCTTAGTCGGTACGTGAATTATAAGGTGTCAAAGGACTGTCTGGAACTTTCTTCTTTTTCAGGAACGTGCACAGGAATTGTGTACAAACACCCTCTACTTCTTAGTCTATGGCTTTACTGGGCAACAGTGGCACAAAAAGAAGAGAAGTCACAGTGGGTTTAGGTGAGAGGACTTCATCTGAAGTGGAGGAATGTCCTGGCTGGTCACCTAAGTGCTGGATTTCTGGAACCCACTCTGTTTCTCAGCACCATTTCTTCTTTGTTTTGGAGTACTTCCCTTTGCATACTACTCCTAGGCTGTATATGATTTCAGATGATTTTGGCTGCAAGACCCAACTATAAGAGGCTTTATCAACAAGGAATATTCTATTACATTTTTAAAAATTGAGACATAATTGACATATAACACTGTGTTAATTTTAGGTGTGTAACACAATGATTTGATATTTGTGTATATTGTGAAATGATTACCAGAGTAAGTTCAGTTACCATCCATCACTACACAGTTATGTTTTTTCTTATGATAAAAATGTTTAAGCTCTACTTTCTTAGCATCTTTCAAATATACAGTACAGTATCGTTAACTGGATTGACAAGGAATATTTATTAGGTGGCATACCCAGAAGCCGAGATGTAGGGCAGTTGTTGAGTTGCTTAATTTAGTAGCTCTGAGACATTATTAAAGACGCAGGTTCTTACCATCTTTTTGCTCCCTCATCCTCAGATTGTTGATTTGTCTCTTACGTAGGTTCCTTTCCTGGTCACCTCGGGGCTCTGTAGTTCTATGTGCAGAAAGCAACATCTTCTAGTGAAAATGGAACTTGCTTCTCCTGTGTTGACTTACAGCAGTTCCTGAGATGGAAATTTGCATACCACAGGTGATGCAAATATGAGTGATTGCTCTCAGGAGCAGGTCCTGATGGGCAGGAGTGATGGGCAGGACTGCCCAGTGAGAGAAACTGAGCAGCAGAGGCCTCAGCTAACCCCACAGGGCATCCTGGAGTTGGTTGGATCCTCAGAGTTCCCCAAGTTGAGGCAAGATGCTGCACCTCTATGTGGACTGGTCGCTGGAGGTTAAGGTTGCTGAACCTTGGCCATAGACCTCTTGGAAGGCGCAAGAGTGAGGGCTTCTGCCCTGAAGGGGGGCCTGGGTGACACACCCAGCATCTACTACACATGTCTCATTTCCTAAGCAAAGGTGTGTTTCCCACATGCCCTTTCCTGTTCCCCTGGATGACTTTGCCACTCATATCCATTCTAAACCATTAATTGGTAATGATAATGGAGATGCCACGGTTGCCTTTAACTGAAAATGAGCCACACTCTGGGGATGGCTTGGGTTTCTTCTGAAAGATGTAGCTGCTTTGAAGGTATGTTAGCAAGGAAGGGTGGAATGGCCGTTCAGTGACAATAGAATCTGGTCCACGTAATCCTGAATGTTTATCTGTCTGGTTGATGCTGAAAGCAATGGAGGGAATCCCAGATAACAAGGTGTCTAGAAATTTCTGCATCTCTCAGTGCTATGGGCAGAGCATACAAAGATGGGATAAAGGGCTACTTCCCATGGGAAGCACCAAGTTGTGGTTGCACTGGTGATGTAGAAGGAAGGTTTCTCTCCTCTATGTGGTGATCCTGAACAACATGGTGGTGAGGGTTGCCAATCCTCTGCAAAGTGGAAAATCTGCCTATAGTTTATCGTGAGCCCTCCCTATGGGTGGTTTCTCTGTATCTGTGGTTCTGTGTCTTAGAATTCAACCGGTCTTGGATCTTGCAGTGCTGCAGTATTTATAGTTGAAAAGGATCTGCTTATAGGTAGACCCAGCCAGTTCAAACCTGGGTTGTTCAAGGGTCAACTAAGCTAGATTCAAATGGGTCTTGTAGAGGATGGCTGAACACCCCATTGTCCTGGCTCCCTAGGAGTCCAGATGGACCTTAAAACACTAGTAAAACCTCTGCTGTGGACCAGTGTGTTTTTCTTCTCATTATAGCAGCCTCCATCTTAGTTTGAGGTCCCCCAGCACAGACTCTGAGACCAAATGCAAGTGCAAGCCATGTGTGTGGCAACGCAAGCGGGGAAGGCGGCCTAAGACACTGGAAGGGGTGACAGAAGATTGTTGGATAAAGTACAGGACCCCAGTTAAATGTGAATTTCAGATAAACAAGTAATTTTTAAAGTATAAGCATGTCATATACAATATTTTTTAGACGTGAATTTTTTTTTTTAGGGTATGTCCCAAATGTTGCCTGGGGCATACTGATATGAAAAAAATCAGTTTTATCTGAAGTTCAAATTTAACTGGGGGTCCTATAATTTTTATTGAATCTGACAGCCTGAGGTGGCAGCCATTAAAAGATGCATGATCAAGTCAGCTGCTACTGGTGACTGGAGCTGTAGCCACTGAGGGCTCTGGTAACTAGAGCCCCAGAGTTACTGCACCTAGGAGGCATGGGAGCTGGGGTACACTCACTGCATTAGTGTTTGGTTGAGAGCTGGGTGGGGAGGGAAGCTGGCCCTGTGGTGGTTGTTTCCTGGCTTTGGTGAGCTTCTGTGAGCACAGACAGAGCAGCATCCCTTGTGTGGCTTCTGAGAAAAGCATTAGGCAAAGAGATGCAGGTCCTAATAGCTTGAAGTTAGCTGATGACCGTGACATGGTAAAGTCTAAGGGAATACGAGCAGGGCCCTAGGACCTCAGTTACAGAACTGACGTGCTAGTAATATAAATTATTAGAAGTCAATTGATCTGGGTTAGAATTTTGGTTCCATTAGTGAATATGTGACCTTGGACTTACAGAACTTCCTGCCCCCTTTCTCTTTATCAATAAAATGGGGCTAATGATACTTCATAGGGTTATTGTGGGGATTAAAACACAAAAGTAGATACAATGCCTGGCATCCAGTAGATTTTCAAAAAATATCTGGTCATGAATATATTAAAATGTGTGGGCTTTGAGATCAGACCTGAGTTTGAGTCCTAACCCTATCAGCTACCAGCTGGTCTTGGATAAGCCACATCCCCTCTCTATCTCTTCATCTGGAAAAATCAGGTGACACCCACCTCCTGAAACTCTTTTGAGGTTGGAAAGGTATGAGGTATGTTAAGTGCTGGCATAGAGCAGGCATTTGTGTCCATGAATGTTTGTGCTGTTTTTCCTTAGAAAAGTGTGAGGAGGGTATGAGGTCATCACTAAATGATCCAGGCCAAACTTAGGATGTAACTCTGCCAAAGTCTATTTAAATCCCTGATGGAATGATAGACAGGCACAGGGCTAGAATTTCCGAGGAGGATCTGGGTAGTCATTAGGAATTGTTGTCCTTCTGGGCATAGATCCCCTCCGTCTTTAAGTTATGCATAGACATGTGGCTTGTGTTGGCCAATAAAATGTGAGCAAAGTGAAAGGCACTTCTGTGGGGTGTGGACTGCTTCCATGCTTCAAATGCCTAGTTGAGTAGTTACACTTGAATAGTTCCAGCTGAGATTGGCTGGCTCTCAAAACCTGCGATATTTGCTATCTGCCTCTTTACAGAGTTTGCTGACCCTCACACTAGCCTATCCTCAAATGAGACACATCCCAAGGGATGTCGATGCTGCTGGTCCGTGGACAGCCCTTTGTGTAGCAAGACTCTAGGGCAGGGTTTCTCAACCTCAGCACTACAGATATTTGGGGCCAGATTACTCTGGTTTTGGAGGAACTGTCCTGTGCATTATGGGATGTTTAGCATCATCCCTGGCCTACATTAACCAGATGCCAATATTTCCCCCTAAAAATTTGACATCTGAAAATATCTCCCGACATCTCCTGGGTTACAAGTCACCCCAAACTGAGAATCTCTGCCCTGGGGTGTCTGGGGTATGGTCAGCAGGCTCATAGTCCTCCGAGGTCTTGGTACCAGATCTTGGGCAGTAGGGTTGGTCTGTTTCCTGCTGTCTGGACCCAAGAATGATGGAAATGGTACAGAAGCTCGAGCACTGGTCTAGGGCAGGTTATGTCAGGTACTAGGGAAGTGCAGAGGATGCCAAGCAGGAAGAGAGTGAAGTTATGCTTTTCTGCTCAGCTTGGAATTATCTTCTGTTCTGCTTGGATTTTAAAAAATGTTTCTCTGAAAAAGCTGGATAAGATGGGTGGATATATTTGACTAGCAAGAAAGTTTAGAGTCTGGAAAAAAAGGAGTCTAATTGGTGGACTTCTTCACTAACAGCTAAAAGCTTGTCCAGGTGTACCAACTGGCCAGACATTCTAAATTTCCTGATTTTGGCCTGTTCTGCCTGTTCTTTCTCTGACCTTCCATACAGAGCAGGACTGAGTGTCATTTTTATCCAACCCTGTTTTAGGGGCGAGAAAGGGAAAACCAGCACCCAGCCCCTTGCTGTATGTCCTAGGGGAATGCTGACTTAAATGTGCTGCAAAGCAAACCTTACACTGGATGAATCAGAGGTGGGTGGCCATGCTGTGTTCACTCTCAGAGAGAAACAGCCTGAGTGAGGGTGCTTTGAAATCAGGGTAAAGAATCCTCCACACGTGTCTCAATTTTCACCATTTGCATTTGACCACAAGAAGAAACCCGTGACAATCTGTTTTCTTTTAATATTTTTTTTGCAGGCCGTTGACATGTAATATGATTTATTATTCTATTTATTTTCCTGGTTTGTCTAAAATTACTAAAGCCCTAGAAGACTGTTATTTTGAAACTTCAAACTGCAGAAATGGGTTAAGTTAGGAGGGAAGGTCTTCTTACCTCCCTCCAATCCCACTCTTGGGAACTAACCTCATGACTGTTTTGTCACAACCAGTCCAGATCCCAACAAGATATTCATATATATTTAATGTGCACGTAGAGTGTTTACATGTAAGATCGTAATGCAGTGTGTGGGATAATCCTGCTTTATTTGTTTTCATTGAACGTCGGGGCTAGGATGAGAGGGAACTGAGTAAGGCAGCTAGGGTGCAAAATTTGAGGCACTCACTCCTAGGTGCACACTGGTACAGGGTCTGCACTTGTACAACCCTGAAGGTGAGTACTTCCTTAAGTTTTGTGCCCCAGGTATTTCACTCTTAAACACTCTCAGTGTCTTGCAGATCGTCCCTAGACTGGCCTCACCCTAGCCTTCTCCCTGCTAGTTCTGTCTTTTTCTGTTGTTCAGTCACTCAGTCACATCTAACTCTTTGTAAACTCCATGGACTGCAGCATGCCAGGCTTCCCTGTCCTTCACTGTCTCCTGGAGTTTGCTCAAACTCACGTCCATTGAATTGGTGATGCCGTCCAACCATCTCATCGTCTGTTGCCCTTTTCTTGTTCTGTCCTCAATCTTTCTCAGCATCAGGGTCAACTGCTAACTTTCTCTAGCAGTCAAATAGATCTGCCTCACTTTTTTTTTTTAAGTTTTAAAGGAACTAGTTATTCAATTTAATTTCTAGCTACCCAATAAGTGTACAAAAGGAACAGAGTTACTTATTTATACTTTCCTTCACTACCTTTTACAAACTTCTGTGCTGTGCTTCTCAGCACCTTCTTCTTCTTCTTTTAAAAAATCTTTTGACCATACTACTTGACATGTGGGATCTTGGTTCACTGACGAGGAATCAAACCTGTGGCCCCTGCAGTGAAAGCATTGAGTCTTACCAACTGGACCGCCACTTAAGTCCTGAAACTTCCCTTCCTTATAGGTATTGATCTAAAGCAAATAGGCAGGTATTTCTCCAGCAAAGATGGATTTCTTTGGGATCAGCAGAGAATTGCAATTTGGAGTCTGAACCTCTTCACCCCCTTCTTGAGCTGCCCTGTTAATAAGTTGAGAGGATAATGGTAAACAGTTAGAGAGGCCAAGTAGATTTACATCTGAAAAGTCTCCAAGTTACTTGGGAATAAGGGGTAGAAAAAGTGAGACAAGTGGGTAAGAGAGAGCTTTAGGAAGAGGCAGGAAAAGGAGCCTTGGAGTGGGGGAGCAGCTGCTTCTGAGTGAGAATTTGGGAAAAGAAATGTCTAGAGAGGAAAGTTAGCACATGTGATGTAGTGTGATTCATTCTCTGTTGCCCCTTCATGTCCTCTTGGAAGAGCCTTATATTACTCCTCCAGGTTTTCTGGAGTTGAGCTTATGTTGTTTGGGGTGAATCATGGTGCAGATGGTGACTGCAGCCATGAAATTAAAAGACGCTTACTCCTTGGAAGAAAAGTTATGACCAAGCTAGACAGCATATTAAAAAGCAGAGACATTACTTTGCCAACAAAAGTCCATCTACTCAAGTCTATCGTTTTTCCAGTAGTCATGTATGGATGTGAGAGTTGGACTATTAAAAAAGCTAAGCACTGAAGAATGATGCTTTTGAACTGTGGTGTTGGAGAACGCTCTTGAGAGTCCCTTGGACTGCAAGGAGATCCAACCAGTCCATCTTAAAGGAAATCAGTCCTGGGTGTTCAGTGGAAGGACTGATGTTGAAGCTGAAACTACAATACTTTGGCCACATGATGCAAAGAGCTGACCCATTTGAAAAGAGCCTGATGCTGGGAAAGGCAGACCCTGATGCTGAAGGCAGGAAGAGAAGGGGATGACAAAGGATAAGATGGTAGGATGGCACCACCAACTCAATGGACATGAGTTTGGGTAAACTCCGGGAGTTGGTGATGGACAGGGAGGCCTGGTGTGCTGTGGTCCATGGGGTCATAAAGAGTCAGACACGACTGAGTGACTGAACTGAACTGAACTGATGATGTAGAACCCAGCCATAAGGTCAATTGGACATAATTGGGTTACAGGTATCTTCTGTGTAGAGCTGGTCTAGAAACACTGGAAGCCAGAAAAAATACTAATTTTTTTGCCTAATCAACTCTCCTTCCAACAGGGAGTAATGAACATACAGGGTCCTAGGCCACTTTGAGAAGTTTTGGGAAGCTATGAACCTACTGAGAATAATGCAGGTGAACAAATACATAGGCAGTTTTGCCAGCAGTATTCAGGGATCCTTGACGCCCAACCTCAGACCCCCTATCAAGAATGCAGAGGAGGGTTCTGCCTAATGCTGTACCCCTAGCAAACCACAACCTTTTTTGCACCAGGGACCATTTTCGTGAAAGACAATCTTTCCATGGACTGAGTGGGGGGCAGGGAGGGGAATGGTTTGGGGATGACTCAAGTGTATTACATTTACTGTGCACTTTATTTCTAACCTAATGCTGCTGATTTGACAGGAGGTACTGGTCCATGTCCTGGAGGCTGGGGACCCCTGCTGTAGCCCCAGCCACCTGCAAATCAAATCATGTTGAAATTGTGCCAAATCAGTGAACCTCACTGTTTCCAAGAGGACCTGGTAGAGGCAGATATGAACTTGAAACCTGAGTATTTAGAATCATGGTCTCTCCCGCTTTACAACAGGAGGGATATTTGGGAGTTTGGCAGAATTTTCTGACCCAGAAATCTTACAATGGAAGTCTGTCTCTGAAATCCCAGTGGAGACCATTAGTGGAGCGATTTGTAGGCCCTTGCTTTGCTAGGGGTGCCAAGAATTGTTCTGTTTTCAGGAGGCAGCCAGCCATCCAGGACTGGGAAGGGGAAGCAAGGATATTCTAAGCTCCACTGAGTGGTCCCTGGTGGAAGATGAAGAAAAATGAGAATGTGAATCCTTGGTGGCTTAGAGAAGCCTAAAAGACTGGACATTAGGACCAGCCTAGGAAAGAAGTAACAAAAGACTGTAAGTGGGGGAAGCTCACTTTTTTCCCCTCTTCCTCCTTCTCCTTCTTTAAAAGCTATTCCATCCTCACTAGGAAGACTTCCGGACCTTTCTTTCCCATTCTGAAGCCAAGCAAGGGGGATTGCAGGAGAATCCTGGGTCGTCTTAGCTTGAGTTTGCCTTGAAGCAGCAAACTACCACCCTGCCTTGAAAACAATACTGTTATTGCAAGTAGTTTATTTGTAGGGAACTCCAGGAAACCCTGGATCGGGGGTGGAACAGGGAGGAGGGGAAGGGAAGGCAGCCCCTTAAAGGGTGTCTGTATAGTGAAATATCAGTAGAAAACATGCCCTCAGAGATTCCAGATAAGAGGCTGGGTATTTATTCCCCAGCTCTGGACAGCCATTGATTAAGGAGCTGATCCTGGAGTGTTATTCCTTGTCAATTTCAGCCTACTGCAGGCTTGGGCAAGTGGGCTCCAGTAGTCACGGAAAACCTGCAGGCAAAGGGATTCGGGTGCCAGCAACTGGCAATTGTGTGTACTAAAATAGTAACAGTGAGAGCTTCTCCTCTTCTCCCATTTGTGATCATTAGCAAAGCCTCCAAGGAGCAGAGCTTGTTTGCCGAACTGTGAAAGCTAATAGGCACCCCTGATGGAGCCACTGGACAGAAGAGTGCTGAGAAATTTTGGAGTGAACTTGAGCCAGGAGCCTTGTGCCTGCTTCCAGTCTAGAGATTGCCCATGACAGCAGGGCTTGAAGGGGCCATGGTGTACAGTGGTTGGACAAAGATGGGGCAACTCCAGGACAAGCTCTGGCTTCACTGCAGTTGGAAGGTGAAGACACCACCTCTTCTTGCAGCTCTGCATGAAAAAGCATGGAGGTCAGAGTCTGAGAAGGAGCTGTAGGACTTGTCCAGGAGGCCACTGGCTCACACAACTGGATGTCCAACATGGAAAAGTCACTGTCACTATGAATCGCTGTTGGTGCCAGAAAGAGACATAGCTACCCTTCTGGGAGAAGTCACTCTTATTGGAGGGGAACAGGGGAAAGCTCAACACAGTCACCTTTGTGGTGGTCACTGTGGGAACAGAGGTGATCGGCATCACTGGAGCCACTGGGAACCAGCAATGCCAGGGATACTTCGCCAGCAATAACATGTAGACATTCAGGTAAGGAGACCACTGCCTCCTCCCTCCCTCTCTCAGGCTTCAACCCTGAAGAAGCCTCTAACAGGGTGGGGATGAGGTCGTCTCTTGCTATTCTTTCCAGTGTTATTGAGATACAATTGACGTAAAACATAAGTCAAATATACAATACAAGGATTTTTTGTGCTTGTACTGTGAAAATGATCAGCACAATAAGCTGTTAACATCCACCCTTTCACATAGTTACATATTTTTTTTTTTTGGCTTGTGTTGGGAACTTTTAAGATGGACTCTTTCAGCAATTTTCAAATATACAAAATTTTATATATTTTAGCTATAGCACTGTTAGCTATAGACATGATGTATATTATATCCCCAGGACTTATTTATCTTATAACTGTAAGTTTGACTACTTTCACTCAGTTCTTCCAGCCCGATTCCCCACCTCCTGATGTTAGAAACCATAAATTTGATCTCTGTTTCTTATAAGTATTTTTTCATATTGAAGTTTTTGTTTTTGTTCTTCTGTGTGTTTTTGTTTTTTAAAGTATTGTGTTAGTTGTACAGCAAAGTGATTCAATTATATATATATAGATTTCACATGTAAATGAGATCACAGTGTATTCGTCTCTCTCTGTCTGACTTATTTCTCAGTGCCCTCAAGGTTCATCTATATTTCCATTTTTAAGTTGGATTACTTATATTTTTTGCTGTTAAGTTGTTAGAGTTCTTTATCTATTTTGTGTAATAACCATTTGTTTCATCTGTGATTAGCAAGTATTTTCTCCCATTGTATAGACTGCCACTTCATTTTGTTGGTGGTTTCTTTTGCTGTGCAGCAGTGTTTAGTTCGATGTGCCCCCTACTTGTTTATCTACTTATGTAATTAATTTTATTTATTTTGTTTTGCCTGCTCTGGGTCTTCAGTGCTGCACGTGGGCTTTTCTCTAGTTGCGGCGGGGGCTACTCTAGTTGTGGTGCCCAGGGTTCTCATTGTGGTGGCTTCTCTTGTTGCAGAGTGCACGCTCTAGGGTGCCTGGGCTTCAGTAGTTGCTGCTCCCAGGCTCTAGGGCACAGGTTCAGTACTTGTGGCACATGGGTTTAGTTGCTCCATGGCATGTGGGATCCTCCCACATCAGAATCCCACCCATGTCTCCTGCATTAGCAGAAGGATTCTTTACCACTGAGCCACCAGGGAAGCCCCTCACTTGTTTATTTTTTGTTGCTTGTGCTTTAGGTGTCATATCCAAAAAAATCATTGACAAGACCCATGTCAGGAAGCTTTTCCCTATGCTTTATTTTAGGAGTTTTACAGTTTGGGGTTTTACTTTTAAATCTTTAATTCATTTTAAGATAATTTTTGTGAGTGCTTTAAGGGATTTAGTGTCACTCTTTTGCATGTGAATATTTGATTTTCCCTGAATTTATGTTAGGAATGAAGAGACTGCTTTTTCTCCACGTTTTTTTCTTGGTTTCCTTGTCAAATGCTAATTGTCCATAAATACACAAGATTATGTTTGGGCTCTTGATTCTGTTCCATTGATCTACATGTCTATTTTTATGCCCATACCATACTCTTTTGATTATAATAGCTTTGCAGTATAGTTAAAAACCAGGACATGTAATGACTCTAGCTTTGTTCTTCTTAGGATTTCTTTGGCTATTCCTAGTCTGTTGTGGTTCCATACAAACTTCAAGATTGTTTTTTCTATTTGGTGAAAGAAATCATTGGAATCTCATAAGGATTGTATTAAATCTACAGATGGCTTGGGGTAGTATGGATATTTTAGAAATACTAATTCTTCCATTCCTTGAACAGAGATATCATTCTATTTATTTGAGTCACCTTCAATTGCTTTCTTAAGTTTTTTATAACTTGTAGTGTAGAGATCTTTCACCTCCTTGATGAAATTTATTCCTGAGTATCTTTTAATGCTATTGTAAATGGGATTGAGATGGTTTTAAAAGAAGACCCCATGCATTCCCAACTTTAGGCAGCTGGGGGCCACAGTACTGGCCTGCGTTTAATCTCTGAATTGTGCTTAAGGGTAAATTTTTTAAATGAAGAATGAGAAGAGTAGAAAAATTAAACGTGGTAGAACCTTCAGTGGAATACTATATGGTAATGAGAGTGAACTATAACAACACAGCAATAAAACAAAATGTTGAGTGGGTAAAGCGAGATGCATGAGTATATACACACTATTGGATTCCATTCACGTGAAATTCCAAAAGCAGCAAAATAAAGCTGTGGTTCCGGAAGGTAAGATAGTGGCTATCGGGTGTAGAATACTGAATTATAGCAAAGGGGCACAGAAAGGGTTCTAAGATTTTGGTCTTGTTTCATCTCTTGGTCTGAATAGAGTTAACACAGATATGTTCATTGTATGCAAATTCATTGAGCTGTACAGTTGTGATCTGTGTACTTTTCTGTATGTCTTTTATACTTCAATACACTTACTCAGTTTTTAAAATGTTGAACAAAAATACTAAATATTATATCTTGGAATGAACTGTTCTGGTAACCAGACATAACTGAAAAGTTCCGGAATTGGACCATGTTGTCATCAAGGGAGCTATAAACCTAAAGGAAAATGGGAACTCAGCCGAGCAGAGACGGGGGCAGTAAACTCCATACTGTGGATCCAGGGATGACAAATAACCTTTTGCTTCAACAAAAACTTCAGGGATCAAAAGCAAAGAAAGGAGAGGGATATAAAGAAGTCTGTTTTGTAATGACACTTCCCCAAAAGCTGTGATTTTTTTGATAAATTAATGAAGGATCGCAAGTGTTTGGCAACAGCATTTCCAAGACTGTTCTCAAGAGAAAAAGTTGCAGAATAAAAGGATTTTTTTTCCAGCAAACTCCAGCTTTGGGAGGCCTGACAGGCACTGGCAGCCATGCTGCCCAACACATAGAAGGGACTCATTGGCTTCTTCAAGCTTGCCATAAAATTTTGTGATGAACCACTGTGGCTGCAATTAGATCAAATAAAAGCAATGTGTTAAAAGCACAGCAATGGGACGTCATGCCCATAGCATTAATAAGCATGTTCCAAATCTCACTCTTGCAGTAAGCTTAATAGAGGTGGCATATAACTGACATGTACTGGTTTGTGGGGTCATCCTGAGTTTGCCAAGGATTGAGGGAGGGGTACTAGAATGACACAGCTCATTTTTTTCAGGTCTTCCTCTATGTCAGACTCTGTGCTAACTGCTTGGCAGCAATACTAAAGAAGTGGATTGTATGAGTCCCATTTTAAGCTGAAGAAACTGAGGTCTTAAGAAGTTAGGAGAATTGATAAAAGGTTAATAAACAATTAACTAGGGCCTGTGTCTACCGGAATCCATGGTTCACCTGCTTTTTAACTTTTAATTTTTCTAAGTTTTTTTACATACAGGAAGTTACATACATTTTAAGTGAGCATGATGAGTTGTTATGTCCCTGTACATCTATGCAACCACCACCCAGATCAAGATAGGGAAAATCTCCATCATTCCAGAAAGTTCTCTAATGCCTCTTTTTAGTCATCACCCCCAAAGAAAGTACCGTTCTAATGTCTATTGCCATATATTAGTTATACCTATTCTTGAACTTCATAAATGGCATTGTATTACATGTACTATTTTGTGAATCTGGGACAAGGGTACAGGCTGCAGGATTGAAGACAAGCTCTGTTATTATTTAAATACATCTTTTCGGTCTTTTCCTTTTAACTTGAGCCTCAGTTTTACCTGTTGTGAAAGGGGTTCATTCATATAGCTTACCCCATAAGGTTTTTGGGAGAAGCAAAGGTGGGACATCATGTGGGTGGGGCTTAAAGACAGATATTTTGTTAGCTCCACCCACTCCCCCAAGAATTCTAAGCAGGTGTTCCTAATCAAATTGACTTGATACAAAGAAGGGAGGGTTCTAAAGTTGTGCCTAAAAGAAAAATTGCTAATAGTTAAAATTGTCTTAGGAAATTCTTTGGGAAGGGACTTCAATGGAGAGGACAGCTTTGTCTCTATGAATGGGATGGCTTGCTATGTCCTCACCAAGACAGGGATGAAGGAGGTGGACATCAGGTCTACCTCAGTACAGGGAGAGAGTCACTGAAGGGAACACAGGGGAATTGGGACTGGCTGAGGGGTACCCATCCGATGTCACAGGCAGGATCTGACCCCAGGCCATCTGGCCCTGGAGCCTGGGTCCTTAACTACACTACTACATGGTTCGATGGGGAAGAGGGCCTCCAGCATCCTCAACTGACAAGGCAGTGCCTGGGGTAAAGCAGTGTTAGGAGTGTCAGTCTGGATTTAGCCTACTCACTGGTTGAAGACAGCAGAAGATAGAGCACAACCATCCCCCCCCAGCCCAGCTTCCAATCATCACTGGCCCCTAGGGCAGGACCAGAGCAGGTCACTTATTGGTAAATCAATTCAGCCACCAGCCTTGGTCTGAGCTGCTCATGAGTCAGAGAGGCTGGATGCTTTGAGTTTTCTTTGTTTCTTTTCTTTCTTGGTTGTAGGTGAAGAGGTGATAGAACAGCCCCAAACAACACCCTAGGATGAATAAAAGGTCTGGATTATCCTCAACCTGGAATTCAACAGGGGGCTACCTGGGGCAGAAGGGACTTGCTCAGACATGTCTGCACATCTTCAAGGGCTTGGGAAAAAGGATGCAGGATTCCTGGCTCCTCTCCAGACTTTACAGCCACTTCCTCTTCTCCTGTTCTCCCACTGTTAAATGTGGATCTCTTTCCAGAATGCTCTAAGCCTTTTTTAAAGGCAGCAAAGCTCTGTTTCTGCTTTGGCTATTACCTTTGAGAAACGACTAGCACATTGCCAAACAACTACTTACTGGCCTTGAACCTGTACTCTAGACTGACCTCTGGCTAAATGATGGCTATCAGGAAGGACCTTCCTTCCTAAGACTTGCAAGCTGCTTCAGACTTGGCCATGAAAGTGCATATTGGCATTTGTTCTGTCTTTTTCTCCTTTCCCTCACCATCCCTCTCCTGGACTCTGTCAGCACCCCAACCTGGATTTCAGTTCATTCATCCAGTGAGTCTGTCACAGACCTTGATGGTGCCCTGCTTACATCTGTCTCAGGTGACCAAGTGGTTTCCTTCAGTCATCATCACCTGAGGGCTTTCTCTGGCTGCTCAGGCTAGCTTAGCCCCTAGGATAGGACATTCCAGAAGTTACAGGATATCATTGCTACTCCCCTCCCCAAGTCCCCAGTAGGCAATGCCTGGTGGAAGGTGGTGGATAAATGCCCCAGCTCCCTTGCCCAACTGTTGGAGTAACCCCAAAGTGTGTTCTACACCATGTGCCCTGGAGCATACATGTGAATGTAACAATGGAATGACTTAAAAAATTGTCAGTTGTAAGTGTTCTGCTGCATGTAATGAGCTACTTTAAATTGGTGCTCAGTGAGGTTTAGGCTGGGCTGTGAATTGCAAGACAAGCCAGATGGATAAAGATAAGGCAGGGGGAGATCACAGGCAGAGGGAAGAAAGTAAGACCAAAAACATGGGGATGGGGAACTATGTCAGAGTGTTAGTAATGCAGTGGTTTTGATAGGAACAGTGACTAAGGGTAGTGCCTGATACAGAAGGCAGACTTGACTAGGGATACCAACCTGGCCCCAGGGATTAGTGCAGGTTTCTCTGAGGAAGTAAGAAGGAAACCTAAATCTGGAGAATCATAAGGATTAGTAGAGGATTGGGAAGGAAAAAGAACCTTCCAGGCAGAAGAACATCATGTGCAAAGGCCCTGAAGTTGGAGATATCATGATACATGCTGACT
This sequence comes from Bos indicus x Bos taurus, assembly GCF_003369695.1. Lineage (NCBI taxonomy): Eukaryota > Metazoa > Chordata > Mammalia > Artiodactyla > Bovidae > Bos > Bos indicus x Bos taurus. The sequence continues at coordinate 31,339,141 of NC_040097.1, read as the reverse complement.
GAAGGAAATCAGGGGTAGAGAGCTCAAGATGAGGCTGGAGGGGTAGTGTGCTAGATTGTGTTACAGTTGAACAAATATTCGCTCAGCAGCTCTCTGTCCCGTTAGGTACGAGGATACTTTCTATTGACTTGAGACCGGGCCTTGTGACTTGCTTTAGTCAATGGAATGTGAGCAACCAGGACTTAAGAAGAGACCTTAAGTGTGTTTGAGCAGTTGGACTTGGCTTCTAGCATTTCTAGATGCAGGAGGCCATCAAAGTGTTATATAGGAAGTTCTTCTATCATCTACTGTCCCGCTTAGGTTGGTCTATTTTGTGCCTACTACTTCTATAGAGTTGTCTTACAAGGTGACGTAGGGAAGATGTGTAGATGATTGATGGGAAGCTCAAAAGATGCCTTTTAGGTAACAGAGAGGAGCTAGGCTGCTGGGAATGAGACTTCATGTGACATAAGTCTTGTCCTTCTTCATCAGCCCCTGGGGATTCCAGGTGAAAGGGCTATTCTTTGTGCATGGTCTATGATGGTGGTTTAGTAGGAGGCCAGGTCAGACTCTTCTTTCCAGGGTGGAGTCCTTGTAGGCAAAGATTTAAGGGTAGACAGATGTGACAGTAAACATCCTGACAAATGAAGAGAAAAGCAACCAAGTTGAGCATACAAAACTTTCAACAGGACAACGGAAGGCTGACCACCATCTTGGCTCCTCCCAAAGGACCTGCTGGCTCTTGGGATGCAAGCTCCCAGGAGGGCTGGAGATCCTGGAGTAGGAGAGCCTATTCTCCATGGTATAACAGGAATCTTCAGTGTGGGGAAGAACAAAGGAAAGAGAGTGAATGTCTTAGGAGGGATCAAATGGGTTATTATGTGGGCAGTCACTCAAGGCCAATGTCAAAATTTCAACCTCTGTTGGGATTATAGTCTGGGTAGGGATGGGGGAAAGGGATTATGTGTTCATAAGCCAGGAGTCGCATTTTAGGTCTCCAGAACAGCTCCCAGTTCACCTTGCTAACTTTAGGATTATACTGTTCTCTGTCTTCACTATAGAGTTAGAGAATCTTGAGGCACAGATGCTCAGTGTCTCAGGAAAGTTTTATAGTCTCTTATACTCAGCTTGAGAAGGCAGTGGCAACCCACTCCAGTACTCTTGCCTGGAGAATCCCATGGATGGAGGAGCCTGGTGGGCTGCAGTCCATGGGGTCGTGAAGAGTCGGATATGACTGAGCGACTTCACTTTCACTTTTCACTTTCATGCATTGGAGAAGGAAATGGCAACCCACTCCAGTGTTCTTGCCTGGAGAATCCCAGGGATGGGGGAGCCTGGCGGGCTGCCGTCTATGGGGTTGCACAGAGTTGGACACGACTGAAGCGACTTAGCAGCAGCAGCAGCATACTAACAGCTTGGCAGAGATTCAAAGCACTAATCAATTACTCTTTCCTTTATTCATGCAACAAATATTTATTGATAATCTACTATGTGCCATTCACTGGAATTACAGAAGTTAATGCACAGTCTGGTAGGCAAGCACAGTGTATCTCAACATTTTTGATGCCACAGCCCATAGTGAAAATAACTTTATATGACATCACTCTGAGATACTATCATGCTAATTGAGCCTCTTCATTCTCTACCTTACCAAAAGCCTACTTCTTTTATCCTTGTTTAGTTTTGATCCTGGGCCCCAAAAAGAGCATATTAATGTGCTAGAACCTATAAAGGTGACGAATATGTAAATAGTGAAATATTGGAAATAATCTGAATGTCCATTTTTGCAGAAGCAGATTCACAGACAAAGATTTGAGCATAATTATTTTTGAGATCTGTATGTGTGTGTAGGGTGTGTATAACCCTGGAAGGGGATGGAGAAGTGGTACAGACGAGCAGACGGCCAATAGAGAAAATGTGTACCAATGGTACTCAATAAGCTAAGTACCAATGGAGCTTATTTCCACAGGGAAAGCTCTGAAATCCAGGGTGGCTTGCACTCCTTAGAGTTGCCCCATCTACTGGGTGAAGGAGCTGGGGGATTGTAACACCCACTTTCCCAGTCATTGGCAGATGTTAATTCTCTGACACTTGCACCTGCATCATTCATAGGCCATGTAGCATTCTGCAGTTCTGGAACCAGGCTTCCAACCCAGTGATGTATGTGTCAGTCAGTAGTGGCATTTGGCTGGAGCCCATGGAAATGTTAGGGACATGGGTGAAGCCCTGGCAGAGGCTGCTAGACCTACAAAAAAGTGATAAAAATTTATAATGTATGATTTCATGCAAAGGACAAGGTAGAACTATGATCATTGACTTAGAAACGCTCAGCTACATATTGTCGAGTAAACAAAAACAGTTTACTGTTTTTGAACATCAAGAACATCAAGTAGGGTTAGACTCAGTGGCTCAATTATTCCATGTATGTGAATATGTCACACATAGGGGAGGGAAGGCAAGGCTGGAACTAGGCTAAGGCAAAGACACTTGCTTTGTGCACAGATTCTATAGGAGCAACAAAAACTTAGTAATCAAAATAAATATTTACATGCAATATTTTTAAAGTATCAAAATTAATGCAAACAGTTCTTAATGAACAAAGTATCAAAATTTTCAATAAAATGGAGAGCTGACCTTGCATTTGCACAACTTGGCCTCATTCCCCTCATCTTAATCTGGGCCCTGTTGGATTCTGGCCATTGGAGGTAGAAAGCTGGGGAGATGCCCTGGGGTCTCTCAGCACTTCAACCTCTTGTTCCTGCCTTCCTTGGCCCATCCCAGCCACTAACACTGATGTTGGAGCCCCAGAAACTGAACATGCAGGGGGAAGTCTCACCCGCTCTGTCTTCCCCTGTTTCTCCTGCTTACTTACCCCTAAGCAGAAAAGCTAACAGGGGAGGAATGTATATGAAGACTCCAAGGCCTGGGACCAGTGCAGTTTCCTGAGGAACCCCAATAACTTGGAGGCCAGAAGAACTGGTTCCAAAGCAGACCCACAAAAAAAGCCCTAGCAACCAAGACTTCTGTCTTCCATGCCTGGTCCTCAGTGGGTAGTTAACTGCACATGCTCTTTCACAGTCCTCTGGGGTGACAATCTGGGGTTGGGCTGATCTGGCTGGGCTCTGCTTGGTGGACTGAGAGCCCAGAGCTGAAAGCTAAGTCATCAAAGCCAGCTTGTTGAATCCAAGCCATCTCGATGCCTCTCTTCCTGACACCTGGGCCAGTGCCAAGAGCTCTCGGATCCCAGCTCTTCCAGGAGTCTGTATGTTGAGAGCCTGTGCAACCAGCGCCTTTGCAAGTGGACTTCTTAATTCATCAGGCATAAAGGACTCAGTTTACGTAGGTCAGTGTGCTAACCGCTGATACCCATGGAAGACACAGCAGGGCAAGTTCTGAGAGGTATTTTCAGGGCAGTGGCAGGGAGACTGAAGTCACTTGGGAAAGTGTATGAACTAGCGGACTGAATGAACTTTGTTTTCATTTGAAAACTCCATGGATCCTAAGCAGTATTTTCTTTGGGAGATGTTGGCCCACAGCGGTGAGAACAAAATAATGTTTCCGTCTTGACTGAGACATTTGGCCAAAGAATTAATTTCACAGCCAATGTTCAGACTGACTCTTGCACACGACCTTTAGTTTTCTTCCATGGAAAATAAAAGTGCAATGACTTGTTTTTTGGGTCCCTGGCAACTAGCAGAGGAGAGTTTTCAGTGTCTTGTTCGTAGTGGGTTCCATTTCCCCCTGTCTATACCTGTAATGAATGTGTAAAAGTGAAAGTTGCTCAGTTGTGTCCAACTCTTTGTGACCACATGGACTTATACTGTAATTACCCCATGTAATTCTCCAGGCCAGAATACTGGAGTGGGTAGCTTATCCCTCCTCCAGGGCATTGTCCCAACCCAGGAATCGAACCAGAATCTCCTGCATTGCAGTTGGATTCTTTACCAGCTGGGCTGCCAGGGAAGTATGAATGAGTGCATGGACGTGCCTCAAAAGCAAAAGCTTAGAGAAAGGAGGAGACAGAGTTTTAATATTCCACAATGAGTATCAGCACCTTCTTGAACACAACGAATCAGAGAAATGCTCTTCCTCAGAATAACTGATGATGACTCTATGGTCCATGGAGGGTAGGAGTGGGTGACTTTGATCTATAGATCTTCGTCTTTCTTCACTGCCTGGCATGTTGTTAGCCATGGGTTAGGAATGGAGGCTCTGAGTTCCAGTCCTTGCCTGCACCACGTTCCGGTGCTGTTTGTCTTTAGACGGATGACTTAACCCCTCTGAGCTTCAGTTTCCTCATCCATAAAATGAAATATGAGAGTACTTACCACATAGTGTTGTTGTGGCCACTGAATGTGACGCTGCCTTTTCTCACAGTATCTAATGAAGAGGAAGAGCTTAATCAATGACTGTCTTTTATTCTCCCTCTGGCCCCAGCTGCAGGTGGCAGGGGTAGGCAGCCATCAGGTATGGGAAAGCTGGTTCCAAAGAGACACAGGCAGGGCACTGCCAGCTCCAGCTGCACTATCCTGGGATTGCTGGAGTTTTATATAACCCTTTGCATTTGACTCAGGATATGTATTGCATGTTTAAATAACTGCCAGATCTGATGGGATGATTTTGTGTTACCTTAATGCACCCGGTGCATGGGTCTTGGTCTCAGGGACAATGTGATTTCTGCTATCTGGGCACGTACGCATGCATGCAGGCTCAGTCATGTCTAACTCTTTGGGATCCCATGGACTGTAGGCTGCCAGATTCCTCTGTCCATGGAATTTTCCAAGCAAGAATACGGAGTAGGTTGCCATTTCCTACTCCAGGAGATCTTCCTGACCCAGGGATTTAACCCATATATGGTATTACCTGCATTGACAGACAGATTCTTTACCAATGTGCTAGCTGGGAAGCTCTATCTGGGTACAGCTCCCCACTAACAAATCTGCCTTGAATGGTTGTCTTTTCTTGAAGAGAGCCACAGAAGCCAACTGTCAGGGCTCATTCCCTCTTTGGGCTCTCTGTGGAAGAAGCCAACATCTGGCACCAGGTTTTTATGTAAGACACATGAAACTGAGACCAGTGATCAATCTTGAGTTTACTAAGAGCCACAGCTTTGGGTCAAGGTGACCTGACAGAGCCCAGCTGACACCCAAAGAATAATCCACTGAAGTGCAGTTTGCTGGCATGTTGATACCATGATGGTAGGCTGAAAGACCACATTCTAACACTTCCTATATTTCTTGGTCCTTCTAACTTAACATTAGCTATCTTCATTGAGTTATTTCTATATGTCAGAAACTGAGCTAAGTACTTATGTCAAGAGACAAATCGATAACACCATTTGTTTTAGAGATATGGAAATACAGACATAGAAATTAACTTGGCCTACATCATAGACTCAGTAAGTGTCAGTACAGTTGCACCCAGATTGCTCTGACTTTAGAACCCTTATTTTTAACCACTTCACTACTACTATATATATATATATATACTTTTTTTTTTTTTTTTTTGCTATACAGGTCTTTTTTGGACCTTGAAATGTTTTTTTCCCAGTACTGTGGTGGGAAACTGTTTCTACAGGATGGAGTTTAGGGAGTGGGATGAGGAGGGATGGAGGCAGGGAAACTAGCCTTGATTTGTAGCATGTGCCAATTTTTGTGCTGTAAATACTCTCACCATGGTCAATTTGAAGTTACCAAGAGTTTAACAATCAGTGTACAAAATTCCTGGATGTTTAACAATTGGCTCATACAAGCTGGTTTGAACCAACTCCAGCACATCTTCAGAGGTCTCAGTCATCAAGACTTCTAGAGAACATTGTTGGAATAGCTTCTTTCCTAACCATTGCACTCCTTAAATCTTGGCCCTGAGCTCTAAGGTTATAAATGAGGCACTGGTCTTTATTCATTCAACAAATCTGAAGTGTTGAAGAGGCAGGAGTTGTGTAGAGGTGATTGAGGCACAGTCCAGCCATTGAGTTCTCCGGAAACAGACCCAGAGGTGAGGAGTTGAGCGATTTATGAGGCAGTGTTGCAAGGGAAGCAGGGAGGATGGCAGGAAGTATGACGGGAAGGAAAGGGGCAGGGCTAGGGTGTGCTGTTACGCCAAATCTCATTCAGGGTGTGTTTGGCTCAGTCCTGTTAAGGGAGCTCTGAAAAGAGAGTAGAATACACTCAAAGTATCTTCATGGGAATGGGGAGGGCTAGAGTATTTAAACTTGCCACCTTCACCCTTTTGTTATGGGTTAAGGGCTGTCTCCAAGAAGACATACATGTTCAGACACTTCTGGCTTCCCACCGGTACAGGCAAAACTGGCCCCAACAAAGAGGCACAGGTATGGTTTGGCCAGGATCAGAGGACACTTGTATATGAAAACAGTGAGGGGATCTGAGGACCTGGGTACAGAGCTCTCACTATCTCCTGAGTAGCTCCTGTGTGCCAGGCACTGTCCCAGGTTCAGAGGAGAGAGGACATGTGCAAATAGACAGTGTCCCTGTGCTCATGGAGCACATGGTCTGGGCACGGGACGGGGTGTCTGAGCAATCAGACTAGGTATACATCATGACAGATTGGGATGAATGGCGTAAGGGCAAGTCCAGAGTCATGGGAGAGCCTATACCAAGACAGAAGCTAGTTTGGGGCATAGGGGTTGGGCTAGGAAGGGCACTGCACAGTGTGCTACTGTCCATGGGGTCGCAGAGTCGGACATGACTGAGCAACTGAACTGAACTGAACTGAGAAAAGGCATCACTCAGTTTGACAGGATAATCCCTGGCTTTCACCAACGGTCTTAAAATAGTTGTAAGGCCAGAGGCTAGTCTTATCTTGTCTTTGAGTTTCATCCAGTACCAGAAAGTCCCTTGCAAAAATGAAACCAGCACATTAGAGCCACAGGTTACCTATGGTGATTAATGATTCATGGTACATAAATCACCTACCCCAAATTATATTGTAATTCAGTTCAGTTCAGTTTAGTCGCTCACTCGTGTCCAACTTTTTGTGACCCCATGAATTGCAGCACGCCAGGCCTCCCTGTCCATCACCAACTCCCAGAGTTCACTCAAACTCAGAGTTGGTGATGCCATCCAGCCATCTCATCCTCTGTCGTCCCCTTCTCCTCCTGCCCCCAATCCCTCCCAGCATCAGAGTCTTTTCCAATGAGTCAACTCTTCACATGAGGTGACCAAAGTACTGGAGTTTCAGCTTTAGCATCGTTCCTTCCAAAGAGCACCCAGGACTGATCTCCTTTAGAATGGACTGGTTGGATCTCCTTGCAGTCCAAGGGACTCTCAAGCGTCTTCTCCAACACCACAGTTCAAAAGCATCAATTCTTCGGTGCTCAGCTTTCTTCACAGTCCAACTCTCACATCCATACATGACCACAGGAAAAACCATAGCCTTGACTAGACGGACCTTTCTCCTAACCAAAGCCCTGTAGATTACTCTGGTCATTTATAACTCCTCATTGTGCATTTATTCTCAGAAATCTTAGAACTTTCAAAAAAAAAAAAAGAACTTTCATACCGTTGACTTACTATGAGACTCAGTGAGTGAGAGTGCCTAGGTTCAAAATTTGCTGCATCTCCTAATGAGTATCCTTAGGCAAGTAGCTCAACCTCTCTGCACTGGTTTCTTCATGTGTAGAATAGGGGAACTAGTACCTCACATAAGTTCTTTTGTGAAAAGTAAAATAAGTTGATATATGCAAACTACTTAGCGTTATCTCTAAGCACACTCTAAGCACTTTATAAAAGCTATTTGACATGAAAGGATTTTCTTTAGTACTTTTAAAGTAAAAAAGTGGGTTTATGCATCAAATAGTTTGAATAGATTTTCTCAAACTTTGACATCAGAACTCTTTATACCCTTGAAACTACAGAACTCAAAGATGTTTTTCCAAATGTGGGTTTAAAATATATTTATTTGTATATTAAATAATAACAAACTCCTTACATGTTAATATATTGTCTTAGTTTGAGCTGCTATAACAAATAACCATGGACTAGGTGGCCTATAAACCACAGAAATTTATTTCTCACAGTTTTGGAGGCTGGTATTGCATGAAGAATGTGGCTAGTTCAGCTGACAACTCAAGTATCCCGCATGTGGTTCTCCTTCAGACGACCATCAGACATCAATATGCAGAAGAGGTGCTCTGTGCATACTCTCCATTCCATCACAAAGAATATTGGGAGGAAAGTACCCTCAAGGGTACAGATATTTAATAAGGTTGATCATTTGCAGTGCTTCATCAAGGACAATCTTTAGAAAAGGCAGTTTCACTTGACTGCAACTGTGTGAAGGCGATACCAGTACCAATGACTACTGGCACAGATGGGTGCTCATTTTAGTTCCTTTCACTTTGCAGCATCAACACAAATAGCACAGTGGAAAAGGCAAATCATGTACTAGTACTATTATGAAAATAGCTGTGACATGAGGACTCTCTGAACAGGTTTCAGGACCATCAGGGTCTGCAAATCACAGTCGAAGACTGCACACTGGACTATTGAAGCATTTATTTTGAGGAAGAGGCTATGATTGATACAAGGGCCTTTGGAAGGTGTGATAGGTTTTTACTTCTGTATTTGTTGAAGTTTTTAACATCCATCCTCTACTGTCAGAAATAAAACAGAAGATATTTCCATTTTACAAAAATTAGTAAAGAGACTTCCATTCTGGTCTCAGGTCTTGTTTATCCATCTGAGAAATTGCCGTATCTCCCCTCTTCCTTCAGGGGGCTGTGAAACCCTAGGTTCCCCAGAGTTGGAAATGGTGTTAGACTTGATTATCTCTTCTATGAAAGAATGGCGGGAAAGGTCAATGGAGAATTAAGACTGAGGGCTGATGAACAATTTCAGGTCCTTGGATTACCCTCTAGGGTAGACTTCTTGAGTTCATAATCCCAGTTCCCGCCTTTCCTAGCCATGACCTTGGGAAAGTTACCTAACAGTTTCACCCGTCAGTCCTTCCTTGGCAAATGAGAAATAATTTTAACCTGTATCTCAAAATGTTCTCAAGAGGATAACTGAGTACCTGAGATGTGTCTGATACATAGTTCATGCTAGGTAATATCAACTTTTAAGAGAATGATTGCTTTACCTGCCAAGGTGGTTTTTCTTGCTGGAAGTTTCCAATATGATCAACAGGTCCATGCTTTCCTCCCTGCTGGTCATAAGCTAATGGAAAATGTCTTTCTAGGGATAAGTCATAGATCATGACCTCCCTAGTAGAAGCATCTCCCCTGGGCCTATAGGGCCTGGAGGAGTTGAGCAGAAGTGTGGTCTGTGTTGCCCTTGCCTCCAGAAGCAGCCCTGACTTGGCTGCCTTTGACTGTTCAGGTCTGACAATGGAAAGAGAAGGCCATGGAATTTCCATGCAGCCTTAATATCATACCAGCTTAAAGCTTCCAGTGACTCCTCTCTGCCCCATGGTCCTTTCCCATAAGCCATAGGTCAGTGTTACCAATAGGGTTCAGCAGGGCCCTTTTCCAAGTGAGGCAACACTGTGTTAACTTTAGTGAGTCACTGATTTTTAAATTTTTACCTTTTTTTTTTTTTTTCATATAGTCTAGATATGGCCTGTCTGCATCCAACCCCTTCTAGTTTGCAGTGACTTCTCCTCTTCCCTGTGGAAGGATGGATGTGTTTCCAGGAACAGTTAAAGGCAAGACAGAGAACAGTATGCGGCCACCTTCTAAATAACCCTCAAATCAGTGGCTTCTCTCCCCGTGATCTCCCACCACTTAGACAGAAGTCACTTTCTTTTTGCTGGGACTTCTTCGGCAACAGCTGCCATCTGGTCTGCAGGCATTATCCACTCTCCTCACTGCAGCCAAGGAGCAAGTCTGAAACATTCCTGCCCCTGATACTGCTGGTGACTGGGAGAGAGTATCCAGGGAGGCCCAGACCTGCCATGTTCCCATCACTAGCTCCATAGAGCATGGACCCCCACTAGTGTTCTGCTGCAGGGCTGTGGACAAACGCCATAGCAGCCTCGCCGGTGGAGGAAGAGAGACCAGAGATGAGGCTTGCACAGGCCCTAAAGGTGGGCTTGGGGTCTTGGGAGCAGGAAATTTCGAGTCCCAGGTAGCTAAAATCTAGAGGGGTACAGGTGCCAATATGGTATATTCTTTGGCACCACAGATCTCTTGACCTTTCCGGATGGGTCAGGGGAGGCCCAGCATGGGACACGGTGAAGGGCACCCTGAGCAAGGACTTTGGGTGCCTTTGTCTGAGGGCAGGGCAGTCTAGAAATGTAACACACTTGCCTTCAGTGCATAACACCCTGCAATGGCTCTCTTCCGGCTATGGGATTGAGTCCCCACTGCTTGGTCTACCAGGCTCTTGGCAGTCTGGCTCCTACCCACGTTTCTGTCTTGCCCTTGACTATCTCTGGTGCTAGCCTTCCCCTTTTGTTGGCTGTCCCTGCATCCCATGCTCTTTCACTGCAGGGATACTGCCAGATGCCTTCTCCGGGCTTTCCCCTGCATGATAATTCTTCCCCTATACCCCATTCCTCTAACCCCCCAAGTCTAGGCTGGGTCCTGTTCTTCAGCCTTCATAGCTGTCATCTCTTTGCTTCCTCCCTCCTGTCTCCAAGAATCAGAGCATGACAATAGTCATTAGGGAGGGCTTGCTGCTTTTATGCCCATTTTCCCAATGAGAGAACTGAGGCCAAGAATGGAAATTAATTTATTCGCACAATCAGCTAAGAACAGAGCCAGGCTCTGAGTTTAGTCACCTAGCTTTTAACCACAGCTCCTATTGATGGTTGATTCTTAAGCTCTGGGGTACATCAGTGTCACTGGTGGCAGTGGTGACTGGGTGAGGAGGCTTGTTGAAAAGGTAGACTCCTGGGTCCCACTGCTACAGCCGTTCTCATTCTGTGGGTCAGGGGTAGGGCCCAGGAGTCTGCATCTTCATTAGCTCTCCAGGGGTGTCTATTGCAGCTGTACTACACCTGCAGTTATAGTGACTCACAAGATTTACTTCCAAACTGCAGGCCCTAAATGGCAACCTGCTGAATATAATAAGCCCAGTGGGGTCCAGAAGGGGAGGAAGAAGACAGAAGTTCCTGCTTGCAACCAGCCATCTGTGTGCTGTCTCTGATGGTGGTGGAAAGGAGTAGGGGAGATGCCCTCCTCTGGGTAGAAGATGCAAGCCCTATTTGTACCGTAAAGACACTGCACAGGACCCATAACCTAGGGTGGCCAGAAGCCATCAGACCCTCCTTTAATGTTCTGTCTCCCCAGGAGGAGGGGAAGAACCACATTTCAGTGACAGTGTTCAGCTCTGACTTCACCTTAACTACCTGGAATCTGATCTGTTTGGTTGACCTGCCTGTACTCCATCCCATCAGCTGCTGGAAGCCAGTGGCCAGAAGTAAGCAGAGGTTGAGAATACAACTCCAGAGACTTTGTCTATGGCTATTGGAACCCAGTTGCATCCTGTCTGCACCTACATATCTTCCCTGAGATTTGAAGGCGCTTAGATACTTGACCTGCAGCCCTACTAATTGCCATCAAGTGTGGGGATGGAGAGGCAGAGGCAGTGCAAGCAGGGGTGGTGGCCTCTGAGTGGGCCTCACTCAGGCATGGCAGCTCTGTCAACAAGAAGAGGGACAAGGCCATTCTTTGGAGAGGAAATGTGTCCCCAACCTAGGAGACCCTAAGGACAATCTGAGAGACACCAGGCCTTTCTTCTGCCTGATCATTCCTTCTCCACAAATGTCCCTGCCCTTCGATTCCTTTGTCAGTTGTTTGTTTCCTCTTTCTAGCCCACTTCCTCCTGTTCTTGGTACTCCTGCTGAGGGATTCATGGTCCTTGAATTCTGCCTCCTCATCCATAGCCTATTGGCCATGGTTACCTGGTATTAGGCTCTGACTTGACTCCTTTGGACTTTGACTGCCATGTTGGAGCAGCTGACAAGTTCCCCCCAAATTCATATGCTGAAACCTACTACTCCACGTGATGAAAGTAGGAAGTGGGATCTTGGGGGAGATTATATCGTGTGTGTAGAACTGTCACGAATGGGGTTCGTGCTCTTCTACAAGAGGCCCCAGAGAGCTTCCGTGCCCTGTCTACTGTGTGAGGACACAGTGAGGATCTGGCAGTCTGCATCCCATAAAGAGAGCCTTTCCCAGAACCCAAGCCTCCTGGCACCTTGGCCTTGGACTCCCCACTTCCAGAACTATGAGAAATAAATTTCTTTCTGCCATCCAATCTGTCATATTTTGTTATAGCAGCCCAAGGGAACTGAATCAGTCATGCTGGGTGGCCGCTTTCAGGCCGTGAGTTCTGGAAGTGCAAGCAAAAAGAGCTGGAGAGCTGGTCTGCCGCAAAACCCAGGAGAATGAAGCAGAGAAAGAGACAAGTGTTCCCCCAGGACGCGAAGAGAGAGAGGATCAAGAGCAGATTTGATCCCTGCCAGCTTCCCAATTCCCAGTACCAATCTTTTGTGAAGAATTTCTAGTTTTAAATGAGCGAGTACCCGAATGATTTCTTGCCCTTGGGGCCTGCCAGATAACCTAACTCCTCATAATTGCTTTCCCTTTATTTAAGTTAGCTCAAGTGGGTTTGTTTTTGCCGAGTAAATGATCCCTGATTAAGACAGCCCTTCCGGGAGAGGTGAAGCCTGGCCTGACTCTTGTAAGTTAAGAAACAGTGGTTGAGCCCAGGTACACGGCAGGCACTGGGATAGGATGGAGCCCCTGCTCTCCTGAAGCCTTTGGGCAGAGCTCAGCAGTGCGGAGAAGCAGGGAGGGTGCTTAATCCCCAGGGAGGGGTAATGGGGGAAGCACAATCCAGGGAGTGAGTGCTGACGAGCCAAGCAGCGTACATTAGAGAAGCAGGCATTTGTATTCTGTGCTCTGCACAACACAAAGCAGAAGGCTTCGGGATGGGCAGAATGCCAGGACTCAAGTCAGAGATATGCCAGGTGCTTACTGAGTACCTGGGCAGGTTTCTTAGACTCTTGAAATCTCAGCTTTTCTAAGATGTGGCCAGAATGGGAATGCACTGAAAGGGCTTGACCTTAAACAGTGCCTGACACATAGGAAGTGCCCAGTGTGCTTGGATGCTGTGATTGGGATTGGGGAGGGGACTGGCTAGAGTCAAATTTTCCACAGGGCCAAAACACTGAAGGTTTGATGGACCCAGCTTTTGGATGGATCCACTTTTTCTGGATTTCATTCAGAAAAAGTATGGGAAACTTGAGACGTTTTAAAGCAAGCAAGTGGTCTGATCTGATGATTACAGGGGTTTTCAACCAGGACACATTTGTACCTTTACCCTCTCCCCCAAAGTATATACACACCAAGGAGACATGTAGCAAAGCCTGAAGATGCTGTTGGTTGTTAAAACTGGGGATGGAGGTATACCACTGGCATCTGGTGGGTAGAGCCCAGGGATGCTGCTAAACATCCTGCAATGCACTGAACAGCCCCTGCCACAGCAGAGGATTATCTACCCAAAATGTCAGCAGGGCCAAAATTGAAGAAGCCTGGATTAAAGTATTATAAAGAAATTAATTACTTCCCATCTTGGGTCCTCAGTTTTCCTATCTGTCAAAGGATGGGCTGGGAGGACTTAGAAGAGGTGTATGATTTTTTCCTTCAGTAGGAGTCTGTATCTCCTGCCACTGCAGCTGACCCTGTGGTCTGGACACTTCCTAACCAGCCATGTGGCTCTGGGCTGGGGCCCTCTGAGCCTCTTATTTCAGATAATCCTGATGGAGGCAGGGAGCTTATGTAGAACGTAAGGCTTTGGCAATGGCACCCACTCCAGTACTCTTGCCTGGAAAATCCCATGGATGGAGGAGCCTGGTGGGCTGCAGTCCATGGGGTTGCTAAGAGTTGGACACGACTGAGCGACTTCACTTTCACTTTTTCACTTTCATGCATTGGAGAAGGAAATGGCAACCCACTCCAGTATTCTTGTCTGGAGAATCCCAGGGACGGTGGAGCCTGGTGGGCTGCCATCTATGGGGTCGCACAGAGTTGGACACGACTGAAGTGACTTAGCAGTAGCAAGGCTTTGGATCCAGACCATCCATGGGATCAGATCCTGGCACCACTCCTTGCCAGGTCTGAGAATTAGTGCCATTTTCTTTGCCTCTCTGACCCTCTGTCTCTCTGTCTGTAGAATGAGGCTGATGAGGATGCCTCCCCTGTGGCACAGTGGTGAGGGTCTGCAGAATCTTTAGCCTAGCATGTGACCCATCACAGGAGCCCCATCAACATCAGCTACGGGGAAGGCGCTGACTGCCCCCCACCAGAGGTGTGAGGTTGATAAACACAAAGGACCTTGTGAGAAATGCACCCAGTAGATATTCAGACAGGCTGTCTCCGGATGCCTTTGACAGCGCCCATCAGTCAGAGGGAACTCCAGGAACACACACTCCTTAGAATATTTGCTGAACAATCAGGAAAGGAGAGCAGGAAAGAAAGCAGAAATCCTTGTTGTGGAGTGGGTCTCACAAACTCAGTGTCTTAGGGATAGGGGCAGTAACCGGACTACAGCGTTAATCAGTAAATTAGTAAATGTCTTGACTAAACGGCACTAGTCATTTAGTGCTCTCCAAAACGGCACTAGAGCCATGAATGCAAGAGATGCTTTTTTTCAGAGAAGCAGGAGGGCAGACCCAGGAGCCTGGGTGCTGGGTTCAAATTCCTGTCTGGCCGCAAACCAATTGTGGGAACTTAGGCAAGTTGTTTGACCCCTCATTACCCCAATTTCCCCAGCTATAGAAATATAAATAGTGCCTACTTCACTTGCTGGCCCTGAAAATATTGAGTTGGCCAAAGAGATCATTCATGGTTATCTATAAGTTGCTATGGGAATACCCAAGTGAACTTTTTGGCCAATGCAATACATATTATATATAGAGGAACCTAGTGAGCTATTGGAGAAGGCAATGGCACTCCACTCCAGTACTTTTGCCTAGAAAATCCCATGGACAGAGGAGCCTGGTGGACTGCAGTCCATGGGGTCACTAAGAGTCGGACACGACTGAGCGACTTCACTTTCACTTTTCACTTTCATGCGTTGGAGAAGGAAATGGCAACCCACTCCAGTGTTCTTGCCTGGAGAATCCCAGGGACGGGGAAGCCTGGTGGGCTGCCGTCTCTGGGGTCGCATGGAGTCGGACACGACTGAAGCGACTTAGCAGCAGCAGCAGCAACAGGCTATACTTCATGGGGTTGCAAAGAGTTGTACACCACTGAGCAACTAAGCACACACACACACTCACACAAGCTCTAAATCAGTGCCTGGTACAGAATTGGGGCTCAGATGTCATCACTTCTAGTAATTCCCATTCCGCTTCTGTTTCCCTTCTTAGAGCGTAAGTGAGCCATCTCCATCATCCTTGGTGTCAAGTGGGTTTGGTGCCCACAGACCTACAGCATCAGCATCACCCAGGAGTTTGTTAGAAATACCAGCTATTCAAATTTCACCCCAGTTCAGTTCAGTTCAGTCGCTCATACGTGTTGGACTCTTTGCGGCTCCATGAATCACAGCACGCCAGGCCTCCCTGTCCATCACCAACTCCCGGAGTTCACTCAGGCTCACATCCATCGAGTCAGTGATACCATCCAGCCATCTCATCCTCTGTCGTCCCCTTCTCCTCCTGCCCCCAATCCCTCCCAGCAACAGAGTCTTTTCTAATGAGTCAACTCTTCGCATGAGGTGGCCAAGTACTGGAGTTTCAGCTTTAGCATCATTCCTTCCAAAGAAATCCCAGGGCTGATCTCCTTCAGAAGGGACTGGTTGGATCTCCTTGCAGTCCAAGGGACTCTCAAGAGTCTTCTCCAACACCACAGCTCAAAAGCATCAATTCTTCGGTACTCAGCTTTCTTCACAGTCCAACTCTCACATCCATACATGACCACTGGAAAAACCATAGCCTCGACTAGACGAACCTTTGTTGGCAAAGTAATATCTCTGCTTTTCAATAGGCTATCTAGGTTGGTCATAACTTTTCTTCCAAGGAGTAAGCGTCCTTTAATTTCATGGCTGCAGTCACCATCTGCAGTGATTTTGGAGCCCAAAAAAATAAATTCTGACACTGTTTCCACTGTTTCCCCATCTATTTCCCATGAAGTGATGGGACTGGATGCCATGATCTTCGTTTTCTGAATGTTGAGTTTTAAGCCAACTTTTTCACTCTCCTCTTTCACTTTCATCAAGAGGCTTTTGAGTTCCTCTTCACTTTCTGCCATAAGGGTGGTGTCATCTGCATATCTGAGGTTATTGATGTTTCTCCCGGCAATCTTGATTCCAGCTTGTGCTTCTTCCAGCCCAGCATTTCTCATGATGTACTCTGCATATAATTTAAATAATCAGGGTGACAATATGCAGCCTTGACATACTCCTTTTCCTATTTGGAACCAATCTGTTGTTCCATGTCCAGTTCTAACTGTTGCTTTCTGACCTGCCGCCACCAATTAGGAACTCTGTATTTACTGGCTGTGTGACCTTATTTGGAAAGATTAGCTTCTAAGCTCAGAATTCCTTGTATGTAGGGGATTATACTACAGCCTACCCCCTCCTTTGCTCTCAGCTCTCTAGGGTGACACTGGCCTTCTGTCAGTTTCTAGACTGTACCAAGCTCTTTTCTGCCCCAGGGCCTTTGCACATACTGTGTCTTCTGCTTGGAACATCTATTCCTTGGCTCTGCCCATGGCTGACCCTTGTTATCTTTCAGGCTTCAGCTTAATGTCACCTCCTCAGAACGGCCTTCCCTCATCACCTTCATTTTTATCCCTCATTACTCCATGTTTCTGCACATTGTATATTTCTTTCCTGGTGTTAATCTCAATCTATAGTTACTTTATTTCTGAGTCTGCTTATTTGCTTCTTATCTTCCTTATCACTATATAATCACCAAGAGGGCAGGAATTGGGTTTTTCTCTCTGCCCAATGCCTGGCTCAGGATTGGTATTCCATGAACATCTGTAGAAGAAATGAATGAGTATGTCGTAATTAATATGGAATACTTGTTTCAGAGCTAGGCACTTGATGAAGGCTGCATCATAAAAATAGGATTATGATATTATTATGGTAAAATAGGCCACCATGCAGCCCCAGGCTTCATGTGACTTTGGACCTTGGCCTTTGCAAATATCTACTCAAGCAATCAATACTGAGGCTCACAGAGGCCTTTCTATCCACAGCTCCAGAGCTCAGCTGCTGCCTGAGTGACCCTCCTGACCAATCATGTAGCCATCCTGAAGATGCTGCCTCATTAAAATATGGAAATAGCTGTCATGTCACTATCACAGCCCAAGCCATCAAGTGCTCCAAATTGGTTTTTGCTGTTTTATACAGTACAACATACATTTGTTCACTTTTCAAACAGTAAACACCACCTGCAAAATGCCTTTAATATTTAATGTGACTGTAAATTGTTTTGAAAATAAATCCAGCCATGTGGAAAAGTAGCAGAAGGGATAGGAAACAAATCTAGGAACCTGTACCATAGAGGGTGGGGGGAGTGGGGGACAGGGTGGCCACGGTGGCTGGGACTCAGGTGGCAATTCTGATAACCTGATTATCTAAGTACTTCAGTGCCCTAATGTTTCAGCTTTGTTGACAAGGGCTCTTGCCCTCCCAGCCTACTGATTTTGAACTCATGACCGAGCTTACTTGGTTCTACAGGGGAGGTGGCTGAAAGTTTATGATGTTCACCTTGACCAGGACTATCCCAGGGGAGAGGACATCCACCATCCACCACTCCGATGAGGAAAAGGATGATTAGCAATGAGCTCTTTTGGCCAAACTGTTGCAGGAAGGGGGACCCCTTCCAGGGCCTGAAACTGGTCTCTTGTCTAATACTCAGAAATGAACTGTCTGAGGAGACACATGTGCTGACAAAGCAAGAGATTTTATTGGGAAAGGGCACCCGGGTGGAGAGCAGTAGGGTAAGGGAACCCAGAACTGCTCTGGGTTTTATGGTGATGGAATTAGTTTCTGGGTTGTCTTTAGCCAGTCATTCTGACTCAGCCAAGATGGATGCCAGCAAGAAGGATTCATGGAGGTGGTTGGATATGTGTTGTCTCCTTCTGACCTTTCTCAACCTCTTCCAGTTGGTGGTGGCTTATTAGTTCCGTGTTCCTTACCAGGACCTCCTGTCACAAAACAACTCATGCAAATGGTTATTATGGTGTCTGGCCAGGGTGGGCGGTTCTGGGCATTGTGCTTTGCCTAACAAAACCTTTACTAGCCACCCTGCCCAGCATCATAGTGGGGATGGGGTTGAGGGTAGTAATATAGGGCCTCAGTTTATTGTCTTACTTCCCTCATAAGTAAAATTAAGATGTGGTTAATATTTACCTTGTTGGTTGCTATAGATTTGAACAGGTGAGTGTACATGAAGCAGTGCCTGGCGTGCAGAACAATACACGAATGCAAGTTTGTTGCTGTGACTGACCTCATGGTCCTTGTCCCTTGTCCCACTCCTCCAGTGGCACCAACCTCTCCATGCCTGGGTGTTTTGCGTGCTCCCTCCCTACACCAGGCCTTTGCACTATCTCTGTCCTCCACTTACCTTGCCTTTCCTTTCTCTTTTTGCCTGGTTAACGCCTGTTTTTCTCTCAGCCACCAGGTTGAATGACTGAAATGTTGAACTTTTGGGCAAATTGCAATCTCTCTCCTTTTGATGTCACAGGTACTGACTAAGACTCTGGGTCAGGGTGGGGGAATTCTTTGATTAGCCTACACCAGGTCATTTGTCCACTTGTGACTGTAGTCCAAGGACCAAGAGCAGCCACATCACAAGCTATATATGGGGGGCAGAGCATTGGCCCCAGAGAAAGGAGCCGTTGGTCTTGGTAGACTAAACTATCATTGTCTATTACAATGAGATGTGTGTCCAAAGACAGTCACCCAGAAGCCACATGAGGACCACCTGTAGTTGGTGACCAGTCAAGCAGCCATTGCTTTAGTCAAGGCTAGAAGGATAAGGGCTAATGATTTGGGAGACATCAAAGAACTGAGACAGAGACATAAAGGAAGCAAATTTTGGGGCTTCTAACTTGCATAAGAGAATGTATGGTGTTATCTGGAAGTTTGAATGACAGTGTTCTTAACGAGGGACCTCATGACATCAGCTAAAGAAGTGGGTGATCATGTGAGGGTCTGAGACAACAGTATTCAGCTCAGAGAGGAAGACTGCCTTGGGGGTTTAAAGAAAGAGCCCAAAGTCTCAACTTGCACCTTTGAAGTAAGTACATAAATTTAACGCTGGCACAAACCCTAATAATTATCAAATGGGTAGTAACACCACCTAACTCATTGCTTGGCTTTTCTGGACAAATTCAAAGCTAACATTCGTTCTGTCTCCCCGCCATCTTGATCATTCTGAGAATATCACGGGCTCTGTGTAAGTACCACTGAATAGCTGTCCTTCTGGTTCTTGATGCTCCCAGTGATCATGCTCCTCTATATGACAAGCTTAGGTCCCTAATGGAGCATTTGCATAAGAGCCACAGAATTCTCTGAATGGCACAAGAATCCAAATGGACTCCTTTGCAGGAAGATATTCTCTGCTCTTCTCGTCAGGGTACCATTAGGATCCTAAAATAGCATGCCCAGAAGACTTCTGGATGTTTTCCTCCTAAACTTGGTCTTCTCATCTCAGTAAATGGCACCACTGTCCACCAAGATCCTCAAGCTAAATGTCTAGAACTTGAATCCCATCTTTCCCTCCCCACCAGAGCCAATCTACCAATCAATCCCATTGGCTCTAATTCTAAAATATACCCACTCTTTACTCATCCAAGATTTATCCCCATCTCCCATCTAGTCTAGGAGTTGGCAAACTTTTCCTGTATTGGGCCAGAGTGTAAACATTTTCAGTTTTGTTATCTATGCCAACTTGTTACAATGAAATCAACTTGCCTTGGGTTCAAAAGTAGCCGTAGACAATATGTAAACATGTTGCTGCTGCTGCTAAGTCACTTCAGTTGTGTCTGACTCTGTGCAACCCCACAGACAGCAGCCCACCAGGCTCCACCATCCCTGGGATTCTCCAGGCAAGAACACTTGAGTGGGTTGCCATTTCCTTCTCCAATGCATGAAAGTGAAAAGTGAAAGTGAAGTCGCTCAGTCATGTCCAACTCTTTGCGACCCCATGGACTTCAGTCTACCAGGCCCCTCTGTCCATGGGCTTTTCCAGGCAAGAGTACTGGAGTGGGGTGCCATCGCCTTCTCTGATGTAAACATGACAGTGTCTGTATTCCAATAAAACTTTATTTGCAAAATCAGCAGCCCACAAGCCATAGTTTGCTGACCCCTGTTGGGCTTTCCTGGTGGCTCAGATGGTAAAGAATTTGCCTGCAATGCAAGAGACCTAGATTTGATACCTGGGTTGGGAAGATCCCTTGGAGAAGGGAATGGCTACCCACTCCAGTATTCTTGCCTGGAGAATTCCATGGACAGAGGAGCCTGGTGGGCTACAGTCCATGCAGTTGCAAACAGTCAGACATGAGTGAGCGACTAACACACACTTTCACCACATTCACCACTGTTTCTTATCTGGACCAGTGCAAAACCTCCAAACTGGCCTTCCTGCTTCCACTCTGGCCACCTCGACCATGCATGATCAACCCAGTGGCCAGTTACCTTTAAAAAAGTAGTCAGATGATGTGTCTCCCTGGCTTAATGGTCTGGTAGTTTCCCATGGCCCTACTCTCTCTTCACCCAGCATGACCCAGCTCCTACCTTCTCTCTGATCTCGCCTCCTGTCCCTCTCCTTGTCTGCAGTGCTCCACATTCATTGGTTCCCTTTATCCTCTGCTGCCTTCACTCTTTGGCTGGAACATTCTTCCTCTAACTTGTATCTGCATCCTTTTCATTATTCAGCTCCTGATTCAACACCTCCTCCATAAAAAGACTCCTTCTGATATCTGTCTAATGCTGCCTGCCCCTTTCTCATGACCCTGTTTGAAATTGTCTTATGTGTTGACTTGTTGACTCTTGGTCTTCCCAATATATGGAAGCTCCATGAGCAGGGACCTTGTTTATATGGTTAGCACTAATATCAGCTCCAATGTGAGTGAATGAATGGAGGCTACTCATATGTATTTCCAAGTAATGCCTGTTCTGATATCTGTTCACTTCTGATTTCCTCAGCTTTTACCAAGCCCTTCTTATGCTAGCCCAGGAAAGCCTTGACCAATAGCTCCCCTAGTGCATTTGGGAAAGCCAGAAAAAAAAAATAAACAAACAAAAACACTGCTTGTCTGAGTCCTTGGGCTTGTCCAGGGATGACTGTACAAACTTATGTGTCATGCAAAGACCAAGCCCGGAGCAGGGCTGCTATTCAACAGCTGGCCTCCACACGGGGCCTCTTTAGACAGCTGTGATGTTGTTGAGGGGCAGTAGGGATGCTTTCTGGAAGCTCTGATCCAGGAATCCTGTCTTCTGTTCCTGGTGCTCCCTGACACATGATAAAGATTTACTCAAGCTTCATTTCCTTGTTTCTCACATTTTCTCTCTTAAGGCCTCTCCTTGCCTCCCTGTCATCCTCCCATCCCCTTCGCTTACTCCCCTTTTTACTATAATGCTGGGGCAAGAGATTTCTTGTTGCCACCAAATATCCTTTCTTCCTTGGTCATGGGACCCCAATTTTCCTGATTTTATTTGAGGTGACAGTGAGGCAGCAGAAAGCCTACATTTGCCAGTCTCTCTTGCAGTTAGGGGTGGCCATGTGACTGTGTCCTGGCTAATGACATGGCTAATGACAGATAAGCAGAAGCACTGAGGGAACTTCCGGGAAGGGTAATGAAAGGGTGCTGACTCAGCTAGTGTCTTAGTCTGTTCAGGCTGCTGTAGCAAAATAACATAGACTGGATGGCTTAAACCACAGACATTTATGTCCTTCAGTTCTAGAGACTGGAAGTCAAAGTGCAGGGAGCCAGTCGATTGCATATTCTGGTGACAACTCTTTTCGTGGCTTGCAATCAGCTACCTTCTCACTGTGTTTTCACATGGTAGAGAAAGATGGCTGTCATCCTCAGATTAGGACCTCTACCTTTATTCACTCATTTAACCTTAATTACCTCCTAAAAACCCTATATCCAAATACAGTCACACTGGAGATGAACACATCAAGATAAGATTTTTAAAATTTTTTAATTGAAGGATAATTGCTTTACAGAATTTTGTTGTTTTCTGTCAAATGTCAACATGAATCAGCCATAGGTATACATATGTCCCTTCCCTCCATAAAATTTTTTTAATGGTGTTTAACATAAACAGTTTTTTTTTGTTTTTGTTTTTTTTTTAGTTGTTCAACTTTACCTGTCCAAGTAAAATTTGAAGCTACTGTATTACTTGCTTTTTACTATTTATCCTATCTGTTCGCATGTCTTTGTTTTATTTAGTTATTTATTTGCTTCTTTCCTTCTTCTTGGATTATTTTCTATTACTTTATCATCTCTCTCCATTAGCTTGGAAGTTATATGTGTTTTTTTTTTTTTCCCCCAAATCTTCCCACCCTCTCCCTCTCCCACAGAGTCCATAAGACTGTTCTATACATCAGTGTCTCTTTTGCTTTCTCGTATACAGGGTTATTGTTACCATCTTTCTAAATTCCATATATATGCGTTAGTATACTGTATTGGTGTTTTTCCTTCTGGCTTACTTCACTCTGTATAATAGGCTCCAGTTTCATCCACCTCATTAGAACTGATTCAAATGTATTCTTTTTAATGGCTGAGTAATACTCCATTGTGTATATGTACTACAGCTTTCTTATCCATTCATCTGCTGATGGACATCTAGGTTGCTTCCATGTCCTGGCTATTATAAACAGTGCTGCGATGAACATTGGGGTACACGTGTCTCTTTCTCTTCTGGTTTCCTCAGTGTGTATGCCCAGCAGTGGGATTGCTGGATCATAAGGCAGTTCTATTTCCAGTTTTTTAAGGAGTCTCCACACTGTTCTCCATAGTGGCTGTACTAGTTTGCATTCCCACCAACAGTGTAAGAGGGTTCCCTTTTCTCCACACCCTCTCCAGCATTTATTACTTGTAGACTTTTGGATCGCAGCCATTCTGACTGGTGTGAAATGGTACCTCATAGTGGTTTTGATTTGCATTTCTCTGATAATGAGTGATGTTGAGCATCTTTTCATGTGTTTGTTAGCCATCTGTATGTCTTCTTTGGAGAAATGTCTATTTAGATCTTTGGCCCATTTTTTGATTGGGTCATTTATTTTTCTGGAGTTGAGCTGTAGGAGTTGCTTGTATATTTTTGAGATTAGTTGTTTGTCAGTTGCTTCATTTGCTATTATTTTCTCCCATTCTGAAGGCTGTCTTTTCACCTTGCTAATAGTTTCCTTTGATTTGCAGAAGCTTTTAAGTTTAATTAGGTCCCATTTGTTTATTTTTGCTTTTATTTCCAATATTCTGGGAGGTGGGTCATAGAGGATCCTGCTGTGATGTATGTCAGAGAGTGTTTTGCCTATGTTCTCCTCTAGGAGTTTTATAGTTTCTGGTCTTAGGTTGAGATCTTTAATCCATTTTGAGTTTATTTTTGTATATGGTGTTAGAAAGTGTTCTAGTTTCATTCTTTTACAAGTGGTTGACCAGATTTCCCAGCACCACTTGTTAAAGAGATTGTCTTTAATCCATTGTATATTCTTGCCTCCTTTGTCAAAGATAAGGTGTCCATATGTGCGTGGATTTATCTCTGGGCTTTCTATTTTGTTCCATTGATCTATATTTCTGTCTTTGTGCCAGTACCATACTGTCTTGATAACTGTGGCTTTGTAGTAGAGCCTGAAGTCAGGTAGGTTGATTCCTCCAGTTCCATTTTTCTTTCTCAAGATTGCTTTGGCTATTCGAGGTTTTTTGTATTTCCATACAAATTGTGAAATTATTTGTTCTAGCTCTGTGAAGAATACCGTTGGTAGCTTGATAGGGATTGCATTGAATCTATAAATTGCTTTGGGTAGTATACTCATTTTCACTATATTGATTCTTCCAATCCATGAACATGGTATATTTCTCCATCTATTAGTGTCCTCTTTGATTTCTTTCACCAGTGTTTTATAGTTTTCTATATATAGGTCTTTAGTTTCTTTAGGTAGATATATTCCTAAGTATTTTATTCTTTTCGTTGCAATGGTGAATGGAATTGTTTCCTTAATTTCTCTTTCTGTTTTCTCATTATTAGTGTATAGGAATGCAAGGGATTTCTGTGTGTTGATTTTATATCCTGCAACTTTACTATAATAATTGATTAGTTCTAGTAATTTTCTGGTGGAGTCTTTAGGGTTTTCTATGTAGAGGATCATGTCATCTGCAAATAGTGAGAGTTTTAATTCTTCTTTTCCAATTTGGATTCCTTTTATTTCTTTTTCTGCTCTGATTGCTGTGGCCAAAACTTCCAAAACTATGTTGAATAGTAATGGTGAAAGTGGGCACCCTTGTCTTGTTCCTGACTTTAGAGGAAATGCTTTCAATTTTTCACCATTGAGGATAATGTTTGCTGTGGGTTTGTCATATATAGCTTTTATTATGTTGAGGTATGTTCCTTCTATTCCTGCTTTCTGGAGAGTTTTTATCATAAATGGGTGTTGAATTTTGTCAAAGGCTTTCTCTGCATCTATTGAAATAATCATATGGTTTTTGTTTTTCAATTTGTTAATGTGGTGTATTACATTGATTGATTTGCGGATATTGAAGAATCCTTGCATCCCTGGGATAAAGCCCACTTGGTCATGGTGTATGATCTTTTTAATGTGTTGTTGGATTCTGATTGCTAGAATTTTGTTTAGGATTTTTGCATCTATGTTCATCAGTGATATTGGCCTGTAGTTTTCTTTTTTTGTGGCATCTTTGTCAGGTTTTGGTATTAGGGTGATGGTGGCCTCATAGAATGAGTTTGGAAGTTTACCTTCCTCTGCAATTTTCTGGAAGAGTTTGAGCAGGATAGGTGTTAGCTCTTCTCTAAATTTTTGGTAGAATTCAGCTGTGAAGCCGTCTGGACCTGGGCTTTTGTTTGCTGGAAGATTTTTGATTACAGTTTCAATTTCCGTGCTTGTGATGGGTCTGTTAAGGTTTTCTATTTCTTCCTGGTTGAGTTTTGGAAAGTTGTACTTTTCTAAGAATTTGTCCATTTCTTCCTCGTTGTCCATTTTATTGGCATATAATTGTTGATAATAGTCTCTTATGATCCTTTGTATTTCTGTGTTGTCTGTTGTGATCTCTCCATTTTCGTTTCTAATTTTATTGATTTGATTTTTCTCCCTTTGTTTCTTGATGAGTCTGGCTAATGGTTTGTCAATTTTATTTATCCTTTCAAAGAACCAGCTTTTGGCTTTGTTGATTTTTGCTATGGTCTCTTTTGTTTCTTTTGCATTTATTTCTGCTCTAATTTTTAAGATTTCTTTCCTTCTACTAACCCTGGGGTTCTTCATTTCTTCCTTTTCTAGTTGCTTTAGGTGTAGAGTTAGGTTATTTATTTGACTTTTTCCTTGTTTCTTGAGGTGTGCCTGTATTGCTATGAACTTTCCCCTTAGGACTGCTTTTACTGTGTCCCACAGGTTTTGGGTTGTTGTGTTTTCATTTTCATTCATTTCTATGCAAATTTTGATTTCTTTTTTGATTTCTTCTGTGATTTGTTGGTTATTCAGCAGCGTGTTGTTCAGCCTCCATATGTTGGAATTTTTAATAGTTTTTCTCCTGTAATTGAGATCTAATCTTACTGCATTGTGGTCAGAAAAGATGCTTGGAATGATTTCTATTTTTTTGAATTTACCAAGGCTAGCTTTATGGCCCAGGATGTGATCTATCCTGGAGAAGGTTCCATGTGCGCTTGAGAAAAAGGTGAAATTCATTGTTTTGGGATGAAATGTCCTATAGATATCAATTAGGTCTAACTGGTCTATTGTATCATTTAAAGTTTGTGTTTCCTTGTTAATTTTCTGTTTAGTTGATCTATCCATAGGTGTGAGTGGGGTATTAAAGTCTCCCACTATTATTGTGTTATTGTTAATTTCTCCTTTCATACTTGTTAGCATTTGTCTTACATACTGCAGTGCTCCCGTGGTGGGTGCATATGTATTTATAATTGTTATATCTTCTTCTTGGATTTATCCTTTGATCATTATGTAGTGACCTTCTTTGTCTCTTTTCACAGCCTTTGTTTTAAAGTCTATTTTATCTGATATGAGTATTGCTACTCCTGCTTTCTTTTGGTCCCTATTTGCATGGAAAATCTTTTTCCAGCCCTTCACTTTCAGTCTGTATGTGTCCCCTGTTTTGAGGTGGGTCTCCTGTAGACAACATATGTAGGGGTCTTGTTTTTGTATCCATTCAGCCAGTCTTTGTCTTTTGGTTGGGGCATTCAACCCATTTACGTTTAAGGTAATTACTGATAAGTATGATCCCGTTGCCATTTACTTTATTGTTTGGGGTTCGAATTTATACACCATTTTTGTGTTTCCTGTCTAGAGAATATCCTTTAGTATTTGTTGGAGAGCTGGTTTGGTGGTGCAGAATTCTCTCAGCTTTTGCTTGTCTGAGAAGCTTTTGATTTCTCCTTCATACTTGAATGAAATCCTTGCTGGGTACAATAATCTGGGCTGTAGGTTATTTTCTTTCATCATTTTAAGTATGTCTTGCCATTCCCTCCTGGCTTGAAGAGTTTCTATTGAAAGATCAGCTGTTATCCTTATGGGAATTCCCTTGTGTGTTATTTGTTGTTTTTCCCTTGCTGCTTTTAATATTTGTTCTTTGTGTTTGATCTTTGTTAATTTGATTAATATGTGTCTTGGGGTGTTTCGCCTTGGGTTTATCCTGTTTGGGATTCTCTGGGTTTCTTGGACTTGGGTGATTATTTCCTTCCCCATTTTGGGGAAGTTTTCAACTATTATCTCCTCAAGTATTTTCTCATGGTCTTTCTTTTTGTCTTCTTCTTCTGGAACCCCTATGATTCAAATGTTGTAGCGTTTAATATTGTCCTGGAGGTCTCTGAGATTGTCCTCATTTCTTTTAATTTGTTTTTCTTTTATTCTCTCTGATTCATTTATTTCTACCATTCTATCTTCTAATTCACTAATCCTATCTTCTGCCTCTGTTATTCTACTATTTGTTGCCTCCAGAGTGTTTTTAATTTCATTTATTGCATTATTCATTATATATTGACTCTTTTTTATTTCTTCTAGGTCCTTGTTAAACCTTTCTTGCATCTTCTCAATCCTTGTCTCCAAGCTATTTATCTGTGATTCCATTTTAATTTCAAGATTTTGGATCAATTTCACTATCATTATTCGGAATTCTTTATCAGGTAGATTCCCTATCTCTTCCTCTTTTGTTTGGTTTGGTGGGCATTTATCCTGTTCCTTTATCTGCTGGCTATTCCTCTGTCTCTTCATCTTGTTTAAATTGCTGAGTTTGGGGTGTCCTTTCTGTATTCTGGCAGTTTGTGGAGTTCTCTTTATTGTGGCTTTTCCTCACTGTGTGTGGGTTTGTACAGGTGGCTTGTCAAGGTTTCCTGGTTAGGGAAGCTTGTGTTGGTGTTCTGATGGGTGGAGCTGTATTTCTTCTCTTTGTTCAGTCGCGCTGTGGGGAGGGAGGGAGGGATGCTGCAAACAAATAACACTGGCGTGCGCTCGTAGTGCCTCAGCCACACTGGGTCTGCCCCCGCTCACGGCGCGTGTAGCCTCCCTGCCCACACTGCTCGGGCTCTAGGTTGTTCCGCCGGGAACAATCCGAGGCTGGCCCTGGGTTGCATGTACCTCCCAGGTCCAAGCCACTCAGGTTCAGGCACTCGGGTAGTCCTCAGAGGCGCAGACTCAGTTGGGCCTGAGTTTTGTGCTCTTCCCAGGTCCGAGCAGCTCAAGTGATGAGGTGTTTGGCGAGCGCCAATGCTGCGACTTATCGCCTCCCCGCCACTTGGTTATCTGGGTGTAAAACCAGCGCACCTTCTCAGGCAGATGTTAACCGTCCAGACCCCCAAGAAGTTTTAGTTAGCAAAGAAGCCTGCTTACAGTTTTATAGATAATGTCTCTCTGGGGCTGCGATTGCCCCCTTCGGGCTCTGGCTGCCTGTCACTGGAGGGGGAAGGTCTGCAGCCGGCTATCTCTGTTCAATTCTTTGTTCCGTGCGTGGGCCTGGCGGTGTCTTAGGTTGGGGCTGGCTTTTCGCGTGGTAGATATCCCACAGTCTGGTTTGCTAGCCCAAATTATTTCGCTCAGATAGTGCTCAGGGTATTCAGGCCAGATTCTTACTCTAAGCGATGCAGCCTGCGCTGCGCCTCCCTGCCCAGCCCCCGCTTGCTAATGGCGCGTGCAGGCGTCTGCGCTGCTTCTCCGCTGGGGGAGTACCGTAGGACTCGCTATCTTCCGAGTTTTAATCGTTTATTTATTTTTTCTTCCTGTTATGTTGCCCTCTGTGCTTCCAAAGCTCGGCACAGATTCGGCAGTGAGAAGGTTTCCTGGTGTTTGGAAACTTTTCTCTTTTTAAGACTCCCTTCCCAGGACGGAACTCCGTCCCTCCCTCTTTTGTCTCTTTTTTTGTCTTTTATATTTTCTCCTACCTCCTTTCGAAGAGTTGGATTGCTTTTCTGGGTGCCTGATGTCCTCTGCCGGCATTCAGAAGTTGTTTTGTGGAATTTACTCGACGTTTAAATGCTCTTTTGATGAATTTGTGGGGGAGAAAGTGTTCTCCCCGTCCTATTCCTCCGCCATCTTGGCTCCTCCCTTATAAACAGTTTTTTTAACAGATGAATTTTGAGGGGAAATAATTCAGTCCATAGCAGCTAGATTTGACATAATTTTGTCCTTCCCTTCTTTCTACCTTCCTCCCAACTGGAATGCAGATACGATGTCTGGAGCTTCAGCAGCTATATTGGACCATGTGGTATACTTGAGGATAAGTGCCCAATGACTTAGGAATAGAAGTGTAGAATGAGGGGAAGGGCCAGGGTTGACTTTGTAGAGCCTCTCTCTCATCACTGGAATAATGTTAGAATTTGCTTCATGTTGGAGCACTGGATCCTAATTGCAGCCCATTGAAATAATCTGGGTAGCTTTGAAAAATACTGGTACTTGGATGGCGTCCCCAGAGATGCTGATGTAATTGGTCTTTTAGGGTGCAGTCTAGGCATCAGGAGGTCTTCTAAAGCTCCTCTGGTGATTCTGATGTGTTAAAGGTTGAGAACACTGTGTTGAAGAATAAACACTTGCATAAGAAGATCAACTATATTTTAAACTATGGTATTTTAGTTTTGTTATATGAGACTAACACAACTCGTAACAATCAGAAATCTAATTTCAGAAGATGAATCACTTCCATCTTCTAAGATTTTCAGAGCAAGAAATAAGCAAAGCCAGCACATCCTACCATGTTCAAGAGCATATGTAGGTACAGCTCAGTTCAGGCTGAATGGTGACGAGATGTGAAATATTAACCACAATTTTCTGTCTCTTTGTCCACATGAACAAAACAGTGAGTACAACTAAAAATAAATTGTAGGATTAAAATAGGTATTCAAATTTAAAAAATAGTCAAATGTGGTATTTTTGTCAATACATTTTTTTTTTCCTGAAAGTGAAATGATCACCAGTGATCACTGGAAGCCAATGAACTCTTGCTTCCTGTGCTCCAAATGCTTTTCCTTGTCCCCATCCCATGTGAGACAAGATCAAGGTAGGAGCTCTGCCAGCTTCTAAGAGAATGGGTTGAAAATAAGCGGGTGCATGAGTTCAAATCCCAGCTCAACTGCTTAGAAGCTGAATGCTCTTACGTAGGCAGCTAACCGCTCTGTGCTTCACATGACTCCTGTGCAAAATGGGGCGCAGGACTGCACCCAGGGTTGTGGTAAGGATTAAACAATAGCATGTGAAAAAGCACTTGGCATTCTGCCTGACATGTAGCAACTGCTCTGTAAGTGTCAGCTGTCACTCTTAGGCACAGCCAGCTGCTCCTTCTGAACTGAGTATCCTTCCTGTTGAGTAGGGAGACTCTGCCCCTCCCTTTCTGGAAAACATTGCTGAAATCAGGCTGCTTTTATGAATAGAGAGCTAAATGAGCAAACACATGTCTGGAAATAAAGGTAATTTATCCCTGGGGAGATACCATCTCCCAGGTTCAGGGGTTAATGGGCTCGGAGGATTCATAACAAACGGTGCTCCAGACAAATTGGCTGAGCAGCTATTGTTGCCCAGACAGCTCTTCAGCCGTGTCTCATTTATTAGCATGGCAGCCTGAGAAACAAATGAAAAGGCGAGCCCCCTCCAAGATAACAGAAATCTAGCGCAAGGGGCAAAACGCCTGGAAGTTGGAGCCGGTGACAGAGGCCGTGCTTCTTCCTGGGCTGCCAGCATTGAACTCTGGAGGAAGCTGGGAGGGAGCCAGAGCTGACGGCGAGCGCTCTCCTCGGTAAATAAGGGAGCTGCCAAGAGCCGAGCCATGGAAAAACACTTACAGATGAGAGGGAAACACATGGCAAGCATGACCCTCCGCAATCGTAAAATGCGTGGTGGAGGAAGATGGGAGGAAACAAATCATTCTCCTTGGGACTGTCCATCTGGAAGTGTGTGGCCAGGAGCATTATTACAAATAAATACGTCCAGCCCAGCAACGTCTGGGAGTAACTGGATGTTTTCATCCTTCTGGAACCTGTGGAAGAGCTCCTCGTACAAACACAGGTCCTGAAAGCCACAACAGACTCTCCCCTGCTGCAGGCACACCGAGTCTGCAGTTCCCTGCCCGTGGATTGGTTCAGCCCATTTTCTAGGGAAGGCCTGGGAGTGGCGGGGGCTTAAGATTCTAGAAGCTTTTGAGGGGGAGCTTGAGCCTGGGAGAGAAGACAGGAGTCTTTGCAGACCTGTGGGAAATATGACCATATGGAGTGCAGACCTCTGTGGCTAACCAGCTCCTATAGGGTTTCTCAAAGTTGAATCCTGGAGCCATTTTTATCCTAGAGTCCTGGCAAATCATGTGGGTTGCTGGGTCCTGAACTCCAGACCTCCAGGATTCAATTTTTGGAGAGAGAGTGTTGGACTCTTACATTTTAATACAGATTCTTGAGAGATTCCTATGCAAACCAAGCCAAAGCAGTGGTTCCCAACCTTGAAATTGCACCAGGGTCACCCAGAGAGCTTGATAAACACAGACAGCAGGGCCCCACCTCAGCAACCACCCCAGATCAGTAGGTCTGTGGCAGTGGCAGCTACAGACTTGGTTTCTAACAAGTTTCCCAGATGCTGCTGCTGCTGGTGGTATAGGGACCATACTTTGAATAGCAGTGCATTGAAGATTGCAAACCACTGAACTATAGTTTGTGCTCAGGCTGAGCAAAGTCCCATCTATCAACAAACATATGTGGAGCTTCAGCTGAGTGCTGAACCTCTGTGTCTTTGGGCATCGTGGGGTCTAAGGGCCAAACCTTCACTCCTAGGCCCCCATAGGAACCTGAAGAAGTGATGAGCAAGTTAATAATTGCTCCAGGAGGAGCTATTATTGTTCTGGGACTTTGCTTGCAGAAATCCAGGGCCTAGTCAGTGTTCTCAGCCAAGTGACATTTATCAAACACCCCACAGCCTGACACAAATGCTTAACCAATTACTTTAGGCTCTCTGGGGTGAAATTTGGGCACCATCAGTGTTTTCAAAGCTCCCCTGGAAAGTCCAGTATGTAGGTGGGGCAGAAAGCCACATACAAACTTTGTCAACCCTGAATACTATTACAATTACCCAGGCAGTGGGGAAAAGACACCACCGCTGGGCCCCACCCCTCCCTGAAGATTCTGACTTCCTGATTTAGAGTGATGTAAAGGACGCGACTGAGTGACTGAACTGAACTGAACTGAAAAGCCTGCTGGTGATTCTCAGGGCCACTGGGGTGCAGACCTGCTGGCCAAGTGGAAAGAGACCTGGGAGGGCAGATCTTGGGAAAGATTAAGGGGTGAGAGGAGCCAAGATCAGGCCAGATCCATTCAGGTCCCCAGAATCAATGACAACGTAAAGCATGTCACGACAGTGGAAAGTGGTTTTGTGAAGTGTGGTCAAGACAAATTTCTCGTTCTTACACCAGAAACAACTGTAAACTCAGATTGTCTTTTCCACTGACCTGAGCAGGCATTTGCTGGAGGAGGATCTCTGTTTGCAGTCTTCAGACCTGCCTCCCCTAGGGTGCACAGAGAGGAGGGTGTCCCCACCAGATGCCAAACCCCAGACACCTGGATTTCTACTGCTTTTCAGGGACCAAGGAGAAGATCTGCTAGAATTATTGCCTCCTCTGTGTAATTTTTATTCAAACAAGGATTCCTTGGGTGCTATTTCAGCATTCTGAACCTGTAGGTAGGACCCTAGAATCTGCACTTTAAGCAGACATTCTGCCTGATTCTAATCTGCATGATAATCAGGGAACCACCTGCTTGAAGGGTCTAGCTTCAAGGCAGGAGTTTAGAGATGGCAAGGAAGAGAAGAAAAGGCATAGTTCTTCATCATTTTTGGTTTGGTTGAGTCCCTGCTGGGTACAGGATCTCTGAGAGAAACCTTCCCCACGAGATAAGAGCATGACCTTTGAACAAGATTTCCATCTGAGTCTAATACATGAAGCTGACTTTACCCGGGAGAGCTTTGGTGTCATACTCAGCTGCCTTTGTTTTGATGTGTTTTTAAGTCCTCTCTAATAGGATGGGCTAGATTGCTGGCCAAGAAATGGATTTCTCTTCTCTCTGGAGAATTCTAAATCTCCTCACTGGAGATTTAGGCTGGCTGTCCCAGCAATGACGAATGTTTAATGGCCCAGCTTTGGCCACTGGTCCTGGCCTTCGGTGTCTGCCCATGACAAATGTTCCCTTGTAATCTGCTCACTCTGGGGTTTCCAAGGATTTCAAATTGGGTGGAGGGTGTGGAGATGGAAGGAGACAGAAAGAGAGAGTAAAAAAGAAAGAAAGGGAGGGAGGAAGGAAGGGAGACAGAGAGAAAGGACTGTTTACTATACCTTGGCATTCGCATATTAACTCTGTAGGACCCAAAGTTCTGTGACAACCCCCTACCACCACCTGCCAACCTCCAGTCATTAGTCATTTTGATGAAGCACAAATTTGAACAGTGCATGTCGCAAGGCTGTGAAGGTGAAGGGGTCTCATAGCTGGGAAGGGGCGGAGATGACCACCAGCATCCTAGCTTCGTGGAACTCAGGACTCAGTGGAAGTTTCATTTCCTGGTGAAAGTGGCCATGTGGTTGGAGAGAGAATGTCAGGGAATGTGGAAGTCTGTCAACTGGCGGGAAGAGAATGGGAAAGGGTGCTCAAGACTGGGAGACATGTGACTCGGGGCAGAGCCAGGAATCGGTGTCATCATTTCCAGTGCTCACAATCCAGGCTTCCTGGAGGTCTCGGAATCAACCCTCCCAAATATCTGTGGTCTGCGGCATGTTAAGTCATAGAGGAAAGGACAGTAACAAAAGTTCTGATTTGAGAGCTTATTAGGTGCCAGGCAAAGTGCCAAATGTTTAATACACATCATCTCATGGAACCCTGACAGCAACCACAGAGGTGCATATTTGCACAATCACCATTTGCTAGACAAAGTGCAGAGAGGTTCTCCACTTTCAGTAAGGCCACGCGGCTGGACAGTGGTAGTGGTAGGGCTGGGATATGAACTAACAGCCTCTCCCCTTGACCAGACTTCATGAGTCTGTCCAGCCCAGTCTTGGCAAAGAATCTGGCTGAGTCCATTTAGAGAGAACCACTCCCCTCCACCACATTGATAACTGATCACCCTTAATATGCGATCAAGTTCCATGTTCATTAAGTCCTTGATCTGCCTTTAGCAGGAATCCTGTGATGTCTATTGACGAAGACTCTCCCCTATCCTTAGTGTCTCGTCCTAATAATTTTCTACTCACAAACTCACTCACTTTGTTCATTGGCTGCAAATCCAAGCTAGTGCTAGGTGTATCCCGTGTAAGCCCAATCCCTCTTCCTGTTGCTATCCCCTTTGCAATCATCTTGAATAAACCCTTCCTTACCAATTTTAGCAAGTGTCAGAATAACTTTTTCTTTAGCAGAAAATAGGCAGTTGTCTCCTAGTAGCTGCTTTTTGCTTCTCTCCCCTGTTCTGCCAGACCAGCGGTATCCACTGTAATGCAAGTCACATAAATCACTTCAAATTTGCCAGTAGCTCCATTAAAAAGGAAAACGAAATGGGTGACATGAATTTTTAAAAATATTTTTCTTACAGAATATATCTGAAATATCATTGCAACAGGTAGCAGACAGTAGAAAAGGATCAGTGGGATATTTCATGGTCTCTTTTGCCCACTAGGTCTTCGATACCTAGTGTATATTTCACGTGTCGAGCACATCAAGCACATCTCAGTTTGGATGAGCTTATTCCAAAGGCTCAGTCACCACTGAGTGGCTACAGTAGAGGGCCAGGACACTTGAGTTGGAAGATCTCTTCGTGGGAGAGCCTGGGACAGTGGGAACACTGAGTGGGGAGGAAAGAGGAGAAGCAAAAGGCAGGGCACCTGGCTGAGCAAAAGCACTGCAGACATCTCTGTGGGCAGAATCCACATGTGGGGACCACATGTCAGGGATCTGCTGGCTATGGGGGTATGGGGTGTGGGCCTGTGGCTGGGGACTGTGCCTAGAATGAACGTTGAAAAAAATGATTTGGATTAAAAGTGAGAACTGGCTCTGAGGCTGGGACAGCGCAGGCTTTGGGTGGATGGGCAGGGCAGACTGGCGATTAATGAGGACAGTGGCTCTTTGGCTATAATTTGCACTGGTAGCACCTGGGATCCTGTTCAAACACAGATTCTGACTTGGTGGTTTTGGGATGAAGCCTGAGAGTTGGCATTTCCTTTTTTTTTTTTATCTTTTTGGTTTACAATGTTGTATTAGTTTCAGGTGTACAGCAAAGTGATTCAGTTTTTCAGATTCTTTTTTCCTTACAGGTTATTACAAAATATTGAGTATATTTCACTGTTCTATACAGTAGGTCCTTGTTGGTTATCTATATTATATATAATAGTGTGTATCTTTAATCCCAGACTCCAAATTTATCTCTAATTTTTTAAACTTTGGTAGCCATAAGTTTGTTTTCTGTGTCTGTGAGTCTATTTCTGTTTTGAAAATAATTTCATTTTTTTCCATATTCCACATATAAGCAATATTATATGACATTTGTCTTCCTCTGTCTGGCTTACTTCACCTAGTATGATCACCTAGGAATATCCATCCATGTTCCTGCAAATTACATTGTTCCAGTCTTTTTTTATGGCTGAGTAGTATTTCTTTATGTTATGTACCACATCTTCTTTATCCCTTCTTCTGTTGATGGATATTTAGGTTGCTTCCATGTCTGACTATTAAAAACAATACTGCTGTGAATATTGAGGTACATGTGTCTTTTCAAATTAGAGCTTTCTTCAGATATATGTCCAGGAGTGAAATTCCTAGATCATATGATAATTCCACTTTCAGTTTTTTCAGGAGCTTCCATACTGTTCTCCATAATTGAGAGTTTGCATTTCTAAAGAATGCCATGTATAATATCATATATGAAACGAGTTGCCAGTCCAGGTTCGATGCACGATACTGGATGCTTGGGGCTGGTGCACTGGGACGACCCAGAGGGATGGTACGGGGAGGGAGGAGGGAGGAGGGTTCAGGATGGGGAACACGTGTATACCTGTGGTGGATTCATGTTGATATATGGCAAAACCAATACAATATTGTAAAGTTAAAAAATAAAATAAAATAAATTAAAAAAAAATAAAGAATGCCAAGGCATGATGGTGTTGCTGGTGTGTGGACAACACTGAGTAGCAAGGATCCATGCTTTGAATGGCTGACAAGCAAAAAGGAAGGCGATGAAGTTGAAGTTTGCCTAAGCCATGGAGAGCTGTTGGCTTCAGTTCCCTGTAAACTGTGATAATAATTGTAGCTCACTCCTATTGAGACTTAATACATGCCAGGCATTGAGTTCTGTACTTTTTATCAGGGATTGGCAAACTGTGGCAGCTGGCCAAATTTGGCTACTTCCTGTTTTGGTAAATAAAGTATTATTGGAATCCAGCCACACCCATTTGTTTATATATTGTCACAGCTGCCTTCATGGTGTGATGACAGAGCTTAATAGTTGCAACAGAGACCAGAAGGTGTGCAGAGCTTAAAATATTTAACATCTGGCCCTTTATAGAAACATTTTGCCAGTTCTCCACACATTATCTTATTTAATTCTCATCAAATTGCCCCATGAGGTGTGAGTCCTGTTATTATCCCCTTTTCAGTTCAATTAGTTCAGTCGCTCAGTCGTGTCCGACTCTTTGCGACCCCATGAATCGCAGCACGCCAGGCCTCCTGTCCATCACCAACTCCCGGAGTTTACCCAATCTCATGTCCATCGAGTCGGTGATGCCATCCAGCCATCTCATCCTCTGTTGTCCCCTTGGCCTCCTGCCCCCAATCCCTCCCAGCATCAGGGTCTTTTCCAATGAGTCAGATCTTCACATGAGGTGGCCAAAGTACTGGAGTTTCAGCTTTAGCATCATTCCTTCCAATGAACACCCAGGACTGATCTCCTTTAAGATGGACTGGTTGGATCTCCTTGCAGCCCAAGGGACTCTCAAGAGTCTTCTCCAACACCACAGTTCAAAAGCATCAATTCTTTGGCACTCAGCCTTCTTCACAGTCCAACTTTCACATCCATACATGACCACAGGAAAAACTATAGCCTTGACTAGACAGACCTTTGTTGGCAAAGTAATGTCTTTGCTTTTGAATATGCTATCTAGGTTGGTCATAACTTTCCTTGCAAGGAGTAAGCGTCCTTTAATTTCATGGCTGCAGTCACCATCTGCAGTGATTTTGGAGCCCCCCAGAATAAAGTCTGCCACTGTTTCCACTGTTTCCCCATCTATTTCCCATGAAGTGATGGGACCAGATGCCATGATCTTCGTTTTCTGAATGTTGAGCTTTAAGCTAACTTTTTCCCTCTCCTCTTTCACTTTCATCAAGAGGCTTTTTAGTTCCTCTTCACTTTCTGCCATAAGGGTGGTGTCATCTGCATATCTGAGGTTATTGATATTTCTCCCAGCAATCTTGATTCCAGCTTGTGCTTCATCCAGCCCAGCGTTTCTCATGATGTACTCTGCATAGAAGTTAAATAAGCAGGGTGACAATATACAGCCTTGACATACTCCTTTTCCTATTTGGAACCAGTCTGTTGTTCCATGTCCAGTTCTAACTGTTGCTTTCTGACCTGCATAGAGGTTTCTCAAGAGGCAGGTCAGGTGGTCTGGTATTCCCATCTCTTTCAGAATTGTCCACAGTTTCTTGTGATCCACACAGTCAAAGGCTTTGGCATAGTCAATAAAGCAGAAGTAGATGTTTTTCTGGAGCTCTCTTGCTTTTTCGATGATCCAATGGATGTTGGCAATTTGATCCCCTTTTGCAGATGAGCAAACAAAAGCTTAGAGGCCACAGCACTTGCTCAAGGCCTCACAGCTTATAAAAGAGGCAGAGCTGGTCCTCATACTCAGATAGACTGAGGCCAGGGAGACCAATACCGAGATTCTCTGTTCTATGCTAGTCTCGTGGAAATAGAAAAGGTACTAGAAAGTAAAAGTGTCTGCATGAGCAGAAGTCAGAGTGGGAACAGATCATTGTTTCATGGGAAGGGCCAGACACACACATTCCTTGAGCACCTACTATGTGCCAGCACAGGCTGACGGCTTTCTTTGGTAGCTCTTGTTTCGTTCACAATCCCCTCTTGCCCACCTCTGGGTTCACCTGTGCCTCCCACCTGAAACCAGCATCTCTGCCTCAGACATCTCCCTATAGTGGGTTGGCAGCTGTTAGGTAAATATTGCAACTTGCCCGTCCTAGCGTGGGATGATTCAGAGGGACAGTGTCTACGCTTCTCCCAGGTACCTTGGCAGTTACCTACTTGCTATTGGCTTCCCCATTCTGTGCCCCTGTCACTTTCTCAGTCCCCGACTTGTACTTCCAGGATCACCTTCTAAATAAACTCCCTGCATCCAGATCCTCTGTCAGACTCTGCTTTTGGGGAAACCAAGCTGAAACACATATTCAGTGGTTCAGATACTGCAACAACTATGAAAGCAGTGAGGGTTCACATTTCACAGGTGAGAAAACAGTGACCCAGAGAAGACAGAGTCCAGTGATAGGGGTTCCAAGCCGGATCTGTCTGATACGTTCCTTCTTGGGTCTCACTGCCCATTCTGCAGTGGAGGGTAATTAGGATGATGCTGGTGATGACGACGACCGAATGCTTGCTGTGAACAGCTGAGGAGTCCATGGCTCAGGGCAGTGACTTTTCTGAGTTTTGTCCATGTGAGATTTGTTTGAAGGAAGCCTGGAGTAGAGAGGTGGAGACCCACACGTGCAAGACAAGCGTGGGCCTGGAATCATCTCCCTGGGGGGACGCCCTGGTGTGACCTGGCATCTCTCAGCCCTGCCCACTGGGTGGGATAAACATCTTCAATGACTGATCCCAGGCAGTTGCCATGGTTACCACTGGGTAACCATCTAAATAATGGAGGACTCCGATGGTAACTGCTGCTACTGTCACCCATCTGTTTGACGTTCTCCCCACCCCTCAATTCGTCCAGTTTCATTGGAGCTGGGAAGGGGGTTGGTTTCGTTGCCATGAGAACGAAGGGAAACAGCTCTCATGACCTCGTCTTTAGAAATCCAGTGAACTTTGCCCCAGTGCCTGGGAGTTCTTATTGCTCTGCTCTCTTCCCTTCTCCTCAAATTTTTCCCCAACCAGCATGTGAGCAAGAGCCTGCCTGCCAAGTGTGCCTGTCACTGCTCACACCCTTGCTGCTCTTTTATGTGATTTTTCTCCAACCCCAGCACCTTGCCTACATCTCTCCCTTCGTCTTCCTATTCCTTTCACCCTCCCAGAAATGCAGTCTTATAAAGGCTGCAAACTCCACAGGAGAAAGTCATTAGGGTTGGAGAGAGGCTTACAGAGTCCTGGCTGCCTCTCCTGAGGCTCTGAGTGGTTAAGTGATGGTACTCTCTCCTCATCTGTAAAACGGGGACAACAGCTCTGCTGCTGCTGCTAAGTCACTTCAGTCGTGTCCGACTCTGTGCGACCCCATAGACGGCAGCCCACCAGGCTTCCCCGTCCCTGGGACTCTCCAGGCAAGAACACTGGAGTGGGTTGCCATTGCCTTCTCCGGTGCATGAAAGTGAAAAGTGAAAGTGAAGTCACTCAGTCATGCCCGACCCTCAGCGACCCCATGGACTGCAGCCTACCAGGCTCCTCCATCCATGGGATTTTCCAGGCAAGAACCCTGGAGTGGGGTGCCATTGCCTTCTCCGGACAACAGCTCTGGAGAGGATTAAACATCAGGACCATGGCAGAAAAGTGAAGAGCCTGATTCTGAAGTCAAAGAGTTATGCCTTTGCATCCTGGCTCTACTGCTGTGAGTGCTACCAGAGGCTGGTCAATTATCTGAACCTCTGGTTCCTCTTCTACGTGAAGAGGGTGACGGCTGCATCCATCTTACCCAGATGT
This sequence comes from Bos indicus x Bos taurus, assembly GCF_003369695.1. Classification (NCBI taxonomy): domain Eukaryota; kingdom Metazoa; phylum Chordata; class Mammalia; order Artiodactyla; family Bovidae; genus Bos; species Bos indicus x Bos taurus. Next base: position 31,299,640 of record NC_040097.1, on the reverse strand, counting down.
AGCATGCTAATAGTTCTAAAGCATGGAGCATCGTTACCTGTTTTCTTCTCATAGTTCCTGTGCCTCTGTGTACCTGTGACACTCTAAGGCTTCAAGTCTGCTGAGGGCGGTTACTTGGTCTCTCTTGTTGCCCATGCAGTGACATGAGGCTGTGCCCTCCGCCCTCAGAGAGAGAACAGCTCGCCTTCCTGCCGGACGCAAGGACTGGAGATAAGACACCTCTGTTTCCTCTCCTGACTTGCTGTGGCTGTCACCGGTGGCTGATAAGATAGTACCAGCCGGGTGGGCCCCAGTATCTCCAGAGGGAGATTAAGAGCTTGAAGTTGACAGGGACACAGAGCTTCTTGAAGCCTGTCGAGGTGGTTCCCTTTGTCACTTTGAGACATGAGGCAAGGGTGACCGAAACTGAAGATGGGAAAAGGGACAGAGCTGTGAAATTCCTTTTCCCAAGCAACATTGGTCCTACGCTCCCTCCTCTCACCGGCCCGCAAGATGCTCAGAGCACAGGAGGAATCAGGGTTGAGGAACAAGGATCTCCCTAAAATCCGTGCTAGGCTTTGGGATGTCTACAAGAATTTGGGGGGTGGGGTGGAATTTGCAAGTGTACATGTTTTGTTAGGAAAAGTGGGACCAGAATGTTCTGCAGGTGAAGTTCTTCAGTTCTTGCAGGTGGGGCTCTTCAACTCTGGTCCCTGTATCACTGTGCTGGATTGGCTTGTCCCTACTTAAAGGAATCAATTGGTAAATTTTCAGAGACTTTGTGAGCTGGTTGTTAAACACAGACATTCAATATTAAATGATGTAAACTTATGACAAAATGAGTTATGTTAAAAACCAAGGTGATAGATACTCAGTACTCATTGCTTCCTAATTAGTTTACTTCTCGTGGCCCTTCTTGTTTGTGGGGCTGTACTGCTCTCGTATCTGCAGTATTATGTAGTAGTGTGTTCCTGAACATCTTTCCTCAGCTCTGAGTTCAGCTGCATCACATGGAGGCTGACACTGGCCACGGTGGGAGTGTTTGCAGCATACACTACAAACCAGCCTTCCCCCATGCCCCAAGCTCTTCTTACACAGTGATCAGCACACGGCAGTTCCTGTGCCACCCACAACAGAAGATCTGAGGTGGTGGGATACAGATACAGATCCCAGAGCCCATCTCTAGACCCAGTGAATTTCTAGGTTGGGGTCAGGATCTGTGTTTTCAGAGCACTCCAAAGGATTTATAAACTTAACGGTAAACAGGGGTAGATTGGAAGGGAATAAGAGAGGGAAGGAGATGAGGAAGGAAAGCAAACAGGGAAAATAAAGGGTTCCCGGGAGAATTTTTCCCAGCACCCATTGCAGGACAATCGTAAAGTAGATAAAGGCTGAATTCCAGTATCTGCTGACTTTTATTATTATTATTGTACAGGGGGAGACATCTGTGGAGCACTTACTATGGCTCAGGTACAGAACTACATGCCTTAAGTGCGTTTCATCTATAATTCACCTTAATGAAAAAAACTGTTTATTGTACCCATTTTACAGGTCCGGTGTCTGAGGCTCAGGCTGAACTGCCTTGCCCCAGGTCCACACCCAGTAAGAGTTAGAGGCAGAAATCAAACTGCAGCCGTGAGCTGACAACAGAAGTGCTGGTCTCACTCCAGCCTTGTGGCCGGCATAAAGGAGGGCCTCAGTGAATGTAATGTAGGGATTTATCCAGAAGTTACTCCCTTCCAGAGCAGCATTTCCTCTGGGTGGGTTTAAGACTCAGGGTTATTTCTTTTCTTTTTTAAGAGAAATTTAAATTTTATTTTTTATATTCCATCTCTTTATAAAAAAAGTGTATTTTTTTTTTTCAAAATCCATGGGTGAGTAATTGGCAGTTGAAAACAAGGAAAATATAGATGACAAACCTGCTAAAAGATTGAATATTTGTAAAGTTACTGTTTTAGACTGTACATTTATTTATCTCTGAGCCTCCTGGCCCCAACATGTTTAGAGTAAGGAAGAAATGAATTTACTACAACTCCAAGAAAGAAATCCAAGATTTTAAGTTAACCTAGACCTTCATTTGGTCTTCTAGTGGTCACATTTGATAAAGGAGAGTCTCTGAAGTACCCAGGGAAGTAGATATTTACTTCTGCTTCTGAGACAAATTTCCAGTATTTCATTTCATAGGATCTTGGAGATCTGGCCCTTTGAAGTTATTTCCTTGATAAGAAGACTCAGGGTTATTTCCTGAATGCCATTTGGCATCTTGCATAAGCAAGGAGGTATATGGCTCATCCCTAGATAAAAAGAAGACAGAGTGCCCCCATCCAGGGGCAGGCATGGGGGGATGGCCAGGGTTATAGTTCATAACGCAAAGGGCTGTTCGTCTCTGGGTCCTCATGGTCCCTCTCCCCAGCTCCTTTGCTGGGTCTCCAAGAATGGGAAGAAGTTGAAAGTGCTGTCCTTGGAAGGCCCTCAGGAGGCCCTGGAGGAGACTGACTCTGTAGGCCTGACATTTCTGTGGACACCTGGCACTCAGCATCCACGGTAGGACTGAGAGGTCGAGGTGGCTGGGGGATGCTCCCTTGGTTTTCCAAAGACTGTAAGACAGTGTTCAGTTGAGGCCAAGAGAAACCCTTTCCTGCCTTCCTTTCTGTACTGTATAAGTCCCAAAGAGTAGTATTTCCCTCAGCTGAGACATACAGGAATTCCAGGGAAAAAAAAAGTCTCATAGTCAGATGGGTTCAGGAATTGAATTGTTGTTGTTTAGTTGCTAAGTCAGGTCTGACTCTTTTGGGATCCCGTGGACTATAGCCCACCAGGCTCCTCTGTTCATGGGATTTCTCAGGCAAGCATACTGGAGTGGGTTGTCATTTCTTTCTCCAGGGGATCTTACCAACCCAGGAATTGAACCCGTGTCTTCTGCATTGAAGGTGGATTCTTTACCACTGAGCCACCAGGGAAGCTCACATGCATGTGTGTGTGTGTGTGTGTGTGTGTGTGTGTGTGTGTGTATTCTTTTCCACAGAGATGATAGTGAGCACATTAAAGCATTGAAAAGCTCTGCAGAGAAGAAACATTTTTCACTCTGTAAACCATTTGACATTGCAAGTAGCAGATGATGGCAGGCTTGACCTAGATCCCCCAAGAGCCCTAGTTCCTGTTTCTGACCCAGCCTTGGTTTCTAATGGCACCTGTGGCTCTTCTACAGAGGACTCCAGTCCAGCTACAGGACCTAATGTGTCCACAAACAGAGCAGAAAGGGCCTTGCACTTTATTTTTCCCAGGGCAGCCCTGGACCAGTGATCTGTATGTGGCCCTAGTTAGGAGAGCTGAAGGCTATTTTAGAGCTTAGAACTTCCCTGCAGGACTGCCCGAAGCTGCCACCAGGAGCCTGTGCCCCAACTTGCAGGCTCATGCACTTCCCTGATTCTCCTCCTGCCAAGCCCCTTAAACATGGCATTCCTGGAGCAAGCACACCCCTGATTAGTCCCTTCACTCAGGGTCCACCTCTGGGAAAATGTACCTAAGACAACTCATTTCTCTAACATTCAGGTTGTTTGTTCCTGAAACACTTATCAGCCTGGTTTAGATCTTGAATTGTCCTTTGGTCCTGACTTTGACAAACTCCTCCCTGGAGAATAGCTTCCAAACACTGCATTGATCTTCTGGAGAGGAAGAGCTCTGATTTGACTAGGGAAAAAAAGCATCCTTTGGAGCCTGTCTCCAACTTAGCACCTCTCTCCAAAGACTTTCCTTGCTGTCCAGTAGGGCTTATGCAAGGGGTCTGAGAAGTGATTTCCTCTCTTGGTATAACCTGGGGCATAAAGCAGATTGGGCAATGGTGACTGCATTAATCTCTATCTCTATCACAGTGCACATTTATTTTTGGAGACTGAGATCCCCATAAATAACCCCTTTCTTTCCATTTTGAATCCACATCTCTTTGTGGCATAAGACTTGCCTGGCTTAGATAACCACAAACTCAAATGTCTGCCTCAGTTGGGCAGATAATATAAATGAGTTCATCTGACCTGGTGTGAGGCAATTGGGAGTAATGGCGAGTGGGACAAAATGGGGAGCAAGCGTCCTATCTAAGAGGACAGCTATCAGTGGCTCTAAGCTAGTTACCACTGTGCAGGAGTCAGATCCAGCCAGAATTTTGAGAAGCCAGAAACCCAGATTTATTTGAAATCTCTTGACTTTCCAGTCATCAAAATAGTTCCAACATTGGAAAACTGTCACGGAGTAGTACAGATAGATAGACTAGTGAGATATACTAGGTTACAATATTGATATTTAAAAAAATATGTATTTATTTACTTGCCTGTGCCAGGTCTTAGTCGTGGCATTCGGGATCTTGAGTTGTGGCATGTAAACTCTTCAATGCGACATGAGGAACCTAGTTCCCCAACCAAGGGGTCCTGCATTGGGAGCACAGAGTCTTAGCCACTGAACCACCAGGGAAGTCCCACAGTATTCGCCTTGATTGTCTTTAGAAGGTCAAAGACTAGAGAGAGACCTCATCATTGATAAGTTGCTCAGTCATGTCTGATTCTTTGTGACCCCATGGACTACAGCATGCCAGGCTGTCCTTTACTTTCTCCTGGAATTTGTGCAAACTCATGTGCATTGAGTCAGTGATGCTATCCAAGCATCTCATCTTCTGTTGTCCCCTTCTTCTGTCTTCAATCTTTCCCAGCATCAGGGTCTTTTCCAATGAGTCAGCTCTTCAAATTAGGTGGCCGAAGTATTGGGACTTCAGCTTCAGCATCAGTTCTTCCAATGAATATTCAGGGTTGAATTCCTTTAGGATTGACTGGTTTGATCTTCTTGCTGTCCAAGGCACTCTCAAGAGTCTTTTCTAACACCACAGTTCGAAAGCATTGATTCTGCAGTGTTCAGCCTTCTTTATGGTTCAACTCTCACATTCATATGTGACTACTGGGAAAGTCATAGAGAGAAACATAGCCATGGATTAAAGGCGCTACGGGCTGTCTCACCCTCACTCATGCCGTCCACAGCATGAAGGTTGGTCCCTCTGCCTGCAACATTTGTCCCCCAGCTCTGCCTGACTAATTCCTCATCCTTTAGACCCCAGTTTCCTGCTGATGCATCAGATGGCCTTGCCTCTGCCCTGAGCAAGGTCCCATTGTTCTGAGCTTCCCTGTTTGTCAGACTTGTCCCACTTATAATGACTTGTTCAAAGTCTGTCTTCCCCACAGTTCTGCAAGTTCCATAAAAACCAGGGCTGTGTCTGCCTGTTTTCTGTTACATTCTAAGCCCCCGGCACAATGCCTGACGCACAATGGGTGTACAAAAGGCTTCTTTTCAATGAAATAAAAAGGAAGTGCCCAAGAAGTTTCCCTAAAGAGAAGATTCCGGACTCATCACAGACAATTCTCCTGCCTCCTTGAATACCACTCCACCAGGATGGTTTTAAGTCCTTGTTGGAATTGTTCCTGTTATCCTAAAATTGTGACAGAATGATCTCAGGTCATTTCTAAGGCAAACCAGTCAACATCACAGTAATCCAAGTCTATGCCACAACCACTGATGCTGAAGAAGCTGGCAGTGACCAAAACCAACACAAAGAAAAAGAAATTCAAGAAGGCAAAGCGATTGTCTGAGTAGGCTTTACAAATAGCTGGGAAGATGTACCCAACTGAATGCAGAGTTCCAGAGACTAGCAAGGAGAGATAAGAAGAAGTTCTTCAATAAACAAGGCAAAGAAGTAGAGGAAAACAATAGAATGGGAGAGACTAGCAATCTCTTCAAGAAAATTGGAGCTATCAAGGGAACATTTCATGCAAGGATGGGCACAATAAAAGGCAGAAATGGTAAGAATGTAACATAAGCAGAAGGGATTAAGAAGAGGTGGCAAGAATACACAGAAGAACTACACAAAAAAGGTCTTAATGACTCAGATAACTGCAATGATGTGGTCACTTACCTAGAACCAGACATTACAGAGTGTGAAGTCAAATGGGCCTTAGGAAGCCTTACTACAAACAAAGCTAGTGGAGGTGATGGAATTCCAGTTGAGCTATTTCAAATCGTAAAAGATGATGCTATTAAAGTGCGGCACTCAATATGCCAGCAAATTTGGAAAACTCAGCAGTGGTCACAGGACTGAGAAAGGTCAGTTTTCATTCTAATCCCAAAGAAGGGCAATGGCAAAGAATGTTCAAACTACTGTACAATTGCACTCATTTTATATGCTAGCAAGATTATGCTCAAAATCATTCAAGCTAGGATTCAGCAGTATGTGAACTGAGAATTTCCAGATGTATTAATACAAGCTGGGTTTTGAAGAGGCAGAACTAGACATCAAATTGCCAGCATTTGTTGGATCATGGAGAAAGCAAAGGAGTTACAGAGAAACATCTGCTTCATTGACTATGCTAAAGTCTTTGACTGTGTGGATCACAACAAACTGGAAAATTCTTAAAGAAATGGGAGCACCAGACCACCTTACCTGTCTCCTGAAAAACCTGTGCTTAGGTCAAGAAGCAACAGTTAGAACTGGATATGGAACAACAGACTGGTTCCAAATTGGGAAAGAGTACCTCAAGGTTGTACATTGTCACCTTGCTTATTTAACTTATATGCAAAGTACATCATGCAAAATGCCAGGCTGGATGATGCATAAGCTGGAATCGAAATTGTTGGGAGAAATATCAACAACCTTAGATATTCATGATAATACTCTAATGGCAGCAAGTGAAGAGAAATTAGCCTCCTGATGAGGGTGAAAGAGTAGAGTGGAAAAGCTGGCTTGGTGAGGACTATGTATGTTAAATTTTATGAATTGAATCTTCTAGAGGGAAGAAGGCAAACTGTGGCCTTGGGCCAAATCTGCTCATTATCTCTTTTAATAAATAGAATTTTATTGAAACATAGCTATACCCATTCATTTATGTATTTTTTGTAGCTAGTTTTGTACTACAACAGCAGTCTTGTGTATCTGAGACTGTCTATGTGGTCTGCACAACCTAAAATATTTATTATTTAGCTCAAGTGAGTGAAATTTTATAGACTCTTTATAGACTCTGCTGTAGAGTTGTGCTCAACCTGCATAGTCATACATGACAGCCATGGTGTTAAGTGTACCTCAGTCCAGATTCTAAAACCATCAGCTGCTGGGACCAGCCACTTCCCTGCAGAGCTTATAGACAGTGACATTTTGTCAGAATCCCCATTATCATCAGTACTCTCTCTCCATTCCTACCATGGATAGAAAAGAAAAGGAAATAGAAAGCCGTGGGAACCAAAGCAGAGTGGGTGACAGCAACCACATTCTGTTTTGCTCCCTCCACCTCTTACAAGATTAACAGGATGGAAATGCTGGGGACTGCTGATGGTCTCTTTGGCCAGGAATTGTCACTTTCCATCCCAGGAGCTTCTGGACATGAAGAAAGGGGCAGGAAGAAGATGGAAGAGGAGACACAGTGACTGTTAGGAGAATGAAGGAGTCCATGCTGGCTCCACCTTGGGGCTTTAGCAAGGAAATGTCAGTCTCTTGTGGTGCTATGGCCAGAATGTTTGTATCTCTCCCAAATTTATACATTGAAATTCTGTCCCTCAAGATGATAATGATATTAGGAGGTGGTGGCCTCTGGAGTGATTAGATCACGAGGGTGGAGCCTTCTTGAATGAGATGTCCTTGTGGAAGAGACTCCAAGATCTTCCTCGTCCCTTCTGCTATGTGAGGGTACCATAAGATGTTTGTGACCTGGAGGAGGGTCTTCACTGGACCATGCTGACGTTCTAATCTTGGGACTTCCAGCCCCCAGAACTGTGAGAAATAAATTTCTATTGTTTTTAAGTTATCAAGTCTATGGGAGTTTGTTAAAGCAGCTCATACCTTCTTAGACCCATGGACCAATGATATCAGTGACAGTAGCTGACCTGGTCCCACCAGGAGGCTCACCCTCTGGGCATAGGGATCTCTCAGCAAGAAGCTATGAAGCAAATATGCTAAGGAGGAAATTGAGCCCGAACCAGATTGCCTGTGCCGGACGTCTGCAGAACAGAGAGATCTCCACTGGGCATTCCAAAGATTATTGCTGTGGTTTTCTAGTGTTGTATAAACAGCACTGGAGACCTTAACAAAACAACAGAATTTATTTTGCTCACGAATCTATGGTTTGTGCAGTTTTCAGCAAGGATAACTCATCTCTGATCCACTCATTCTTAACAAAGAGGACTCCGAGGCTGGGGCAGGCATCCCCGGGGGGGTCCCAGCTTACTGGCCCTGACTGTGGGCACTGGCTGCTGGTGAGGGCCTTCACAGGGGCTGTCATCTGGTCCACCTGCACGTGGCTTTTCCAGCAGCTACAGGCCTTCCTCTAGCATAGTGATGAGTTCCTAGGCCAGTGCCCCCGAGACAGAGCCAGAGGGAATTTAGATCCCTTTTCTACCCTAGCCCAGAAGTTACTTGGCACTATTTCTGCCGCATTCTGTTCAAGAGAAACAAGTCACTCACACTGCTGCTGCTGTTGCAAAGTCGCTTCAGTCGTATCCAACTCTGTGTGACCCCATAGACAGCAGTCCACCAGGCTCCCCCATCCCTGGGATTCTCCAGGCAAGAACACTGGAGTGGGTTGCCATTTCCTTCTCCAATGCATGAAAGTGAAAAGTGAAAGTGAAGACGCTCAGTCGTGTCCGACTCTTAGTGACCCCATGGACTGCAGCCCACCAGGCTCCTCTGTCCATGGGATTTTCCAGGCAAGAGTACTGGAGTGGGGTGCCATTGCCCTCTCCACTCACACTGGCCCATGTTTAAAAATATAGACTAAAGAATAAGCTAACAAGGGCTTCCCTGGTGGCTTAGATGGTAAAGAATTTGCCTGCAATGCAGGAACTCATGTTTCATCCCTGGGTCAGGAAGATTCCCCTGGAAAAGGGAATGGCTACCCACTCCAGTATTCTTGCCTGGAGAATTCCATGGACAAAGGAGCCTGGCAGGCTACAGTCCATAGGGTGGCACACAGTCAGACACGACCCAATGACTAACACACACACATAAGCTAACAAAAGTAAAATGAAAGTATAAGCTGTCAAACCTGTGGGCATGTTTTAAAACCTCCACCAAGACACTTCCCCAAGACTGAGCTTTCAGAATCGCCCTACAGAAAACCCAGAAACAGCAGTGAAGTAAAGGACCACAACCTCTGCCAGGCTGGGAAGGCAAAGGAAATCTATTTCCTCCTCCCTCCTCATCACCCATGGACTGTGGGAAAGCGGAAAAAACCTCCCTGGCCATGCACAAAGACTCCTTCCTCCTGCTGGACCGCTCTCTGTGCCCTCTGGGAAAGAGCAGGCAAGTCTCTAAGTCAAACGCCAGATCAAGCTTGACAGTGAGTAGGAAAAACCTTAGGATGCAAAGTGAGACTGATGTAGTGATCAGAAGTGATGGCAAAGTTACAGAATGAGATTAAAAGTTATTTAAGGAATCTTTAACCACTTGGGGCAGTAGGGTCAGTTGGGAGCAGGGGTGTTGATGGAGCACTGGCGGGAGCAGCAATTGCAAAAGTAAAAATGGTCTGTATTTATTCTCCAAGATGTGTAGGCTGAGATTCCTCTTGTAGTGAATGATTTCCTTTCAAAGGCTTTCCTCAGTCGTCTGATTGTCCTTAAGTTTGCTTTTTAGGCCCTTTATTTGGGAAAAATTGGGGGAATTGAAGAAATTAATCTCTAAGGGTCCTTCCAGAACCAACACTCCCTGCTTCTCTTGCTAACAGAGGCTGGGTACTGACAGTTTACTTAGGAAATGGTCACTAAGAATGTGTTTATCTTATGAAAGCACCTCTCAGTAGAGAAACCATAATAGTAGCAGGAGAAATTAGCTCTGTTCTCTGAATTTGCTAAAGGAAAAATAGTTACATGCAGTCTCTCTCCCTCTCTTTCTCTCTCTCCAACCCCTCCCTCTCTTACACACCTTGAGTGGCAATTTGACAACTTTAACAAGCTTCCAGCAGGGGAACCAAACTTCCACCAGCTTCAGCATCTTGACTACAGGGAGTCAGTTATACAGTCTTTTGTCTTGAACGTGTTACTACTCAAAGTGCAGTCAGACAGCCATCTGTATCACCTCAGGAGCTGCTTAGGAATGCAGACTCCCAGGCCCTGTTCCAGCCCCCTTGGATCAGAACCTGCATTCTTAAAGATTCCCTATGGTATTCAAATCTACACAAAAGTGTGAAAAGTACTGTTGTAAGGGTCCTAGGCCCTTGGCTTTCTACAGATTTTCCCTCCATCTGTTTCATGACATCTGAAAGTAGGAGGTTCTCAGATGTGAAGCCCCTTGGTCTCTGACCCCTTGAGTCCCTGGCAGCCCCTTTTCAAGCTGGCTCTTCACTGATGGCTTGAGAGCCTAGGCAGATGTCACCATTCAATAGCTAAGAGAAATCAAGCCTCGGTTCAAGTGCTTGAACTTAAAACACTCTTGACTCTCCATCTGGAGACACACTGGATGGAAGTACTTATGGTAACTGGTTGATATTCAAATTGCCTTTTGTGGAAAACCATCCTTTGAATTCTGTCTGATTTCAGAGCTACAGTAGCAAGATTTCCGAACACCCTGGAGTCATTTCCAACTCGTGTGTTTCAATCTTTAGTTAATGTCAAAAGGCTTGTCTCATTGCAAATTTCAGGAACGTTTTCTGTTTTAAGGTTGCTTGCCTATAGCTATTTGTATAAAAAGCTAAATGGGCATTGGAAAGGTGCAGTAAAAATCCTTCTGTCCACTGGAAGTAGCACACTCTTGTGTCCAGCTGTTATATAGACTATTTTTTTCCTTCACTCAGCCTCACACCGAGGATGTAAAAACCAATGGGGCAGTTTTGTAATTTTACATGCTTACAACTCTGTACAGTTGGAAGGGAAGACGTTTCTCATCTGACCTGATAAAATACCTCAAGCTCTACCAGGTATTTCCATTTTGAACACATTTTGTCTTACTGGAGTGACAACAGTCTATGGGAGCACTCAGTCTGTATTTAAGCCTGTCACTGGAAGAATACCTAACCCTGTGGAAAACAACCAGGCCCCTGAGAGAGCCCACCTTCAAAGCAAGATTGCTCAGCACTCATCAACTCTAGACCTCAGATGAATAATAATATCCATGAGTGTTTTAAAAGGCCTACTTGCATTTGCTAAGCCTTCTAGTGATTTTTCATCATTCTAAGTTTGGGGTCCCTTGAAAGCAGAACCTAAGGCAAGGATTTGGGTGCAGGGGAATTTTTTTTTTTTTTTAGAGGTGATCTCCAACAGCGTGAGTAAGGGTAGGGTGTGCGGAGAGTAACTTGGAGGAGACCAGGCCCGGACAAAGGGGTTTCTCAAGTGTGTTGCTCTAAGCCCCAGGGCCAAATTACAATGGGGCCTCTGAAAAGCACAGAAATACTTCCAGAACATAGCCCCTGAGAGGCAGGGGGCCTGGAGCACTCATTCACTGCTTTTGAACCTAGTTGGTGGAAGGTTGCACCCAGGGACTTTGAGCCCTCTGCCGTTCTGGCCTGTGCGTCCATCCTGGCTAAGTAGGTTGCTGCAGCATGCAAAGCCTGGGGTCTAAAGCAGAAGGATGCTTGGCTTTGGATGAAAGGGGTGCAGGCCCTTAAGGTGGGCACAAGCTCAGACAGACCTGTTGACCATGGGCACAGCCAGAGGCTACTGCCTTGTCTCTGACTACCTGTATTAGGCAACTGTCACCGTCTCCGCCTTACAGCTAAGGAAAACGGAGGCTCAGATACGTTGGAGAGTTTGCTCTGCTGTGAAACAAGGCCTTGGGGTCCCAACACTGGCCAACTGACTCCAGAGCCTCTTCCCAGAGCTGCCACACTGTCCTACAAAGAACTGGGAGGCAACTAACCCTCCCCTTTGCCCATGACAGGCCGGGTTTTAGCATCGAAAGTGCCACTTCCGGGAAAACCCTTATCCCGAGCAAACTGGAGTGGCTGGTGGCCTTTGTGGGCTTTCTCGGCCTCTGCAAATTCTGGCCTTCTGCCTGGGCTCCCTCCTGGGCAGCTGCAGACAAATGGGTTCCAGACGATCTTTCTTTCTTTCGTGCTCTACTGCTTCATTCCGGCGAGAATGTTTCCAAGTAAAACCCAGATAAAATTGGATTTCATATGGTGGTTTCCCCCGAGTGAACCTTTTATGTAGAAGCTGGGAGACTAGAAAGTTTTTGTTTTACTTTTTACTTCCTTTAAATGGGGCCCATTTATTCTAATGATGCTGGGGGAGAGTATGATGACGATAAATGAAATCTGATTTATTTGTTAAGTGTCCATTATTGTTTCATTATTTCACTAGGGGCTTTTTCTTTTAAATGAAAAAAGAGTGTGTGTGTGTGTTTAGGCATACATGTCATCAGTCTATGTATATAGTTTCCTAGGTCACTTTGCCATAACAAAGTACCACAGATTGGTGCCTTAAATGATAGAAATTTATTGTCTGGAGGCTGGAAGTTCAAGATGAAGGTATCTACAGGGTTGGCTTTGAGGGATAATCTGCCCCAGGCCTCTTCTTGACTTACAGATGGCCATCTTCTCCCTATGTCTCTTTCTTTCTTTCCATCCCACCGGTGGCATGTAGGGTCTTAGTTCCCGACCAGAGATCCAACCTGTGCCTCCTGCATTGGAAAGTGGAATCTTGACCAGTGGACCACCAGGGAAATCCCTCCCTATGCCACTTTACATCTTCTTCCCTCTAAAGACATCTCTGTGTCTACATTTTCACTTTCTATAAGAACACTGGTCACATGGATTAGTCCCACCCACATGACCTCAGTTTAACTGGACTGTCTCTATAAATACGGCTACATTCTGAGGTACCTGGGGCTAGGATTTCAACCTATGAATAAGGGGAGTCTGCCTCAATCCTTACCATTATGTTCCTCCAAATAAGTGAGATAGTCTCAGCGAAATCGAGACATAGCCTTTACACCCTCTTCATTGCCCATCGCTTGTCACTCTCTAAGTTGGTCTTGGGGGGTGGGGGTTTCACCAAGTTACCTCCAACTCCTTTCTGAACATCCCAGGAGAGAAGCATCATGTCTCCCCGAGGAGTGACAGCCCTTTATTTTCTAACATTTACTGTATCCTGCTGGGTGCCTCCCATGGGCTCAATGCTGAAGGAGGTACAGGGTGACTAAGACTCAGTCAACCCCTGCCCTCACCACGCTTATCCAGGGAAGCAGAGAGACTCTAGTCTTTATTGTCAAATAGTCTTTGGTTCAAATTCTACCTTTAATTTACCCCAGCCTTGTGTCACATGGTGTCTCTGAGTCTCACTTCCTCCAGCTGTGGAGCTGGGGTGATGAGAGCTCTCAGCCTGCAGGGCAGTTGTGAGGAAAGGAGTCTGATAACATGCCCAGCACAGCGTTGGGCACACAGTAGGCATTTGGTAAATATCTGTTCAGTGAGAGGAAAGGTATGTGTTCAAATAATAGAATCAAAGAGGTAATTAGTAATAGCTAATGGTATCAACAGATAAAGGAAAAACAGCGAGAGGGAGTGCCACCCCAGGCTGTGGAGGGCTGTGGCAAGTGTCAGGTTGGGCTGTTGAGCTTGGTTCTTTGGGGATCTCCTCCCCTATGCTGTGGGTCCTCCTGAAGCTGACCTGAAGTGCCCTGCCTCCTCAATGCTGGGTCAGGTCCCTGACCCAGGGTGTCTGGCAAAGGACAGAGAACTTTATCCTCCCCGGTGATGGGCAGGGGAGAAGCAGGGACAGTAATGCCTTCCTGGGAGTGACATTTGTGTGTTGAGAGACAAGGTCCTATTTCCCACTGGGATTATGTATAGATGGCAGTCGTTGTCCAAGGTATATAGAAGAGGCAGTACAGAAAATGACAGAACTAAGACATGGGGAGATGTAGAAAGAAGGATGGAGGTACCTAATGAAACTGACAGTGTTAGTCTGGATCCAGCCATGCTTGAAGCTCATCCCACTCCTAAATGTCAGATACATGAGTCAGTAAGTTCCCCAAATCTCCCTAAATTAAGTTGAGCTTAGACATTTGCAGCTGAAGGATACATGCCTATAAAAGGTTATAAACACACTTTTAGGGAACCCAGAGGACAGTTCCATTAATCCTGATGAGAAGAATCAATTTAGGTTTCCTGAAGGATGTGATACATGGGCTATCTTCAAAGATAAGTCAGTTCTCATCCAGCCAAGAAGCCTGGGGGCATTTAAGGGATGGGTATGTGTGCAATGGCAGTGAGGTGTGAAAGGGCAGGGCCTGTGAGGAGCTGGCAGGGTCATTTTATTAGGGATGAAGGAGGTGGTGGTTAAAAAATCAGAGTTATACCACAAAGGGCCTTGGATGCCATGACAAAATCAGGCTCCTCTGCTTTCTTCCTCCCCTTGCCCTCCTCAGGAAGAAGGAATGGAATAAGGGAGTTGTTTAAATATGAGACCAATCCAGTCTCCAGATTGTACAATGAAGGAGCCCCCATTCTCCCACATTTCTCCTGTGTTTCAGTGCCCACCCTGAGGAAGGGAAATGAATGGGAGGGACCAGTTCATGGAGAGGCAGAGGAACCCATTTTCCTCAAGGACCAGGTTTCCTATGTCTAAATAATAACAGATCCAAGTAAGCAAAGGCCCAGAAAGGGAACCTGTCACTAGGCAAAGACCTCAAAATGCTTCATCACAGTTTCCTCTAAAAATGGGAGGATGTGACCATGAAAGTGTAGTTAGATAGTGGGATCAACAGAATAAGGACCTCCAAACATGTCCTTGTTGATCTCTGGAACCCAAGGATGTGTTACCGTACATGATGACTGCAGTAGTCAAGAACCCACCTGCCAATGCATGAGATGCAGGGGACACAGGTTCAATCCCTGGGTTGGGAAGATCTCCTGGAAATTGCAACCCGCCCCAGTATTGTCTGGGAAATCCCATTGGCAGAGGAGCATGGTGGGCTACAGTCCAAGTGGTCACAAAGAGTTAGACATGACTGAGCAACCGAGCACACACAGATGACAAAGGGATTTTGCAGGTATGATTAAACTAAGGATTTTGAGATGGATCGGGAAGATTCCCTGGAGAAGGAAATGGCAACCCACTCCAGTATTCTTGTCTGGAAAATCCCATGGATGGAGGAGCTTGGTCAGCTACAGTCCATGGGGTCGCAAAGAGTTGGACATGATTGAGAGACTTCTCTTCTCTTTCTTCTTGAGATGGAGAGATAATTCTGGATTATCCTAGTGGGTACAATGTAATCATAAGCATCACTGTAAGAGTGAGGCAGGAGTGTCAGAGTCAGGGAAAGAGATGTGATGATGGAAGCAGAGGCCAAAGTAATTTAATGACTGGACAGGACCATGAGCCAAGGAATGTGGGCAGATTCTAGAAGCAGGGAAAGCCAGAGGATGGATTCTCTCCTACAGCCTCCAGAAAGAATGCAGCCTTGCTGACACTTTAATTTTAGCCCATAAGACCCATTTTTTGACCTCTGAACCTATAAAGTGAAAGTCACTGAGTCAAGTCCGACTCTTTGCATCCCCATGGACTATATAGTCCTTGGAATTCTCCAGGCCAGAATACTGGAATGGGTAGCATTTCCCACTGAGTTTTCCAAGATCTCTAGGGGATCTTCCCAACCCAGGGATCAAACCCAGGTTTCCCACATTGCAGGCAGAGTCTTTACTATCTGAGCCACAAGGGAAGCCCTCTGACCTATAAAACTGTGAGATAATAAATTAGTGTTAAGTCTCTAAGTTTGTGGTGATTTGTTACAGCAGTAATAGGAAACCAGCACAATGTTGAAGCAACCTAGATTACAATTATGAAATAGTAGAATGAAAGGTTAAGTGTGTAGGCTTCAGAGCCAGCTTAATCCAGGTTTACAAACCAGCTCTACCACTGTCCAACTCGACAAATTACTCCGGCTCTCTGGGCCTCAGTTTCTCCCACTGTGACCTGCATTCACTAAAGCCCACCTTGTATTAGAGTTGAAAAAAAGTCGAATGAGATGATGTATGCAGTAGTCATCACAGTGCCGTATATGTGATAAATGCTCAAGAAATGTTAGCCATTTTCCTTTTTATATTTTTTCATCATGATATGCAGGAAAATAATTTTTTTAATGTCATAGCTTGCATTCAATGTAAAAAAAAAATACACTTCTCTTCTTAAGATGTTTATCTTCCAAATTATTTTCCCTGTAGTGCGTAGGGTTGTCATTTGTTACATAGAAGGAGAAGTATGAAGAAAGTTTTATGAACATTTTTAATAACAATTTTTATGTTTATATTATATTTCATGGGCTATGCCTAAACGTGATATAAGAAACAAAGCTAGGACTAAACAGAGTTATGTTAAACATAACCAAACCAAAACTTCATTTTATAACTTAATTTTATGACTGGATAAAAATAATTGGTTGTTTCAAATTATTTACCTTTTGATGCAGAAGTAAGGACTGTCTTTTTTCATTTATAAAGCGCTGCATGGTGGTGGCCCATGCTTTTTTCCAGACATGTTCCCATTTTGCAGATGAGGGCACTGAGTGTTCCAAGGAGCCATGTCCTTGCTTTTATGTCGGCAAATGTTGGAGCACCTGCAAGCTTTGTCCGCAGCCCCCAACCCCACCTCACCTTTCTTTCCTCTTTCTTCTCCTTCTTTGATTTACACCTTCCATGGGTGATCTCATCCAGTTTTGTGGTTTTAAATGCTGTCATGTTCCCAGGAATCCTAAGAATATATTTCTAGCCATGCCACTGCACCGCCCGCCCGCCCCCCGCCCTGACTTTTGTACATCAGACTCCTGTATCAACTGCCTATCTGCTGGGCACTGCTGGGGGCCTGCTGGGTATTGCTGGCTCATCCAGAGAAGGCCTTTGGATTTTCCTCTGCCCTGGTTTGCTCCTCCCCAGTCCAGTCCCTCTCAGTGGCGTCTGCATTCTCAATCCTGGGCCCTTGAGCACTCCTCATTTTATCACACCCACACCAGGTAGTACTGTTGGCTCCAGCCGCACATTGTGACTTGAGTTCAGTCACATCTCAGCATCTTTATTGCTACCACCTTTGTCTAGATGCCATTAGGATCCCTTCACGTATTGTAGTTTCCTCTCAACTGGGCTCCCTGCTTCATGCTCGCCTTACTGTGTGCTGTTCTACAGAGTGACCAAGGTGACCTGCGAAAATCATGTATTTTATTATACCATTCTCATGCTTAAAATTCTATGGTGGCTTCCTGTTGTATAATCCAACTAAACTCCTTACTGTGGCCAGCTGACCTTCATGAGCATGTCTTCACAGGGCAGGCATATAAAAAGTGTGTGCTAGCTGAGGTGACATGAAAGGGGAAGAACAGAGACTGTCTCGAGGTCTGCTTTAGGGGAACATGAACTAAGACGTCTTAACCAGGCTGTCTGTATAAAGCGAAAATCAAGTCCCTGATCGGAAATTGCCAACGTGCTCTATTCTCTTCTTAATTTCTACTCTATTATTCTTCCTTAGTAATAACAGCTCTTATTTGTATTGGACACATGACTGGAATAAAGACTAAGTTTCCAGTCTCTCTTGACACCAGGTATGGTTTACGTGACAAAGTTATGGCTAATGCAACATCAAGGTTTGTATGTACAGTTCTGGGAAGTATCCTTTAATGACGTATCCATAACGAACATTTCTGTGAAAGCGCTTTGTGGTGCTATTCGTGGCTGGCATTCTGTGGTTTGAAGCAGTGTAGTTGTGTCACAGATTCGCAGTGCAATGACCCACTATTTCAATCAATGCACTATCTTGCTACTGTATGAATTTATGTTTTTCCATATATCTCTATAATTTCCATTTCTCATGAAGAGAAATGCTCTGGGTAGAATCTATTTTTAGGGGCTAACTCTTAGGTAACGATGTTATTTTTCCTTTGAGCTCTGGGTCGTTATACTCTATGACAGCTGTCCCCAACCTTTTTGGCACGAGGGACTGGTTTTGTGGAACACAAATTTTCCATGGACTGGGGTGTCGGGGGATGGTGCAGGCAGTAATGTAAGTGATGGGGAGTAATGGGGAGAGGCAGATGAAGTTTCGCTCACTCACTGCCTACCTCCTGCTGTGGGGCCTGGTTCCTAACAGAGTGCAAACTGGTACTGGTCCTTGGCCTGGAGGTTGGAGACCCCTGCTCTATGACAGGAGAAGGCAATGGCAACCCACTCCAGTACTCTTGCCTGGAAAATCCCATGGACGGAGGAGCCTGGTAGGCTGTAGTCCATGGGGTCGCTAAGAGTCGGACACTTACTGAGTGACTTCACTTTCACTTTCATGCATTGGAGAAGGAAATGGCAACCCACTCCAATGTTCTTGCCTGGAGAATCCCAGGGACGGCGGAGCCTGGTGGGCTGCCATCTGTGGGGTCGCACAGAGTCAGACACGACTGAAGCGACTTAGCAGCAGCAGCAGCTCTATGACATACATACACTTTGAACCCTAGGCTCTGGGTGAATAAGAGGTTCATAGTTAAGATAGTCTCCCAGGCCCTTATACAGACCTTACTTACACGGGATTTATGATTTGGTGAAGGGAGGGGTAGTTCTGAAATGTGCTTGGCACTTTAACTCATTTGGCCTTTCCTCTTATTTGGGTTGGCAGAGTCACTCATCTTCTTTATAAAAGCTTGGCACATTGAGGATGGTATTTTATATTTTTTATGTTAAGCTGGAATTTCCGGATTGGGTTCTGCAGCATATGGCTCTGTTTTTACTAGATTCTGGTGGGCTTACAAAGGAATTTTTTTTCTTTTGTTTACTTCATGCTGGAGTTTAGGATCTGATCCTCATGGAGGAGGAGGGGAAGAATTGGCAGGGGAGAGATCATCTATCCAAACATAAGTCTATCCAGTACAAGTCCTGTTTTGGTTCCAGCCCTGGAGATCTGGTTATCCTCAGACTCCAGGCCAGAATCATAATCACAAGGGAAATGAACTGTACTGAGGTCCTTATTTTCACAAAGCAATTTGGCTTCACAGTAAACTGTTGTCCTCAGACATCCAGTTGTGGACCAAATGGGTATGGGATGGGAATCCCTGACTCTGCTCCCCTGTAGAATTGTTTATCCATCGGGAAGTTTCAAAAAAACTTTGAAAATCATTGCTTTAGAAGAAAAATGGTCCTGTGTAACCAGCCTTGAAAGTGACCCACAGTCTTTTCCACCTCCTAATATTCACATCTTTATATAGATCTTTTCTACTTTCATAGAGCTAATTGTATAACCAGTGGGATTCTACAGATGTGAGTAACGTAACTTCTGAACCTGGGTCATAAAAGACATTGCAGATTCCACTTTGATCATTCCTTTGGGACATACAGCTACAGGAGCTCTCAAGCAATCCTATGGGGAAGTCCATGGGGTGAGGAACTGAAGCCTCCTGCCAACGGATGTGTGAGTGAGTCATCTTGGAACCCCCAGTCAAGCCTTCAAATGACAGCAGCCCCTGTTGACATCCTGATGGCAACCTCATGAGAGAACCCAAGCCAGAACCACTTAACTAAGCTGCTGACTCCTAAAAACTGTGAGATAGTAAATGCTTATTGTTTGAAGCCACTAAGGTTTGGGTAATATTTTACACAGCAGTAGGTAACTATTACAGATATACTTCTAAAAGACACGATGACACAACTTGAAAATCTTACTCAACACATCATTGCTGAAATAAAGCAACAAAATAAAATCCTCTAACAGGGAACCTCTTCTGTAATCTTCCCCTTTTTATTCTAATAACCTTAAAAACATTTTTTGGCAATCATTGTTAATGGTTGTAGTGAATTTGTCATTTATGGTTGCCCATCATCAATTTCTTTTACCTCACTGCAATTCAAGTTTCTATCAGGGATTTGTTTCTCCCCTTATGTAGAAACCCTGGTTAAAATCTCTTAGTGTGTGTTCCCTTAAAACTGAACTTGAATGCACGTGGTTTGATTGGGAGAAGATTCCAGGATGCACTACTGAGAGAATTCGGACATGAGGCATGGAAAAGAGGCAGCCATCCTTCATGGCATTAAAACTGAGCTTTTCACTGTGGGTACCTGGACTCAGTCACATTGACCTTCTGAGAAAGAATACACCTCAGAATTTCTTTCTGATGGATGAGGAAGCTGTGTTCTTGGTATCCTGTCCTGCCTTGGTTGATGGTGGTCCAGTAGCCAGGGAGGGAAGTAGTTCTGTATATAGGTGAACCTATAGGTAACTTCTCCTTTAGGCCAAAAGGGTAGGGGTGGGCATTTGTAGCAGCTTCTGGAGAGGGCAGTTCCCAGTGAACGTTTTCCACTGGGAGTCAGATTCTCCTTCACTCTACTCTAGTTGGTGGAAAGGGATAGGGAGAGGGGGGAGAAAGAGGATAAAGCTCAGCTGACTTCCCCAGGTACTCTCTCTGTACACTCCGAATCTCAAGCAGTGTCCAGCTTAGAAATCTCTCCTGGACTTGGAGGCTTTGGGGCCAGACTATTCCAGGATCTAGACTGTAGCTCTCCCCACTGCTTCCTTGGCGTTGTGAATCTCCTTTGGTTCCTGTTCATCCCAAGCCTAGTCCCTATACATCATACAAGTCTTCTGTTAAGCCCATGAGCCCTTGACATCCTTTCATTAAGTTTCTCTTCGCTTACGTTGGCAGAACTGAGTTCTGCTGCCCTTAACAAAAAAAGCTTAACCGAGACGATGGATCTCACTGAAATTAATAGTAAAGTTCACACTTTTCCAACCCAAATCCCAGCAGGATTGGATAGATTTAAGAACTTGCTAAATGAAGTCTAAAGGTCATCTTTATGTGCAAGATATTCAAGAAGGCTTTGAAAAAGAAATGTGAGGCTACAAAGATCTGTGACAGCATTAAGTAGGAACTACAGTTTATAGAACCACTGGTTTAAAGATAAACGGTCACTGGCTGGTCTAATTTGGCAGACAAAAATTTCATTTTCTGGAGCACAGAAGCCTCTCCCTCTGTTGGATGAGAGCTGAGATCCTGTCTATAAAAGCTTGCCTTTGTTTCAAAGGTCAACACTTGAATTGTACATCTGCCACCCTCTTATTAAAGACCAAAGACTTGCGAGGAATGACTTGATATTTAAGTATGACCTGCCTGTCTAGATCTTTTTCATTCTCTCTCTTGCTTTCTTTTGCTCCCACTCCTACTCCAGCACCCGTCAACATCCCTGATTCACAACTTTTACTAGCTGATTGGAAAGGGATGAAGAAAGGCTGCTTGGACCTGAGAATCATCACCAATAATGCTAATCATTTTCATCAATTGTAGACCACCTACTGAGCTATTTGTATCAGTGGGGAAGAATAGTCTTTTAAGATAGTTTATTTTCCTGCTCAATGTCATGGACATGGTAAAGCTTGACCATCATCACAGCAGTATAGCATAATGGTTAAAATCAGAGTTTTTATTCAGATGGCCTGGGTTCAATTCCTGGCTTGCTATTTTCCAGTTGCATCATCATCAGTTCCCTAGGTCTCAGATTTATCATCTGTAAAGTGGATTAACAATTCTCACTTCATGGAATTCTTGGGAGGATTACATAACACAGTGCTTGCAGAGCTTATAGTTAGTGTTTAATATGGTTCTTATTATTTATATCAGTGGGGAATCATAGCAGAAAGCAAATTCTAGATAAAAATTGGGTAACTTGGAGGGAGGTTAGTAAAGGGACTGATTACAAAGTATAAGGAGGGCATAGGGACACCAAAAGGGAGAATGTAGTTACTGAGGATGGTTACCACCCCTCGGCAGGGAAGGGGTGAGGAGAGAGAGGCTCACTGGGACCCTGACGTTGAGAGAGTGGTACAGAGAGTGGTATCCTCTATACCTTGATGTATAGTGAGGCCACCTGACAAAACTGTGACAAGAAATGCTGCCTGCCCGTGATGGCCATCAGGGAGGAAGGTGAGGAAATAACCCTCTTGGCCTTCACCCCTTCCCTAACCTTAGGATCCTGTTGGTGGTGGTCCCCACTGATTGACCCATCATGGAATTAGAGCACAAGAGAAGTGGCGAGGAGATGGGGACAGGACAGGACTGTTGGGCACAGAGCAAGGTGGCAGTGGTACAGAGCGGCTCTGGACAAGACGTTCCCAGGCTATGAGTATTGCTGCAGAGTCTGGGGTACCAGTGAGCATGTGGATTGCATGGCCATGGAATTGTCTTCTTCTGGAAAGTCTCTGTTACCTAAAGCTTTTCTGTGTTAAGCTGTCATTGATTTGACAAAGGGGTCCCCTTTTTCCATCTTCCCAGCTTGTTTTGGAAGAAGACTTGCTTGGTTGAAGCAACCTCTCCTCTCTTTGCTCAGGTATTACCAAAAGTTTCTAAATGCTGGCTCAGTTCCTGTTGCCAGCTTCCCACTGAGACCCTAGATGCCCGTTTCATTATAATGGCTAGAGGGTCGATACATTTTCTCCTAGCTAAAGCTACATGAGGTGAAATTGTGGAGGCCTGACGTTGGACACACAGTTACATCTCTGCTGGGCTGTTGGCAGCCAGTTTTGCTTTTGAGGTTCAGTTCAGTTCAGTTCAGTCATTCAGTCGTGTCCAACTCTTTGCAACCCCATGGACTGCAGCACGCCAGGCCTCCCTGTCCAACACCAACTCCTGGAACTTACTCAAACTCAAGTCCATTGAATCGGTGACGCCATCCAACCATCTCATTCTCTGTCGTCCCCTTCTCCTCCTGCCCCCAATCCCTCCCAGCATCAGAGTCTTTTCCAACGAGTCACCTCTTCACATGAGATGGCCAAAGTATTGGAATTTCAGCTTCAACATCAGTCCTTCCAATGAATATTCAGGACTGATTTCCTTGAGGATGGACTGTTTGGATCTCCTTGCAGTCCAAGGAACTCTCAAGAGTCTTCTCCAGCACCACAGTTCAAAAGCATCAATTCTTTGGCACTCAGCTTTCTTCACAGTCCAACTCTCACATCCGTACATGACTACTGGAAAAACCATAGCCTTGACTAGACGAAACTTTGTTGACCAACTAATATCTCTGCTTTTTAATATGCTGTCTAGGTTGGTCATAACTTTTCTTCCAAGGAGTAAGCATCTTTTAATTTCATGGCTGCAGTCACCTTCTGCAGTGATTTTGAAGCCCCTCAAAATAAAGTCTGACACTGTTTCCCCATCTATTTCCCGTGAAGTGATGGGACCAGATGCCACGATCTTAGTTTTCTGAATGTTGAGCCTTAAGCCAACATTTTCACTCTCCTCTTTGACTTTCATCAAGAGGTTCTTTAGTTCTTCTTCACTTTCTGCCATAAGGATGGTGTCATCTGCATATCTGAGATTACTGATATTTCTCCCGGCAATCTTGATTCCAGCTTGTGCTTCTTCCAGCTCAGCATTTCTCATGATGTACTCTGCATAGAAGTTAAATAAGCAGGGTGACAATATACAGCCTTGACATACTCCTTTTCCTATTTGGAACCAGTCTGTTGTCCCATGTCCAGTTCTAACTGTTGCTTCTTGACCTGCATACAGATTTCTTAGGAGGCAGGTCAGGTGACCTGGTATTCCCATCTCTTTCAGAATTTTCCACAGTGTATTGTGATCCACACAGTCAAAGGCTTTGGAATAGTCAATGAAGCAGAAATAGATGTTTTTCTGGAACTCTCTTGCTTTTTTGATGATTCAACAGATGTTGGCAATTTGATCTCTGGTTCCTCTGCCTTTTCTAAATCCAGCTTGAACATCTGTAAGTTCATGGTTCATGTACTGTTGGCGCCTGACTTGGAGAATTTTGAGCATTACTTTACTAGCATGTGAAATGAGTGAAGGTTAGCTGACAGTTTGTGGGTGTGGCTTACCTACTTGAGAAAGTTTCCCCTCCTTTTGTGTATCCTGGTGCTTTTATCATTTAATTGGATTCCCTTGTTTCTTAAAAATCCTCCATTTGAATAAATATTGGTTTATTTATAATAATATAAAATAGTCCTATTTTGAATTTATATAAATTAATTTTTAAAAACTTTAATTAAAAACATTTACTATAATCCTAAACTCCACTCATATATTGGAAGACTAGGTATGTCTTCAGTCAGTTCAGTTCAGTCACTCAGGCATGTCCGACTCTTTGTGACCCCATGAATTGCAGCATGCCAGGCTTCCCTGTCCATCACCAACTCCTGGAGTTCACCCAAACTCATGTGCATCAAGTCAGTGATGCCATCCAGCCATCTCATCCTCTGTTGTCCCTTTCGCCTCCTGCCCCCAATCCCTCCCAGCATCAGAGTCTTTTCCAACAAGTCACCTCTTCACATGAGGTGGCCAAAGTATTGGAGTTTCAGCTTCAACATCAGTCCTTCCAATGAACACCCAGGACTGGTGTCCTTTAGGATGGACTGGTTGGATCTCCCTGTAGTCCTAGGGACTCTCAAAGAGTCTTCTCCAACACCACAGTTCAAAAGCATCAATTCTTTGGCACTCAGCTTTCTTCACAGTCCAATTCTCACATCCACACATGACCACAGGAAAAACCATAGCCTTGACTAGACAGACCTTTGTTGGCAAAATAACGTCTCTGCTTTTGAATATGCTATCTAGGTTGGTCATAACTTTCCTTCCAAGGAGTAAGCGTCTTTAATTTCATGGCTGCAGTCACCATCTGCAGTGATTTTGGAGACCCCCAAAATAAAGTCTGCCACTGTTTCCACTGTTTCCCCATCTATTTCCTGTGAAGTGATGGGACCAGATGCTAGAGCTTTAAGCCAACTTTTCACTCTCTTCTTTCACTTTCGTCAAGAGGCTTTTTAGTTCCTCTTCACTTTCTGCCATAAGGGCAGTGTCATCTGCATATTTGAGGTTATTGATATTTCTCCTGGCAATCTTGATTCCAGCTTGTGCTTCATCCAGCCCAGCGTTTCTCATGATGTACTCTGCATAGAAGTTAAATAAGCAGGGTGACAATATACAGCCTTGACGTACTCCTTTCCCGATTTGCAAGCAGTCTGTTGTTCCATGTCCAGTTCTAACTGTTGCTTCCTGACCTGCATATAGGTTTCTCAAGAGGCAGGTCAGGTGGTCTGGTATTCCCATTTCTTTCAGAATTTTCCATAGTTTATTGTGATCCACACAGTCAAAGGCTTTGGCATAGTCAATAAAGCAGAAATAGATGTTTTTCTGGAACTCTCTTGCTTTTTTGATGATTCAGCAGATGTTTGCAATTTGATCTCTGGTTCGTCTGCCTTTCCTAAAACCATCTTGAACATCTGGAATTTCACGGTTTTGTTGAAGCCTGGCTTGGAGAATTTTGAACATTACCTTACTAGCGTGTGCTGCTACTGCTAAGTCACTTCAGTCGTGTCCGACTCTGTGCAACCCCATAGACAGCAGCCCACCAGGCTCCCCCGTCCCTGGGATTCTCCAGGCATGAACATTGGAGTGGGTTGCCATTTCCTTCTTCAATCCATGAAAGTGAAGTCCACTCAGTCGTGTCTGACTCTGCAACCCCATGGAATGCAGTCCACCAGGCTCCTCCATCCATGGGATTTTCCAGGCAAGAGTAGTGGAGTGGGGTGCCATTACATTCTCCTACTAGTGTGTGAGATGAGTGCAATTGTGCGGTAGTTTGAGCATTCTTCAGCATTGCCTTTCTTTGGGATTGGAATGAAAACTGGCCTTTTTCAGTCCTGTGGCCACTGCTGAGTTTTCCAAATTTGCTGGCATATGTAGTGCTATTTTGAAACACCCACATTGATTACCTAGTCTCAAAGTTTTAGTGAAATGTTTGCTGACAGTTGAAAAATATGATTCTCAACTTTGTGGAAATGGCCAGGTCTTTAGCACCCTCACCTTGCATAGACATAAATGTGCCTCTGCCCTCAAGGGCCTTTGTGGCTGAGACAATCCCTTTGGGGCTGAGGGCTTTTCAGCTGACTGTTGACATCACTTCTTATAGTTTGGGTATCAAGACCTTCCTTGAAGGGGCCTCTAGGAGGAGATTCCCTGTGTCCTTCTTAATGACCTTGAGAGAAGATGCAATTTTATACCCATCCTGTGCACAGGGAACCTGAGATTGTTTAGATCCTACAACTATAAATTCACAAGCCACAGTCTGAAACTCTTAGGATGAGAGTTTTATGTTCATACACTTTCTATGTTAGAAAGAAAATTGAATATCCATACCATATATTACACTGTATCTCTGCACTAAGCTTCTACTGTCACTGTAATGAATAACCACCAACTCAATGGCTTGAAACAACACACTTATTGTGTTACAGTTCTGTAGGTCAGAGGCCTATAATCACAGTGTGTTCCTTCTGGAGGCTCTAGAGGAGAATCTGTTTCTTTGCTTTTTCTAGTGCTCAAGGCCACTGGAATGCTGTGGTTCATGTCCTTCCTCCATCTTCAAGCCAGTAGCATAGCATCTCCAAGTTTCTCTTTCTTTGACCTCTGCTTACCATCATCATGTCTTTTGTATCTCTAACTCTTCTGCCTCCCTCCTGTTAGGACCCATGGGATTATACTGACCTCACCCCATTAATGCAGGGTCACCTCCCCCAGCTCAAGTTCACTAACTTATCAGATCTGCAGAGTCTATTTATCCATGTCAGGTAACATTTGCAAGATTCAGAGATTAGGAGACACATATCTTTGGAGGCTATTCTGTCTTCCATAATGCTACAGGGGTCCAGGAGACCACCCACAATCATTAATATTTCTTTGGCAAAATGTATGAAGATTCATACTAAATTGTACACCTCAGTGGTTAGCAAACTGCAGTTGATGGGTCATGTCCACCTGTTTTTGTAAATCAGGTTTTATTGGAACATAGTCATGCCCACTCATTGTGGCTGCTTTCATGATACAAGGACAGTGTTGAGTAAATTGGGATTTGCAAAGCCTAAAATGCTTACTGTCTGGCCTTTTACAGAAAAAAAATTCAGACCCCTGCTATAAATAATATCTCTAAAGAGTTTGGCTTAGTTTTGCCACCAAACAAAATTTCCAGAAACCTACAGAAAATCTTGTGGTTTTCAATGATGCTGAGTTTCAGAAGTGTAAGCAAGGGAGCATGGACAGCTTGTTAGTGCCTGAACCAAAGACTCAACTCTAGTTTACTGCAAAGCCTAAGTTCTTAATTCAAATAGCCCCAAATTCCATTTCCTTTGTATTTGAGCCAGGAGTACGTTATGTGTATACACTGGACCCATTTTGTGATCTCAGATGCTCAGAGAATTAGAGTAGAATGTGGTCATCATCCGGTGCAAAGATAATAGTTGGAAGGTCACCCTGGGTCAGAGGTGTGTCAGCTAGAACTGTGCTCTTACAACAAGGCACTGAAAGCCGTTAGTCAGGAGTATGCACTCTGATTAACCACAGTCACCACCATTCCCTGTCTTCCTTATTGCCTCACCTAAGCTCCTCCTCACATGGGCATTCCCAGCCTGGTCCCTGAAGGCTTTTAATACTTACATGTCGACCTAAGCTCTGCCTTCCTGTACTAGAGAGGAGGAAAGCAAAGGTCCAGAGAAGCATCTGTGGAGGTCAGGGAGAAAACAGGTGGCAGAGCTGAAAGCAGAACCCAGGTTTCCTGCCCTCTCTGCCCATTTTCTTTTACTTCACTGTCAGGTACTTGGACTTGACCCCGGGCCAGTTATGATTCACATGCTCAGCCTTCGCTGGCTGTTCTCCCTGCCCTGTCAATCCACCCACCCCCGGCTCTACTTTGTTTTCTCCACAGGTCAGCAGTAAATCACTTGCCTAAACAATCATCACCTTCAAATGCTCAGCTGCAGTCCCAGATGTTGTAATCTCTCTTGGCTTCCTTTGATACTCTGGAGAGAAGTTTCCTTGGAGATCTTCCAAATTCAGGGCTGATAATATGTTATCACATGAATTTCAGATCATGCTAGGCTTTGGCTTTCAAAATCATCAGAGCTCACCTTTCCTCTAGGTCAGGGTTGAGTTGTAGGCTGTGCCCCCAGTTTTTGGCTGGTCTGTTCTAGATGGGCTGCTGGAGTCTGGTTGTTGGAAAGAAGGACTTTTGACCCGGGGATGATGATCCACTGACGTCATTTTCCCTGAAGGCATTCCAGGAGGAGGGAAACAAATGCATCTACCTTGATGAGAAAGGGCGTAAAATCTCTTCCAGCTGTTGAAGTTTTGTAAGGACGATAAAGTTTCTTTATTGAGTACCCCTCCTCTGGTTTGAGCTTAGCCAAACCTCATCCATAAAGAATCCACTATTGGGATACAAATCACTTTTTAATCAGAATCCCTAACCGTGGGTTCAGGGATAGGGCCAAGAACACCCTTGTATACTCCATTACATCTTCCTTTGAGAGACATTGCAGAGAGCTGGATGTTTCTAGAAGCTGGATGTCTGCTTTCCCTGTATTTGAATGTAGGTATTATTTTCATTACTATTTAGTGCTTTGGACAAGTATATGACCATTGATGTAGACTGAAAGTTATACCTGGAAGGGTTTCACTGGAGGGAGGAAATTTTAATTCTTCCATTATTTCCATCAGCTAAACCCTCCTCCAGCTATTCCAAGTGAACACACAATCCGAGTAAAAACAATGAGCTTCTCTGCAGACACACTTCCATGCTAAAACTCCAAGCCATCCCCTTTCCTTCTGCCCTATTGTCCCCAAGAAACTTTGGATAGAAATTGTACAGAAACACTGGTTGGAATTCAGACAATTTTATTGATACATTATTTGCTACTTGGATTATTAGTGTATAATCTTCAACATTGAAACAAATGACTTTTTTTCCTTATACATGTCTAGATGTATTTTCACAAGCCAAAACTGAAGGATCCCTTTAATTTCCAGTAGCTCCTCAAATATTTTATCTAAGCTACCCACGTTGATGAGCATTCTGTTATGTCAGGCCTTCATCTGGGCTAGCCCAGAGTTTCAGTGAGGCTGTTGTGAATATTACTTGATTTCTTCATTCATTATCCAAGTATGCTTGTGTATGTACTAAGTGCTAAGTGCAAGGTTCTGTGAGGAATGTCTTATCCTTTCTATTGCAACTAATACTCATATACTAATATAAAGCTGATGCTGGATTGCTTCCAACATACCAAGCACTGTCTTAAATATTCCACGTTAACTCATTAAATCATCATAAGAATCCCATAAAGCAGGTACTACAGTATTATTACTCACATTTTACAGAAAAGAAACCCGAATCTCAGAGAGGTTAAGTAACTTGCCCAAAGTCACACAGCTAGTGAGTATCAACATTAAACAGGACTGTAAGTGGACTGGGTCCTAAGTCTATGCTTTTAACCATTACATTGTATGAAAATTAAAAGGGATTCTTTCTGTTCTTAAAATTGTTACAGCTACAGCAGGGCTGCAAACTCACATGCTGGCAGGGACCAGGCAGGAAATGAACAGAAGTGAAATAGGCCAGGCAGCCATTGTGGGGAAATGGAGAATTCCCTCCCCTTGCAGGGGTGTTGTGGCAAGGATCCAGCCAATCATAGCTACTACAGCAGACAAGCCCCATATGACCAGGCCTGCCCATGCTCTAAGAGAAGCCAGAAAGACAGTTTTGAAGTCTGAAATCTCTCACTAAAACAAGCAAACAACTTTCAGGTTTAGCAAGTTTCCACAAGCTGAGTAGAGTCCTCAGGTTGTCTGTTTGCAAACTTGAGTTATTATTAGCGAGGGATATAACACATGTATGCTAGTACCTGTAATGTGATGAGAAAGTGCTGTGTCCCATCAGAGGTACATTAGAAAAACGCTATGGGAATTCAGAGTAACGGGGAAAAGTGACTGCTATATGACACTGTGGGGAAAGTAGCAGTTAAGATGGTCTATAGAGAAGGAACAGAGAGGAATGTAAAGGGCATGTCAGAAGAACAGGAAAAACTGTTTGGCTATAGGGAGGTCAGATAACCGTCAAGTGTTGAAATATACCATACTGGTCGAGAGAGAACTGTGGCTCCCCTAGGGGTTCTCCACCAGAACTTCCCTTGAGCAGAAATCAAAGAGTCAATGCCTGTCAGTGTCTCTGGCTGATTGTCAGATATTTAAATGCTGCTCTTGACCACAGTAAAGGTAATGAAGTCAAGACTGGTCAGGGAAGTTGGGTGACTCTTGGTGCCAAGTCCTGGTGTGTGAACTTTGATGCTGGAGAGTCACGGGAGGTGTTTTGTTCTGACAGCTCTGGGTCAGCTGATTT
Source organism: Bos indicus x Bos taurus (assembly GCF_003369695.1). NCBI lineage: Eukaryota > Metazoa > Chordata > Mammalia > Artiodactyla > Bovidae > Bos > Bos indicus x Bos taurus. Next base: position 31,269,512 of record NC_040097.1, on the reverse strand, counting down.
GGAGAGAAGAAGACATTGGAGGCGGGAGACTAATTAGAAAATGGACTAGGAGAGTCCTGGTTATGGGAACTGGGGTAGAGGGCACAGGTGAAGCAGAGGCAGGCCTTGGGGAGGGGGTTGACGGGGTGCTCCAGTGACGGGGCGAAGCTAAGGGCCACCTCCAGATTCAAGTCTGGGCCAGTGGTGGTATCACTAGGCAGCTGGAGTGGGAGTGTTGAGAGGGAGGAGGATGAATAATCTTTGGCACATTTTGGAATCCAGAAGAACTGGTGGAACTTGAAGGCACATATATATTATTAAATGTGTTCAGAAACAATAACTATACATTCATCTCCCTCCCCATACCCTCTGGAAATAATTTATTTAAAACAGATCCAAGCTTTGAGGGAATGGAGCATATGACCAGTAAGTTTGACTTCAGAGGATAAAAGATTAAATTGGGGAACTTTTCAATAAAAAGCAAGTTTATTAGGCAGGCATTGTCTGGGGCAGCTCAGAATTGAAGGAGGTAGTATTTATTGAATACTTACTGTGCCCCAGGCACTAAGTAAGGGTGTGTGTTGATGATCTTGATCTCGTTTGATCTGCAGAACAGAACAACCCAATGGACTTTAATTATCCCCATTTTAAAGATGAAGCAACTGAGGCCCAAGAATGTAAGTCATTTATGGGAATTGTCCAAGGAAAAGATGGGGACCTTTAAGGCAAACTTAACATTTGCTTCACAACGCCTTTTTTTGTTTTTTGTTTTTACAAATGGCCCCCTTACAGGGAACACAGACTTGACTAGTTGTGGTTCCACCATTTCCCACAAGACAAACATGGTGTGGATGTAGTCATCGCAGCGCTGATGGACTCATCTGAGAGCCTTGTTTATACAGCAAGCCCACGGCTTTTCTTGGGGCTCAAGGTGCCTTCATTCACAGTACACATAGTCGTTAGAAAACTTCCATGTTAAAGAGTGTTTTTCTTTGATTGGGTGTGAAGTTAGGTCGAGAGAGCCCCTTGATGACATGTGGCTTCTACAAGTGAGAAAATGTTGAAAAACTTGGCTTTTGGAGTCAGAAAGGCCTGAGTTCAAATCTCAGCTTTGTGATTTACTGACTCTATGACCATGAGCAAGTCATCAAGGTCTCTATACCTGTTTCTTCATGTTCAATGCCAATCTCATTAGATTACAATGGAGGCTATGTAATCTTTCAAATGTAAACTTTTTCCCCCTGCCAGCCTCTCCTATGGTCTCTTTTCCCACTCCAATTTCCTTTTGGAAATAATCTAGACTTTTTAAAGAGCCAAATAGGAAACATTTGAGGCTTTGTGTTTATCACACAGCCTCATTGCCAGTTGCCCTCCCCTGCTGTTGTTGAATGAAAACAGCCACAGACAAGAATTAACAAGTGGGTGTGGTGGCATTCCAATAAAATTTTGCTTATAAAATTGGCAGCATTTGGATTTGGTCAGGGGATGTCGTTTGCCAGCTCCTGGTCTAGACTCTAGCACTATGGCAGTGCCTTGGCAGGTTTGAGGATGAGACATGCTTTTTTAGCAGGCAACCCCAACCTCCTAATAGGGGGACAATTCCAAAGCACTCTTTTCTATTTTTTTTAATTAAAAAAATTTTTAATTAAAGTATAGGTGATTGACAATGGTGTATTAATTAACTACTATACAGCAAAGTGATTCTATTATATATATATACACATATACATATGTTATATTATTATATATAATTATATAATATATTATGTTAATATTATATATATTTGTGGGCTTCCCTTGTAGCTCAGTTGGTAAAGAATCTGCCTGCAATGCAGGAGACCTGGGTTCGATTCTTGGGTTGGGATGATCCCCTGGAGAAGGAAATGGCAATTCACTTCAATCCCATGGACAAAGGAGCCTGGCAGACTACAGTCCATGGGGTTGCAAGAGTCGGACACAACTTAGTGATTAAACCACCTCCATATATATATATATATATATCAGAGAAGGCAATGGCAACCCACTCCAGTACTCTTGCCTAGAAAATGGACGGAGGAAATGAAAATTCTTCTCCTGCCATGGATGGAGGAGCCTGGTAGGCTGCAGTCCATGGGGTCGCTAAGAGTCAAACACGACTGAGCGACTTCACTTTCACTTTACACTTTCATACATTGGAGGAGGAAATGGCAACCCACTCCAGCGTTCTTGCCTGGAGAATCCCAGGGATGGCAGGGCCTGGTGGGCTGCCGTCTATGGGGTCGCACAGAGTTGGACACGACTGAAGCGACTTAGCAGCAGTGTATATATATATGTATATATATATATAAAATTTAATATTATGTGTTTTTTCCACTGTGGCCTACCATAGGGTATTGAACACAACTCTCTGTGCCATACAGTAGGACCTTGCTGCTTTGCCACTGCATACGTAAAAGCCCACATCTGCTAACCCCAACCTCCCACTCCATCCCACGCCCAACCACCTCCTCGCTGACAACTACCAGTCTGTCCTCTTTCTGTCTGTGTTTCTGTTTTATAGATGGGTTCATTTGTGTCCTTTCTTTAACACCCACTACTTATCTTTAGCACATGATGTCAACTCTCTTTCTAAGGAAATGCACAAAAAGGCTGCAGGGATTTCTGAAATGATTTCCAGAAGATGAGCCTTTAATCACTTTTAATCATGTTGGGATTAAACTGATCAGATTTACTTTCAAATGTACACTAGTCTAAGAAGTGGTAGTTAAAATACAACAAAAATATAGCGGGTTGGGATTCTTGCCACACCTAGAATGTGATATGCTTTGTCACTTTCGGGGAATGGGAAGCCATTGCATCCAAGCAAAACGTTTATCACTACCCCTTTTCCCCCACAGGGTAGAATCCTCTGTTACAGGAACATTAATGCCACAAATGTCCCTGGTACCTGAATCCCACTGGCTCTTGTTGTGCCTTATTATTATTATTATTATTTTTTGAAACCTGGCTTTCATGGATGTGCTCTTATTTGAGCTCTAGACAGGTTTTCTGAGTCTGAGCCTCAGAAAAGTGTGGCAAAGCATCTTAATTCTTTGACTATGTGGGAATTCTTTCTTAATCTATGTGGTGGCCATGAGCATGCCTCTGGAATTAGAGATGGTAACTAGCCAGTGATTCCCAGTTCCTGAGTTATGAACTCTATCCTTACATTTGTACCAAAGCCACACTTCTCATAGTCTGCTCCCAGATAGTGACCCAGTAGAAACATTAGGGCAGATCCATTCCTGAGAGATACAGACTCCTATGGTGACTGTGACATGAAGTCCTGCTGAAATGTCCTTGGTCAGTACACATTCTGGGTTGCTTTTTTCTACCCTTCATCCCTCTGTTCTTCACTTGTGGTCAGTCCGACATTATGGTCTGATGGTTCTCCCAGCCTTTCCCACCTCCTTGCCTGTTTTTCATAATAAGACCCAGCATATTTTAATGCCATTTTGGCATCTGTTCCTCAGAGAACCTAGACTAATACAATATATACTTAAAAAATATGTCTATGGATCTCTCACACTTGAGTAAGAAGTACCTCTCTATGATGCAAGACTGAATTTTGCTCCTGTCTCCTTTTATATACGGAAGTTCTAACCCTCAAATAATGATATTTGGAGATGCAACCTTTGGGCAATAATTAGATTTAGAAGAGGTCATGAGAGTGGGTGCCAAGGCGCTTAGGTCATGTTTGACTCTTTGCGACCCTATGAACCGTTACCTCCCAGGCTCCTCCGTCCATGAGACTCTAGGCAAGAATACTGGAGTGGATTGCCATGCTGTCCTTCAAGGGATCTTCCCGACCCAGGGGTTGAACCCACATCTCTTATGTCTTCTGAATTGGCAGGCAGATTCTTTACCACTAGCACAACCTGGAAATGAGAGTAGGAGTCTTGCAATAGGATTAGTGTCCTTTTAAGAAAACACACAGCTTGCTTGCCCTCCCTCAGCCTGTGCACAAAGAAGAGGTCATGTGAGCACACAGATAACAGCCATCCACGAGAGGGCTTCCCTGATAGTTCAGTTGGTAAAGATTTCGCCTGCAATACAGGAGACCCCAGTTCAATTCCTGGGTTGGGAAGATCCTCTGGAGAAGGGATAGGCTACCCACTCCACTATTCTTGGGCTTCCCTTGTGGCTCAGCTGGTAAAGAATCTGCCTGCAATGCGGGAGACCTGGGTTCGATCTCTGGGTTGGGAAGAGCCCCTGGAGAAGGGAAAGGCTACTCACTCCGGTATTCTGGCCTGGAGAATTCCAGGGACTGTATATATATAGTCCATGGGGTCACAAAGAGTTGGACACGACTGAGCAATTTTCATATATATATATATGTGTGTGTGTGTGTGTGTGTGTGTGTGTGTGTGTGTATGTATACATATATATATATATATATATATATATACACGCATACATACATACAAGAGATAGGAAGAGAAACTTCACCAGAACTCAATCGGTCAGAACCTTATCTTGGACTTTATAGCTTCTCGATGTATGAGAAAATAATTGCTTGTGCACATCTCCCAGTCTATAGTATTTTGTTATGACAGTTTGAGCAGAAGAAGACGGAGGGAAAGTTGATGTCACTCTTTCCTTTTGTCCCCACCTCTACAGCCAGAGCTTGGCTCTATCTGCTAAACACAGCCACATGGCCATGGATAGTGGCTGCAGAAGGTTTGAGACCTGAAAACGTCTGTGATGGTGTCTTAACAGGGTTGCTAACATTATTTAGAATGGGATAATTCTCTGGGCGAGACTGTCACATGCGTTCCAGGGTATTTAGCACCCCTAATCCCTGACCATTAAATATCAGCGGGGCCTCCCAGTCCCTGAGGCAACGAAAACCACCCCCACATATTTCCAAACACTCCTTGGGGCAAGATGTTACTGCTTCCAAGTGCAACCAACTGGCATCTCTAGTGTCTGAAGCTTTTAATCATCTTGCTTCACTACTAGGCTCATCATTGGCAGGTAAAAGCTTGTCCAGTGGTCAGAGCCCAGGGAGTTGGAGAGGAAAACATTTCATTCCTTGGTGTTTGGTGAGAAAGTTTCCTTGTGCTGTAGGGTTTCCAGGGCTAATCCAAGGTTGGTTGTTAAGTATCATCTGAGCTCCAGGCCCTAGGGAAGCAGGACGGCATATGTCCAATGGGTGTTCAGTCAGAATTGCATGTTGAGAAATTCTTTAACTGACTTCTTGCCTCCAGACAGAATATATTAAATTTATGGTGAGTGTCACCATTTTCCCTGGCTGACCCTCAGCTATTTGTCTTAGTCCCTGCTCTAAAAAATCCCTTCCTTAATTAGTCTTGCTGCATTGTATACCAGCTGCTTCTTGCCTTGACATCCTGTACCCTAAGAGACCATATAACACATGGTAGTTTAGAGGCCGAGTTCTGGAGTGAGATAAGTGGTTCAGATCCTACCACTGTCCTGATCAGTTGTGTAACTGTTATTTGTATAACTAAGAACAACATTCTTGTTTTCGGTCTATAAGAGGGGCAGCAGTAATTTTCCCTACTTCCTTGGGTTGTTGCGAGGATAAGTGTAATTCCTGACATTCATGGGGCAAGAAAACAACAATTGCCTGTAAAAGTTTCCTGACAGACAACACTCAGTGGCTTTACCAAGGAAATTCTCAAATTTCTCTGCCATTTTAGGGGGTTGGATTAGTTAAAGCTTCAGTTAAAATGTAAATATTGAGGAACTCTTGGAGTACAGAGTTTGTGTGTAATTTACCTTCATAGTCCTCTCAACTAACCCACAGAAAATGAACATTGAATGATGAGGTTTTGTTTGTTTTTATTGAAGTATAGTTTGATTTACAATATCATACTTGTTTCAGGTGTGCAACAGTGATTCAGTAATATATGTGTGTGTGTGTGTGTGTGTGTGTCTCTTTCTCTCTCTATATATATGTATGTGTGTGTGTGTGTTCTTTTTTTCATTCTTTTCCCTTAGAGGTTATTACAAATATTTAGGAGAGTTCCTTATGCTATGTGGTGGGACCTTATTGATTATCTATTTTATATAAATTACTATGTATATGTTAATCCTAAGATAATTTATCCCTCACCCAGATGATCGTAGTTGAACATGTTCAAAGGCTATATAGCAGACCTCATTTTATTGCAGTTTGCTTTATGGACCTTCACAGATACTGTTTTTTTTATTGTTTACTTTAACAAGTCATGGTTTGTGGCAACCCTTCGTCAAGCAAGTGTATCGGCACCATTTTTTCCCTGGTGCGTCTGTTCACTTTGTGTTTGTGGGTCAAGTATTGGTAATTCTTGCAACAGTTCACACTTTTTCATGATTATTCTATTTGTTATGGTGATCTATGGTCAGTGATCTTTGATGTGACTATTGCAAAAAGACTATGGCTCTATGAAGGCTCAAATGATGGTTAGTTTTTTTTTAGCAATAAAGTATTTTAAATTAATATATGTGCATTCTTGGACATAATTCTATTGCACACTGAGTAGACTACTGTATAGTATAAACATAACTTTTACCTGCATGAGGAAAGCAAAAAATCCACGTGCTTCGCTGTGTTACAACAGTTGCTCTGTTGGAGTGGTCTGGAACCAAGTCTGCAGTGTCTCCAAGGTCTGCCTGTATAAGGTCACTGTGACAGTGATCATGATAATAGCTAACTGTGAACAAGTGCTTCCTGAGTGACAGGCTCTATTCTCAGTGTTTTACATATATATTAAGTTATTTAATCCTTATAAGGTAGATAGTTTTATCATTTCCATTTTACAGTGAGGAAACGAAGGCTTCAGAGAGATTAATTTGCCCAAGTTCACATGGTTTGTCAATGTGACCTTGGAAAAATACAAAGTAACTTGAGAGTTTTGGAAACCAAGCTCTGCCTGCTCTCAGCTCCCCAGGGTCGGGTGAACTGGATCTGGAGTAAAAGAGTGATGGTGATGGTGGTGGTGGGCGGTGGCTCTTCTCCAACAAGCGATCACACAGGACGTCATCTGTTCTCAATTTCCATTCTGGTTGTCCTCCATGGCAGCCCTCCAGCCCAGCACACGTGCTCCGGCTGTTGGCCAGGAGCTAAATTTATTTGTAAGCTCAGAGTTCAAGCAGGTACATAAATTACACGTATACAGCCTCATTCCTCAGTTCAGCTCGACACAGCTGAGAATCCATCAGGGTTTTCCAGGCTGGCTGCTGCCAGTCCTAAGCCATCAGCCCTTGTTGCAGTGCCTTCAGCTGCCACCTCCACCCTGCATAGCAGGTACCTTATAAAGAGACTCTGGCACATCTCCTTGCTGCCCACAGTCTTTGATCTGAACTCTGTGCCCAACTCAGTCCTCGGGCACTAAGGTGACACGACAGTGAACTCTGTCATGGTCTCACATCTTCTAATGGTGTGAATCACACACCTCACCATCCTTAACACTTTTCTGTTCCACCCAGGGTAAAGTGGAACCCCCTTCAAGTGAGTTACAAGTCACTTTACACTCTGGCTCCCACCCACCACTCCAGGATACCTCCCAGGCTGCTCCCTTCCCACTGGCACCTCCCTGTCCTTCCTTAGTTACTTACAAAGGAGCAGGATATTTTCTTGTCCTACAGACTGGAGAGTCCTTTTTTTCCTGAACTGTTAAGGAACCGTCTTCTGGTGATACAAACAGTTGTGTCCACTAGTATAATTTTTACTTTGTGAGAAGTAGATGAATGCCAGCAAACTGCTTAAAACTTAAATCATAAATCTTTTCTGCTTTTATGTTTAGTCACATTGTATGTATGCCTTTCAGAAAAAGTTGTCTAAGGAGGTCCATGTGATAGGCTCAGGCAGATTTGAGAGAACTCTCCTCCCCCAGTGACATTTTTTGGAAGGTGAAAAGTCCAGTAGATTGAAAATGCCTTGAGAATAGGGCCTTAATTTGGGTTCTTCTGCAGGATTTGCCATCTGTTGAACTGAATGGGGAAAGGGTGGAGTCTGCCTAGGATATTTTCAAGGATGAGAAGAGGAGGACAAAATGCTATGATTTATTGCAGACTACCCTGCAGCAAATGCTTTATATTACATTATATCCTTTAATCCTCACAGTAATTTTATGAAGAAATATTATTGCTCCCATTTTATGAGGGAAGAAACAGACCCAGAGAGGTTAAGCGTGTTGCCTAGGGTCACACAGCTGGTAGTCGAAATGGAAGTGTCATAATTGAGGTCTCATTCTCATTCTATAAAATGACCATCCTGGTTAAATCTGGTTAAATCTCTCACTTTCGCTCAAATAGATCTTTGTGTTTTTCCCTGTTCCCATGGGACCCTATTTTTTCAAATCTCCAGTGAGGGCCTCTTGATAGCTCAAGAAAGTATGACTCAGTCGCATTTCAAGTTTTATCAGAATTCAGAAGTTTGGGAAACCCGGCAGTTATGCAGATTTTAAAAGTGCAATTACAGTGTTTGTCAGTGTTTGCAATCCACTGTCTGGACATTCAGGAGAGTGTCAGAAATCTAACTGGGTAATTTGCTGAAGTTTTATTCAAATGTGCATGTATTATGAAATTTTTCAATCACAAGAAATTATTTGCGTTGTTGAATTGTTTCTACCAGAGAACACTATTTTTTTTAGAGAAGCTTAATTTCTTATTAAATATTGCAATCTATCTGGGGGATTTAATTGCTGTCGATATGGAAATAGGGCCACTTGGGTGATACGTGATTTGTTCCCAGTTGCCAGTTTCTCATGCACTTAAACAATCTGTCTCCTTTCAAATGTGACAGTTGGCAGAAATTCTTGGGCATATGAAATTGTGATTGTTTTCAGACATTAAAAATCAGGCTTCAGATCATTCTTGCCGAGTGGTCTAGCTTCAGCCTCCGCTTGCCTTTTAAACGTAGCTCTAGCTCCCCAACATCATCTTGCATGAAGTAGACTCATTTGGGTGTTTGTGCCTGGGGAACTGGATTTGATGCTCCCTACCTTTGCACTGGGGTGGCTAACGGCTGCCATTCCCTCATGTAGGGAATCTATCAGCTGCCCAGAGAAGGCAGTGAAGCGTGTGAAACCCAGGAACAAACTCTATTTCCTAGCAACCAAGGAAAACCATTTCTCCTCTGTCAGCAGGAATGCTCAGATTTATGTAAGCTACAAATGCCCGTTATCACCATAATAAACCATATATTTGCAGGCGATATTTACAGCCAGCTTACTGTGGCATTCCATCCTGGCAGCCCCCATGCTTGTGAGTTTTCCATTTGGAGCCCCCCAAAATACGATTAGGTGGATGCTGAGTACTAATTTCATGAACAGCAGTGTCTGACAAAGCTACTAACCGCCTAATTATGAAGGAAGATTACTGATACAATTAATTGAATGGTTGTAAAATTCCGGTAAAGTCAGATGGTAGTAAAGTCCGTTTTCAATTTACTAGGCTATTAAAAGTATTTCCGGCTATAAAATAAACAGACACAAAGCATACTAAACAGGCTAATATGGAAACATAAAAAAGAGAAGGGAGAAGCTTGTCGTAGCAATTAGTGGTTGTGATTAGCTACACCACAGACCCAGCGGTGGAAATTAAAGATTAATTTATGACAGCACTCTGGTGAGGGAGGTTTGTTGGTAACTGTTCTGCCTACAGGTGGGTTGGGCCCTTATCATTTTAGTTGCCAAAGAATCATCCCCAGCTTAGGCTATGCGTCAGCCTTCCTTGGGACTGTTCTGTTACCTGGAGTTGAAAGATGCTCAATCAACACATTTCCTCATTCGGAGCCTTAGTTTCCCAGCAGGAGTAAGCTGGGCTCGGGGCCTTTTAGCTCCAAGAAAACCTAAGATGATCTGGTCTAACACTACATCCTAGGAACCTGCATCTTTGCTGACCCTTACATGCAGTATACCTGTTCATGTGCTCATACCCTTTACCTGGACACTGTCCTCTCCACCCACTCATGGGAAACCCTTCTCAGTCTCTACATCCTGGAGAGTTTTCTTAAGAACCCAGTCTCCATACTGCCCACTCACAGTTCATCCTCACTGCCTCTTTCCTGGCTGTATTTTCAGTTTCAACAGCCGATAAGTTCCTGAGGAGCTCAATAAAGATATGGGAATTGATTGAGGGTAAAGGACTTGCATATTTTTTTTTTTCCTTTTTTTTTTGTTTTATTTATTTTTTTATTAATTTTATTTTATTTTTAAACTTTACATAATTGTATTAGTTTTGCCAAATATCAAACTGAATCCGCCACAGGTATACATGTGTTCCCCATCCTGAACCCTCCTCCCTCTTCCCTCCCCATACCATCCCTCTGGGTCGTCCCAGTTCACTAGCCCCAAGCATCCAGTATTGTGCATTGAACCTGGACTGGCATCTCGTTTCATACATGATATTTTACATGTTTCAATGCCATTCTCCCAAATCTTCCCACCCTCTCCCTCTCCCTCTGAGTCCATAAGACTGTTCTATACATCAGTGTCTCTTTTGCTGTCTCGTACACTGGGTTATTGTTACCATCTTTCTAAATTCCATATATATGTGTTAGTATACTGTATTGGTGTTTTTCCTTCTGGCTTACTTCACTCTGTATAATAGGCTCCAGTTTCATCCACCTCATTAGAATTGATTCAAATGTATTCTTTTTAATGACTGAGTAATACTCCATTGTGTATATGTACCAAAGCTTTCTTATCCGTTCATCTGCTGATGGACATCTAGGTTGCTTCCATGTCCTGGCTATTATAAACAGTGCTGCGATGAACATTGGGGTACACGTGTCTCTTTCCCTTCTGGTTTCCTCAGTGTGTATGCCCGGCGGTGGGATTGCTGGATCATAAGGCAGTTCTATTTCCAGTTTTTTAAGGAGTCTCCACACTGTTCTCCATAGTGGCTGTACTAGTTTGCATTCCCACCAACAGTGTAAGAGGGTTCCCTTTTCTCCACACCCTCTCCAGCATTTATTATTTGTAGACTTTTGGATTGCAGCCATTCTGACTGGTGTGAAATGGTACCTCATAGTGGTTTTGATTTGCATTTCTCTGATAATGAGTGATGTTGAGCATCTTTTCATGTGTTTGTTAGCCATCTGCATGTCTTCTTTGGAGAAATGTCTATTTAGATCTTTGGCCCATTTTTTGATTGGGTCATTTATTTTTCTGGAGTTGAGCTGTAAGAGTTGCTTGTATATTTTTGAGATTAGTTGTTGTCGGTTGCTTCATTTGCTATTATTTTCTCCCATTCTGAAGGCTGTCTTTTCACCTTGCTAATAGTTTCCTTTGATGTGCAGAAGCTTTTAAGGTTAATTAGGTCCCATTTGTTTATTTTTGCTTTTATTTCCAATATTCTGGGAGGTGGGTCAGAGAGGATCCTGCTGTGATGAATGTCAGAGAGTGTTTTGCCTATGTTCTCCTCTAGGAGTTTTATAGTTTCTAGTCTTACATATTTAAAAGCAGAGACATTATTTTTCCAACATAGGTCCGTCTGGTCAAGGCTATGGTTTTTACATTGGTCATGTATGGATGTGAGAGTTGGACTGTGAAGAAAGCTGAGCACGAAAGAATTGATGCTTTTGAACTGTGGTGTTGGAGAAGACTCTTGAGAGTCCCTTGGACTGCAAGGAGATCCAACCAGTCCATTCTGAAGGAGATCAGTCCTGGGTGTTCTTTGGAAGGAATGATGCTAAAGCTGAAACTCCAGTACTTTGGCCACCTCATGTGAAGAGTTGACTCATTGGAAAAGACTGATGCTGGGAGGGATTGAGGGCAGGAGGAGAAGGGGACAACAGAGGATGAGATGGCTGGATGGCATCACCAACTCGATGGATGTGAGTCTGAGTGAACTCCGGGGTTGGTGATGGACAGCGGGGCCTGGCGTGCTGCGATTCATGGGGTCGCAAAGAGTCGGACACGACTGAGTGACTGACTGAACTGAACTGAACTGAAAGGACTTGCAGGACAGGAAGTGTGCCACATTGTGATCTGTTTCTCCTGGAAGATGTTGAAAAGTTGAGCAGATACTCTATAAGAACTTGTCACTCTACAGAAATAACAGGAACACTAGTTGGTATGAAATTTTGCCCTCAAAAGGTCTTTGGTGTTCTGATGTCCAGAGTAGCCATAAAATAGATTAATAGGCATGTTGCCAACCTCACCACTGAGAGGATGAAGGCTTAGAGACAGCTGGCCCCAGTTCTGATGGGTTAAACTGAAGAATTCCTCTAAGGATTTCTTAAACCCTAACTGTGTGGTCCTCATCTGTAGAATGAGCACAGCAACCTTAGGGGGCTTTTTGACCCCACTTTGAGAATGATCTCTAACATACGATTTGTCATATGTAGTAAAGACTTTATGTAGCAGCTGAAGCTGGGGCGCATTGCTTTTTTTACATCTTCTTCTTGGCCTGGACGATTGGAGATTGCTTCATCAAATTTTAAGCGCCACCATCCCTTTCTTGTTTCTTTAGCCTAGACCTGGGATTCTCCAAGTGTGGTCTTTAGATCAGCAGCATTGGCATTCCCAGGGAGCAGGGGAGAAATGTAAATCCTTGGGCCCATCCCAGGTCAACTAGTTTACCTGGAATTGTCTAGAACCTGCTGCCTAACAAGATCTCAAGTGTTTCCGATGCACAGGCTAAAAATCATCTCAAGTTTTTGTTGAACATAAACCTCTTTGACTCTTCTCTGGAGATTCTCCACAACATTGGGTTTAGGACGAGGCCTGGATGTTTGTGTGGGTAACTCCTGCCTACATGGGTTTCTTTTCCTGAGGAAATTTCAGAGTTCTCTGCTCTGAGTGGTTTTCAGTACTGAAACTAGGAATACACTCATAATAATTCCATTCAACTAGGTAAAAGTGAAGCCCAGGTACTTTGCTGGCAATTCTAATGTACAATCAGGGGCTTGCAGCCACTGTCTCAGTCGTGGCTCTCAAAACGTGGTCCACGGACCAGTAGGAACAGCTCAACCTGGGACCTTGTCATAAATGCAAATGAGGGGCCTGCCTTCCTTGAAGTGAGCCCAGTTATGTGTTTTAATAAGTTCTTCAGACAAGACTGGGCTACGTAATTCATGGGGCCCACTGTGAATTGAAAACACAAGGCTCTTATTCAGAAATTATTAAGAATGTCAAGATGGTGACAGCATAGCACTGAACCATAGCTAGAGTCTTCTAAGCAAGGAGTCCTGTGTGACTGCACAGTACATACACCCATGAACCTGACTCTGCCTGCAAGTGACTCTTGTGACCACTGAAGTTTGAGAATGACTAGTCTGGGTGGTAGGTGGTATTTCCACTCTTGGCATGGCCCAGGAATGACTCTTGGGACTTATAAGCCACTGGCCTTGAAGTGATGATAATAATACCAATCATTGATCATTTGTGATGTTCTAGGCACTGAACTTGCACTTCTCACACGTTTTTGTCATTAAAGTCTCACAGCAAGCCCAGGAAAGGATGCTGTTACCTTCATTCCCATTGTGCAGATGAGGAAACTCAGCACCAAGGCCAAAAGCCATTGGTAGGTTGAGTATTTTGAATATCAACTGCCTGCCTCCTTCTTCACCCTTCTTCCTGCGCCAGTAATTATCAGCCCTGAGAACATCCTCGCTCCTTACTCCATGGGTGGGGACTTATTGAAATAGAAGGGCCTCTAGGATCTCTAAGAAGGGGCCAAGAATTTTGCTCCAGCAAAATAGAGGGTTTATAATCATGGGTTTTCTACTTATCTTTTTGTCAGTGAGGAACTAGGGGCTCAGATGGGGGACAGAGCTACCAAGTGACAGAGTCAAGATTTGAGTCCAGCAACCTCCCATCTCAAATGCTTCTCTTCTTTCCAGGCTGCCATGGTTGTAAATACTCTTTTACAAGATGGGTAACTTTCCTCTTCTTGTAGTTTGAAATGGAGAGGAAGAGTTAAAAAGCAAGGAAAGAAATGAAAGTCTCCAGGGATCTGGAAAGAGACCAGGGGACTATTAATTACACTGAGGAAGAGAGGGAGCGCTAAAGTGAAATTGACCCAGTGGATTCAACTGCCCTTTGGTTGGGTGTCCTTGAGAAAATGACCTCACCTCTCTGAGTCTGATTCCTCTCCTATCCAGGAGATATTATGGTAACATCCACTGTTATTGCATTGTGAGAATTCCATGAGATGATGGTTTCAGTGAGTCACAGTGCTTCACAGGACTTCTGCCACTTAGTAGGTACTCAATAAAAGATTGAATTATTACTCTATTGGCCTTTCTGTTCCAATAAGTCCTCACCTGTGGAGTTAGGAGCAAGGATAAAGGAAGCCTTTGGCTCAGGCCAGTAGGACCTAGAGTCTTGGCTCTATCCCTCTCCTTATTCCCTTCTCTTCTCTGTCCACCTGCCCCACAGTGGAGTTGGGTAAATAAGGGAATTTAGGATGGCTCTGGGAGATCTGGGGTTCTGTCCTAAATCTACCACCAAGTCATTTAGACCTTGGACTTGTCTCTACCCCCTTCTAGGCCTTGGTTTCCTCATCTGACAGTAACAGGCTGGAACCAGTGATCTATCAGATCAGATCAGTAGCTCAGTCATGTCCGACTCTTTGCAACCCCATGAATCGCAGTGTGCCAGGCCTCCCTGTCCAACACCAACTCCCAGGGTTCACTGAGACTCACGTCCATCGAGTCAGTGATGCCATCCAGCCATCTCAGCCTCTGTCATCCCCTTCTCCTCCTGCCCCCAATCCCTCCCAGCATCAGAGTCTTTTCCAATGGGTCAACTCTTTGCATGAGGTGGCCAAAGTACTGGAGTTTCAGCTTTAGCATCATTCCTTCCAAAGAAGTCCCAGGGCTGATCTCCTTCAGAATGGACTGGTTGGATCTCCTTGCAGGCCAAGGGACTCTCAAGAATCTTCTCCAACACCACAGTTCAAAAGCATCAATTCTTCGGCGCTCAGCTTTCTTCACAGTCCAACTCTCACATCCATACATGACCACAGGAAAAACCATAGCCTTGTCTAGACGGACCTTTGTTGGCGAAGTAATGTCTCTGCTTTTGAATATGCTATCTAGGTTGGTCATAACTTTCCTTCCAAGGAGTAAGCGTCTTTTAATTTCATGGCTGCAGTCACCATCTGCAGTGATTTTGGAGCCCCCCAGAATAAAGTCTGCCACTGTTTCCACTGTTTCCCCATCTATTTCCCATGAAGTGATGGGACCGGATGCCATGATCTTCGTTTTCTGAATGTTGAGCTTTAAGCCAACTTTTTCACTCTCCTCTTTCACTTTCATCAAGAGGCTTTTTAGTTCCTCTTCACTTTCTGCCATAAGGGTGGTGTCATCTGCATATCTGAGGTTATTGATATTTCTCCCAGCAATCTTGATTCCAGCTTGTGTTTCTTCCAGCCCAGCATTTCTCATGATGTACTCTGCATATAAGTTAAATAAGTAGGGTGACAATATACAGCCTTGACGCACTCCTTTTCCTATTTGGAACCAGTCTGTTGTTCCATGTCCAGTTCTAACTGTTGCTTCCTGGCCTGCATACAAATTTCTCAAGAGGCAGGTCAGGTGGTCTGGTATTCCCATCTCTTTCAGAATTGTCCACAGTTTATTGTGATCCACACAGTCAAAGGCTTTGGCATAGTCAATAAAGCAGAAACAGATGTTTTTCTGGAACTCTCTTGCTTTTTTGATGATCCAGCAGATGTTGGCAATTTGATCTCTGGTTCCTCTGCCTTTTCTAAAACCAGCTTGAACATTAAGAAGTTCACGGTTCACATATTGCTGAAGCCTGGCTTGGAGAATTTTGAGCATTACTTTACTAGCATGTGAGATGAGTGCAGTGATCTATAAGGCTCTACAATGCCCTGCTTTCCTTCTAGCATCACAGAATCCATTACAATTCAGGCCTGATCATTTGTTCCTGTGCACTAGACTTCTTGAAAGACATTTGAAGGGAAGTCTGGAAAGGGAGAAGCTTCAGGAGCAAGTTGGCTTGAGGCTTGAGTCTGGCACCCTCCTACCTATTAACTGGAAGAAGCTTGTAAATATGAAAATCCCTCCCTCTGTGTGCTGATCCTTGGGTGCCTGGCTTCAGGGTTTCACTGGCGTTGTCATGAAGACCATCAGCATCCCTGGCTCTCCGTGGCCCCCAGATCTGAAATCTGATTGACATAAGTTGTGCTGCAGCTTAGTGTTTCCCTGTTTTCCTTCTGCATGTTGGGTTTCTCAGGAAGCAGACTTTGAGATAAATCTTGGTGAGCAGGAGATGACATCTGTAGAAGAGGAAGGAAATAAACTGGGCAGAGGGAAAAGTAGGGCTACAGTGCAGTCACACAGGTGCGGGGAGTCCTCAGCTGACTCTCCATGGAATTCTCTGTTGGGAGCAACTGTTAGAGTCATCTGAGCTGGAATAGGGGTGGCAGGTCAGGACTTCATACCCCCATGTCAGCCAGTCATTGGATGTAGCCCCCATGGAAGTGGGTGAGGCCTTGTTGAGGAGATGTCTCTCTTCAGCCCAGACAGCCTCTTTAGGAGACTGATGGCTGTAGACTCTCAGTGGGCAGCTGTCCCGGCTACCAGAGGCCTAAGCGCTGGGATGCTGGGAGAGGAATACACCCCGGCTCCTCCTCATTCCTAACCCTGCTGTTTAGGAAATGCAAACCTCCTTGATCTTAGCCTTTGCAAGTGCCAACTGGGTGCAGATGATATAGTCTCTTAGTTTTCCATGAATTTGACCTTTTCCTCTTGAAAACAGACCATGCTGGAGAGTCAGAGCTAACCAAGAAGTCAAGTAGAGGTGGAGATATAAGCTAAAAGCTCTCAGTTGCTATCAGTTACTGAATGCTAACTATATTCCAGGTTTATGATGTCTCCAGTTTTCCTTAAAAGTCCTTCAGCTTATCTAATGCAATATTATGAGTTTGTTGAATTTATAGCTTAATATTGCTGAGAGCAGCCCAATCGAAGCTGCCTGGTCCAGGGGAGGCCGGAGAGGTCCATCTAGGGGGCCTGTTGCCAGTTCTCTAGTTTCCCACATCTTGAATAACAACCAAAGCTTTGCTAATTAGCTTCCGTAATGTCAGAAGTGTATGTGTTGTGTGTGTGTGTGTGTAAAATACTGACCTTTGACCAGCCTCATAAATATCAGAAATGTTTTCCTCTTGATGAAATTAAAGAGATTCACTATATATGGATTGGCTTAAATCTTTTAGAGATGGGCCTCTTGTTTCATGTATAGGGCTTGTAGACTTTACCCTAAGAAAAATCACTAGGCAAAAATGACTAGATGCTCCTGTGAATGCAATCTCTTATGCTGATGGGGGGTGGCAACAAAAATAGGTCATATGAATTGCTTGGCTGCTCCCTTGTTAATGATTTAAAAGTTGATAAACCTTCTTATATGTGTTTAAGAGCCCCTTTAAAACTTGTAAGCAAACTTGCGTGGGGCAGGATTGACCCTTAACATCTCAGACGTCTTCACTGGCAGCTCTGTATACTCTGCAGAGAATCTAGCAGCAGTCCCTCAACCAAATTGTCTCCTGTCCATTTGCATCCAGGCGCTGTGCCAGCCAGTGCACGCACATACTTCATTCAATGCCCAGAGCACCACTAGGGGGTAGATACCATTGTTTATATCATATTAGTGAAATAAACCAACCCCAAAGTGACTTATTAATTCACTTTGAGATCCTCACAGCCAACTAAGCCGGGATTTGGACCCAGGTCTGGATGTTTCCCAAACCTGCATTCTTCGCTTGTGGCCCACGTGACTTGCCACATAGCTTCCTGAGAAGGAAGGAGAGAAGATAAATGGGCCCAGTGCTTCTTGGCTGGTGGTTCCTTGTTCCCACAGGCACCACAGTCTAAAATACAGCCAGGGAAGTAGCTATACTTTACATTTATGTGGTACATCTCTAGAAGATCTCAGCCAGGCCCTGAGTCCTGAATTTCACCCAAATTTCACTTCACTTCACCAATGAGAGCTCATTTCTGCTATTCACCAGGCAATTCAACAGGCTAACTTTTCAACTCAGTAAACAAAAATAAAACAAACTCTTATTCTCTGGATGTGAAGACTTACTTCTGGCTGCTGCTTGGTCCTGAGTCTTCCACATGACACGCAGCCAGATTCTCAAACCCCTTTAAGCTTTGCTTCATTTGTCCAAATGGAAATCTTTCCTTCTACATATTTATGTTTGTGATATGTGTATGTGTTTCAAGAAGAGTAAAATAAGACATTACGGTGATGGAATTCATCACCTAAAATGGGTTGAAATGCCTCTAGAGGAGGGGTCTGCTGCCCAGACCCAGACAAGAGCATCAGGAAGCATAGGCAGAGCTGGCCTATAGCTCAGTGGTCCCCAACCTTTTGACACCAGGAACCAGTTTCATGCAAGACAACTTTTCCATGGACGGGAGTGGGAGGGGGTGGGGAATGGTTTCAAGATGATTCAAGCACAGTATGTATTGTGTGCTGCTGCTAAGTAGCGTCAGTTGTGTCTGACTCTGTGTGACCCCATAGACGGCAGCCCACCAGGCTCCCACGTCCCTGGGATTCTCCAGGCAAGAACACTGGAGTGGGTTGCCATTTCCTTCTCCAATGCATGAAAGTGAAAAGTGAAAGTGAAGTTGCTCAGTCGTGTCCATCTCTTCTCGACCCCATGGACTGCAGCCTACCAGGCTCCTCAGTCCATGGGATTTCCCAGGCAAGAGTACTGGAGTGGGGTGCCATTGCCTTCTCCGACATGTATTGTGTACTTTATTTCAATTATTATTACATCAGCCCCACCTCAGATCATGAGGCATTAGATCCTGGAGATTGAGGATCCCTGCTGTAGCCTGATGGAAAGATGAACAACTCTGGAATCTGCCCATTCCTGGTGGCAAGGGTTTCAGTCCCACGCATCTCTGTGGCACACACCACTGCTGGTTGCACACACCTCTCTGGGCTTTCTTTGCCCACAGGGGTACATTCAGCCCATGCACAGGCCAGGATGCATGTGCAGAGGTGGTGGGCCCCCCAGAGAGCAGCCCCCACCAAAGCCTCAGTAACCTATAGAGATAACTACTCTTATTCACTGTTTTGGTTTTCCTTCCTTCTGATTCTCTTCCCTATTCCTTACCATGCTCTCTGAGACCACCTCCTGAATGGACTGTTTGCACTCACTGTTTGCACTCAAATATTTCTTTCAGGGTCTCCTTCCATCAGCAAAAGCTCCCTGACTCACATCACTGCTCTGCCACAGAGCAGCCACAGATGCTTGGGCACGTCACTATGATCATTGGAACCTCAGCATCCTCCCCAGGAAGAGTGAGATAATATAAGTAAAGCAAATCTCACAAAAGAATCGGGAAGGTTCCAGAATAGTTTGAGTTAATGATTAAGAATAGTACCTGGCATAGAGCAGGCATTCAGTAAATGATAATTTAAAAAATACCAATTGATAGCTCCTAAAATTTCTTTAGTCTAAATCTAATCTGAGAGCTCTTTGCTCTAAAACTTTAGACTTTCTCTGGCTGAATCTCCCTGGTTATTTTAGGAAATCTAATTCCTTTATTCATTTAATGTATCTTTAGCAAATATTGACTTAACACCTATTATATTGAAGACTTGGTGCTATGGCAGATATAAAGAATAAGATGAGGTCACTATCTCCAAGGAGATAAGACATAATCATACATAGCTATGGTTTAAAGCAAATTGTGATAAGCGCGCTACTCTATAGGCAGACCTCGTTTTATTTTGCTTTGTTTTATTGCACTTCACAGGTACTGCGTTTTTTGGTTTTGTTTTACAAATTGAAGATTTGTGGCAACCCTGTATTATAAGAGATTAGCTTTTTTTGCAATGAAGCTTTTAAAAATTAAGGTATGAATATTTTTACACATTAATTGCACACTTAATAAGCTATAGCATAGTGTAAACACAGCTTTTATATGCACTGGGAAACCAAAAAATTCATGTGACTTACTCTGTTGCCATATTTGCTTAATCTCAGTTCTCTGTAACCAAACCTGCAATATCGCTGAGGTCTGCCTGCATGTGCCAGAAATGTAGGAAGTGAGTGGAACAGAGGGTAAAGGTAATTGTATCTGGTGTGGAGGAGGAAGAGGTACTGGGGGTGGGTTTTGAACATTGTATGGAATTTCAGCAGAGAAGGTGGAAGAGAGAAGTGCTATCAAAAGTACAAGTGGTCTTATTGAGAGACCCAGTAGATAAGTAAAGGGGACAGCAGATTCTCCAAAAAATATTTATATAATAATAATAATAAATAATAGATTACTATACCTTACACATAGTACTTACTATATGCCAGGAGCTACTGGAGATGCATGACATAAGTTAACTTATTGAATCCTTACCTTCAAGTTCAGTTCAACTAGTACCTCCATCTTATAGATAAGAAAACTGAGGCGTGGAGGGGTTGAACATCCTACCTAAGCTCACTCAGATACTGTGTGGAAGGCTGACGTAGAAACACAGGCTGTTTGCCTTCCGGGTACCCACTGCATACTTTCTCTCAAAAATGGTACTTTTGCTGAACTTAAGGGGAATAGATAGCCATGATGTTGACAAGACTCAACAGGAGAAAGAACCTCCCCCACACCCACCCAGCCCCATAAAAGTGGTCTCTGCAGCCGTGGTGCTGGTAGTTGCAGGTCACCATGACAACACAATCCGGAGCCCAGCCATGCCTCCAGGCTCAGTCTCACTGGTTTCCAACCCCTGCACAAGGCCCCTTTCCCTGCGGGGCCTGCCGGGGAAGTCTCCCTGGCTTGTGGTGGCTGTGGTTTGGCACTCAGGACCCAGATGTAAGAGGAGCTCAGGCTGAGGCAGGGGCCAGCGCTGGTCTCCAGAACACAAGCCCCAGAGCGCCTCATAGGTGGTAACATCCCCAGTTTGATCCAAATCAAAACAGGGCTGGATTTTCCTTTTTGGGTTTTTTCCTTCCCTCCAGTGGGGAGAGGAAAGGAATGTGCAGTGGCTGCTAATTGGATAGTTGGAGTGACCGATTTCTTATTTTCTTATTCATGCTGAGCAGAGCTGTAGGGAATCTCTGGGGCCAGGAAGGACTCAGCGGGAGTCTCTGGGTCTCTCTGAGACAGAGTTCACAGTTGGGACTTAAAGCTGCCAGCTGACATGTTTTATTTGGCCTGGCCGGTGTTTAAAAATGTTTTAAAATAGATGCTGACATTTTAAAAAGGGGGAGATGATACATAAAATTCTGCGTTCCTGGCTTGTATTGAGACATGGGAAGATCTGGGCCCGGATCCCTGCAAGTCAACAGTTCCAGGGTGAGGGTGGGGGATGGGGGGCTGAGCTGAGACTGCTCCTTTATATAGGTCACCAAAGCCCTCGCTTCCCACCCCAGCTTCATTCACCTGGATTACCTTTTTGGCCCTCATCAGCATTTGCAGTTGTGACCCCAGAAGACAGGAAACCTTCCCTCCTAGGACCTCACCAGTCTTGGAATGGGCTCCACCTTCTGATGCCCTGAGTCAGCAAGCAGACCAATGGCCAAGGTGACCAGCGAGGGGCACTTCCAGAGTCAGTTTAATGGCAGATTAAGGTGCCCATTACGAAGCCATTAGAACACAGCATGATGCATCACTGGGTAAAGAAGGGTCTGAAAGCTGGAGACAGATTCCTGGAGTGCTCCATCCAATTTAATTCTTCTCCTTTTTTTTTTCAAAACCCTAGGCAGATGAGAGCAGAGGCTGTAAATCACCCTGTATACCCTGGCTCATCATAAAGGATATGGAGAGAAATTAGAGAAGGCAGAGAAGGAAAAGCAGTGATGAACAAGGCAGGGGTTGTTACAGAGTGATTGAAGACAGGCAGGTAGTACGTGAGAAGCTGCTGGAAATCCAACTTGATCTGGGCATCCCAGACGGATGGAAAAACCAGCAGCCCAGCCTGCTGCTCTGCCTCAGGGTGTGTGACGAGGGGAATGTATGTACAGAGAACTTACTGGGAATGTGCCTTTCAGTGCCAAACATGTGGCATTTGCTTCAGTTGGTATGTCTCTTAATCTTGGCTCTGTCATTTTTTGGCTGTGTGACTTGGGGTAGGTTACTTAAACTCTCTGAGTCACATTTTCCTCATCTGTTAAATGAAGTAATCATCATAAATGCAAAGGATAATGCCAGAAGTCACAGCAAGCTTTCACTGGATGATGCTTTCTTTACTGTAATGTTGTAAAAGCTTTAAATTTAACCCCTCCCAAGTGAAAGTAGATTTCACTTAGGTGGCAATTAAAAGGCGATCTCTGAATGTTCTGTTTTGATCCTCCCGAGGAAGGTCTGAAAGACTGCAGGGTCCTCTGAGCATCCACACAGGTTTGCCTTGACACAGGAAGGCAGGGTTCGCATGGGAGAACTCAGTCCAAGAGGAGGGCAGCCTTAATCTCACTGAACTTGTCTGCGGTTCCCCAGACTGGCTGTGATCCATCCATGTAGGATGGACATACTAGTCTCTGCCCTTCTCTCCCCTCCTCCCTGCTACCCCTAGCTCAGCGCCCTTGGACCCTGATCCTGGTTGTGCGTCACCCACTGTCTTTGTTTGGGCTTCCCCAGGAGCAGAGCCTGATGTCAGGACTTGAGCATTGTTGGTTTCTCAAAGGTTGTAGGGGACATGGAGATGCCCATTCGGACCCTCCTTCAAAGAAGGACTGATTGCCCCGCTGTCAGCACCTTCAGGGTCTGCTCCAGCTGCAGAGAAAGCACCACTGGGTCGTCCGAGGTCATGCCTGCCCTTCCTGGGGCTGCTGGCATCCTCCTGTGCACCTGTACTCAGAGCCTGAGTAGGACTGGGGGACCATTCAGCTCCACAGGGACACCCAGGACTTGCTCCGAGCTCCTCCCAGGCAGCCCAGGGCATTGTTGATTTTGCATCACATCTTAGCTTCTCCTTCCACCCAAGCCTGCTTCTGTTGTGTTCCTTTGATAGGTGTTAATTCCCTGATAAAACTGCATACCCTAGATTCTGTCTCAGAGACTGCTTTCAGAGAACTCAACCAGTACCAGAGCTCTGGAGTAAGGGGGCCAGAAAAGAGGGAGAGTCAAAGCCAAAGATCCTGCTGGGACCTCTGAGAAGGGTCCCAGATGCCCCTCCTAGGAATGGCCCAGTGGGAGCCTTTGGTCCCATTGCAGCTCCCAGAACTGCTTATGACAGCTAAAACTGCCCTCACTTCTGGGGTTAACTTACACAATGGCTGAACAGGTTCCCCACCTTCAGAGATGCCCAGAGAAGAAAGTAGTTGTGCTGAAGGAGGGATGCTGTCAGCGGGAGTCTGAGCTTATGAGGAGTTTTCACTGTGGTTGAACTCAGCACAGGGCTTCCCAGGTGGCACTAGTGGTAAAGAATCCGCTGGCCAGTGCAGGAGATATAAAAGATGCAGGTTTGATCCATGGGTTGGGAAGATCCCCCGGAGTAGAAAATGACAACCCATGCTAGTATTCTTGCCTGGAAAATTCCATGGACAGAGAAGCCTGGTGGTCTACAGTCCATGGTGTTGCAAAGAGTCGAATACTGCACAGAACTCAGCAGAGAGCCTGGAGGCATGGTGTAGGACACCCCAAAACACCTGTAGACAGTAGGCACTTGGGCCAAGCAGAGGCACCAGCCGGAGCTGGGAGGGTGGGAGGAGAGGAAAGTGGGATTGTTTTTGTTCTGCTTCTTCCTGCCTCTGCACAGGGGCTCAGGCAGTGGCTCCAGCTTCAGGCAGCTCCTCCTGGGTACCAGCTCTCTCTGGGATCAGAAACACTGCCTCCTACTCCTTCAGGCTGAGGCTTGTTATGCCTCCTGATGTTGCTTGTCTCAGCGTGTCTCCACCTCCCTTAGTAACTCTTTTCACCCTGTCACCCCTCTGATAATGGTCTCCTAGCTGAAAGGTCTTTGGTTGAATGCTCTGCCGGGATCTTGATTGACACAATGGGCCAGACCAACTCTGATGCTGAAAGCCTTACCTTCCCCATTGGCCCCACCTTCTCCAGCTCTCCCATCCCTCCTCCCTCCCAGCCACTCTGGGTCCCCTACAGCTTGCTTTTGAATGTACTTCTTATATATAAATTCATGTCCTCTTCCTTCACAGCTTTGCCTTTTGATTTGCAGGAAGAAAAAAAAACAAACTATTCTGTGAATCTATTAAATGTTTTCCTTTCACAAACACCAGTTTTATACATCAGAACCCTTGCCTTTCATGACTGTTGAATTCTCAGAAATGGGCTTCAAGTGCATGTTCCAGGAGTTAAAATTGGAACATCAGTTCTTTTCCCCTCTCTGCATTCCTGCCACACAGTCCTAATCCTTTCCAGGGTGATGGATCCCTCTGACTGGGCAGAGGGAAGATCATTGAAAGGAAATGTGAAGAAGAAGGGAATAATACTCCATTTCAAGAGATTTTTCTCCCAACAGTTACTTTCAACAGGTGAGAGGGAGTGATGTTGGCAGCAGACTTTCCAAGGAATACACAACTACTTCATTTCTCCACTCCCACCTCCTAACACACACATTCTCCAGAAATTCTGGAAAACCCGATGAGTGCATTCATTCAACATACTAAGTGAGCACCCACTGCATGCCAAGTGGCTGGGTGCTGAGAACAAAAACATGTGATTCCCACCCCGAGCCACGGAGTTTATAATCTATGTTGAACATAAGAGATTAATTGGTGAGTCACAAAAGGTGACATTGCAATGTTTCCTTGGCATCTGCCATTCCTTCTGGCTGGAATGCTTTTCCCTCAACTGTCTACATGGCTTGCTCCCTACCTCCTCCAGGTTTTCTGTTTTTGCAATCATCACTATTCTTGGAGGACTTCAGTGGCCATCCATACCTCTTTTCTTTCTTTTGTTCTGTTTCCTTTCTTATGGTCCATCTATCCGAGAATGTAAGCTTTATGAGAATAAGGATTGTCTTTTTTTGTCTTTTTTGTTCTCTGAAGTATTATCAGAGCTGAAACAGTACATAGTACGTAATAGGTACTCAAAAAATGTTTATTGAATGAATGAACTAAGCCAAGTACTCATAAGGGGGCTGAGAAAGATTAGACATATCGGGCTAAGAGAGACGAGACACTTCCCTGGAGAAGTGAGAGTTGGACCGATCTAAGAAAGATCTGAAGGCATTAACTCGGTCTAAAGGGGAAGCAAGTAATCCCATGCAGGAAACACTGGCATGTGCAAAGGCCCCGTGAATGAGAGCATGGTGGGTTTAATGAGCTGGAAGTTGTTTAGTGAGATTCAAACACAGGAAGTGAGACAAAGATGTGATGAAGTAGTAATAACAGCTGAACAGTCCACAAACTTCTGAGAAACTTACCAAGCTTCACACAGCTCTGGGAGGAAGGTACTTATTCCCATTTTATAGGTGAGAAAACCAAGGCCCAGGTACTTTTGGGAACTTGCTCAAATCACAGACCTAAAAAACATCAGAATTAAACCTCAGTATTCTGACTGCAGAGCCCATGACCTAAACTTTTGTGGTCTTCAGTCTCTTATAGGATAGGTCAGCACTTGTGGGGATGTGGAGTGGCATAGCCCCACTGGGGACCTGGGAGAACAGACAAATATAGGCTGAGCATCTCCTGGGGTGATTCCCACAGGTCTCCCAGCTCTGCACTTCCCACCCCACTTGGCTCTCTACAGGCTCACCAGTTTGGATTGAATTGACTGAATAACATTTCCAACATTTCTAGTCTGGATGGGCAGAATCAGTCTACACTCTCTAAGGTTTGGCCGTGTACCAAGAAGATCCCTTCAGAGAGTATTCTGAAGCTAGCATTCTGTTCTCTGGGATGACGGTTATTTTAAAAAACGTTAAGTAGGTCATTGGCAGTGCACTGTGGTGCCTCCAACCTTGGCTGTCCACTAAAATCACCCCCGGGAGGTTTTTAAATGTCTCCGTGTCCAGGCCACACGTTGACCAATTGTGTCAGAATCTCTAGAGGTCAGACCCAGGCATTAGTAATTTTTAAAGCTCCCCAGGGGAGCCCAAAAAGCCATTGAATTTGAGAATCACAGCCCCTTGTTACTCAAAGAGTAGACCAGGGACCAAGAGCATCCGCCTCCCAGGAGGCTGTTAGGAAAGCAGAATCTCAGGCCCCACCCCAAACATGCTGATTTAGAATCTGCGTTTTTAATAAGGTTGATTTCCGTCTGCATTAAGATTTGAAAATCACAGCCCTAGAATTACACTAACACTGTGGCCACTAACCACGAGTGGTGATTTAGACTTAAACGAAGTAAAAATTCAGCTCCTCAGATACAACAGCCATATTTCAAGTGCTCATTTGCAGCTAGTGACCATCATATTGAACGGCACAGATAAAAATCACTGAATCATTGCAGAAAGTTCTGTTGGACTGCACTACACAAGAATATTCTGGAAAGAGGTGGTAATCAGTCACAATCTTTTTCCTTTGGATGCTATAGGCATACCAATAAAGAAACGATGCTTGCCCTTTGAAAGGAACAAAACTGGAATACATTCAACTAGACACGAGAGGGAACCCAGGTATCCTCCACTTTTCAAAAGCTCCTTTTACACTACTTTTTACAAAGCACCTACATTAGTACTTGTTTTTGGTAACTGAATGAAATCCAAAGGGGATTTTTGCTTTAACCAGAAAAGACTAAAAGTCAGAATAGAGTTCAGGGTTGGTTGTTTTGAAGTGAGTTGTCCAAGAGGCAGCATGAGGAATACCACCTAGCTCTTTCAGGAGCCACACTCAGCATCTCAGCATCAGGCCACCATGGCTTTGAACTACATTCATGAGCATCTGTGCTTTATCTTAACTTATCTTGTACATCCCTTTTCAAGATGTGTCCTGAAGTAATTGCTTCTTTACTTTATGGCCAGTTTGGCTTATGAAAGCTTCATTCTAGTTTCAGATAGTGGGGGACACCTGTAAATCTAGATGATTTAGTTTCTGTTCATTTTAAAGAAAGCAAGAACACAACTTCATCTTCCCAGGCCTCGGATGAGAGCAGTTTGTGGGGGTGGGGAACATAGGAGTAAGGAAGAGAGGAGAAATGTAAGAAGCAAGATTGATTTCAAATGTAGAGCAGAATGTGGGGCAGTAAGCCCTGGTCCCCACCCTCCCTTGTCGGTCGCCACCAGGGCAGCAGGAACACACTCTACTAGATGTGACTGATTGTGCCCATATGAAAAGCAGGCATTCTGTCAGCTAACAGATAGCCAGGTTACAACGTGACATGGCTGGGGGCTTAGCTTGTTTTTCTTTGAGGAGTTTTTGTTGTAGAAGGAAATTCAGTCCCTTTAGCACAATCCTTCCTGTCGGGGGGGGAAAGGCCAGTGATGTTTCTCCTGGAAGACTGGGGGCTGAAAGCATGATGTATAGAGCAGCTAGTGCTGAGCAGTACCATAATAACAGAGCGTCCAGCAGTGGAGAGAGATGGGAATTTTCCTGGAAGAAAGTTGCTCACTAGATGTCAGGTACCATTCTAAGCATATTTATGTGTATTAGGTTATTTAATCCACATAACAGCCACATAGGATGGATAGGTATTATGTACATCCCCATTTCACCCAAAAGGAAACTGAACACAAGATCTTAGAGTTAGTAGGTGGCACAGCCAGGATTTGAACTCTGAGAGCCTGTGCTTTTTGGCACCATACGGGTAACCTGAGAGACCCCTAAGGTTTCACCTGATCACAAATACCACCCACACCCCACCCCTCATTGACCACAGTACCTCTTTACATGTACTATCTCATTGCATATTCTTAATAGCTCTTTTAGGTGAGTACTCTTATTCTTGCCATTTAATAGATGAGGAAATTGAAACTCAAAAAAAGAAAATAATAATTTGTTCAGAGTGTTTCAGTTAAATAAGTGGTTGAGTCAAAATCCAAATCCAAGAGCCTGCTGCTGCTGCTGCTAAGTCGCTTCAGTTGTGTCCGACTCTGTGTGACCCCAGAGACGGCAGCCCACCAGCCTCGCCCATCCCTGGGATTCTCCAGGCAAGAACACTGGAGTGGGTTGCCATTTCCTTCTCCAATGCATGAAAGTGAAAAGTGAAAGTGAAGTCGCTCAGTCGTGGCCCCTCCGTCCATGGGATTTTCCAGGCAAGAGTCCTGGAGTGGGGTGCCATCGCCTTCTCCGAGAGCCTGAGCTCTGCACTAATATGGGTCACATTTTTTGAGCAAAGACCTTGTGTCTCTCAAAGGTCCCCTATGAAAATGAACCTCAGTTGTGTAGAACAGGTATGACTCTTTTTATTCAGTCCCTAAACAATGTTGGAGACTTGCCAGTTTTATTGAAAACTCCCTTTCACTCTGGGTGGCGATTATCTAGTGACTGGAGCTGCCCAATTAAGTAAATACATGCACACTGATCTCCTTAACTTAGATTTCTGTAAATTTCTGTCTTCTGGCCATCTTTGAACAATTCCTGCTCTGTCTGTCTGATCTCACTCACTCCTGGGTGTTAATATCCCCATATTTGGATGAATCCCAAACCCACATCTTCAGCCCAGACTTGGCTTCAAGTCTCCATAGCTTTAGTTCCACCTGCTGCCAGGACCTCAGCACCTGGATTCTCCCTAATACAGCAAAGGCTGGGGTATTCACCCAGATCCCACTGGGTCATTTTTCACTCCCATTTCTCAGCTGCTGCCTGCACTGTTGCAGCTGAAGGCTCTCGCCTGCAACCTCCCCCAGAGACTTGGCCTTGGGCAGCAGGGGCTGCCTCACTGTGAGCTGCCTACAGGTCGCATAAGGCCCACCTTCACCTGACCTCAGGCATAGAAATGGTAAAGAGATTTGAGGGGTTATGGGCAGGGCATTGGTGGTGTCTGTTCCATGAATCTCATGCACATTCCTTAGATTAGCAATCACTACCTCCCTGTGCGCATGCTAAGTTGCTTTAGTGGTGTCCAGCTCTTTGTGATTCTATGAACTGCCAGGCTCCTCTGTCCATGGGATTTTCCAGGCAAAACTACTGGTGTGGGTTGCCATGCCCTTTGCCAGGGGATCTTCCTGACCCCGGGACTGGACCCACATTTCTTATGTCTCCTGAATTGGCAGTGGGTTCTTTACCACTAGTGCCACCTGGGAAGCCCACCCTACCTCCCTGTGCTGCTCTTAGTCGCTCAGTCTTGTCCGAATCTTTGTGACCCCTTGAACTGCAGTCTGCCGGGCTTGCTTGTCCATGGGGATTCTCAGGCAAGAATACTGGAGTGGATTGCCATTCTCTTCTCCAGGGGATCTTCCGAACCTAGGGATCAAACCCAGGTCTCCTGCGTTGCAGGTGGATTCTTTACCGACTGAGCCACCAGGGAAGCCACCTGGCTACAAATCTTTGCTCCTGGTCAAGCACAGAGCAACTCCACATTCCTCAATATGGAGGAATATTGCTCTGCTTTCTGGACTTCTTTCTTTTGCTCACTGTGGTTCATGTGCCTGGAATGCTACTCATCCTTTGAAGGCCAATGTCATTGCCTTTTAGCCCATGAGGTAGTCCCAAATGATGCTTGCCCCTGCCATGTGGGTGATTGTTAGATATGAATGGATCTCTAGTCATCATGGTGGGAAATGGATCTGATTCATCTCAGCTGTTTCTACGTTCAGGGTGGAATCTTGCCCCCACTAAAAGCTGTTGAAGTCCTAATCCTCAGTACTGTGACTTTGACCTTATTTGGAAATGGGGTCTTCTCAGATGTAACAAGTTAAGATGAGGTTTTTAGGGCAGACCCTAAACCAGTGTAACTGGTGTCCTTGTAAGAAGAGGAGTAGAGACACAGAGACAGACTTGCACAGAAGGAAGGTGACATGAAGACACAGGGAGAATGCTGCCTTACAGCAGAGGCAGAGACCGAAATGATGTGCATGCAAACCAAGTCAGGTTAAGGATCCCTGGCAATGCCAGAATCCAGGAGAGAAGCATGGGGCAGATCCTCTCCTAGCATGGTCCTGCCAACACCTTGATTTCAGATGTCTAGCCTCTAGAACTATGTTTGCGGTGCTTTGTCATGTTAACCTTAAAATGTGACACAATGCCATACACAGAGTAGGGCACTGACAGAGGCCTGTTAAATTCAAATGGTGGTAGTTGATTTCTCTCACTGGTTCTTTTACAAACTCTTTAACATTGATGGCAACATACCTAGGCAGAGCTTCTGAACCTCTGGTTTGTCATTCCATACTTATAAAGCCACCCTTTCCTACCAAATACCCTTACCAGTAAATTCCATGTATACTATATTTGTGAGGGAGAAGAAGGCTTACACTCTATTATATTAGTTATGTATTGCTGCATAACAAGTCACTCCAAAGTACAGTGGCTTCAAACAATAATAATCACTCCTTATTTGTGACGTTTCTGTGGAGTGGCTTGATTTGGAGGTTCGGACTCAGCATCTCTCACAAGGGTTCCATATCATATCACCCAGGGCTGCAGTCACCCGAAGGCTCAACTGAGGCTAGAGGATCCACGTCTAAGGCGCCTGGAAGACTGGTTCATGGTAAGTGCTCAATAAATAAATAAATGAGATTTGTAACAAGAAATACATGTTCATGTATTCATGCAGTAAGTTTGGGACATGACATTCCTCAGGTCCTTGGATGACTAAACTGGGTATATAGTTTATTATGTAAACAATGGGGAGTTTGAGGCAGGAATCAAAAAGAAGAAGCATATGTTGGAGAGTTATGAGATCAGTATGACAACAGAGTATTATATTACCTATAGGTTGTAGAATTCAGCAACCTTGAACATCAGAATCACCTGGAGAGCATGGTAAAATACAGGTTGCTGGGGCCCCCACTCTTTCTCTTTTGGACTCAGTAGGTCTGGTATAGAGTCCAAGAATTTGAATTTCAAAATACATTCCTAGGTGATGCAGAGGCTGCTAGTCCAGGGGCCATACTTCCTGGGAGGGAGGAAGAAAGAGAAGAAAGACTAGCATGACCTTTGGCTGATGACTCAGTGCCAGATAGAAAGCAGATAGAGTGCCAGATAGTGTGCTCTGTGGTAAATGATGGATAATGCAGGTAGTGCAAGGAGCTGTCAAAAGAAATAGCTACAAAGATGGCAAGCAATTATGGCATTGGGTACCTGTGTTTCTTTTCAGGGTAAACCACTGTCATTAGAAAACTTGCAAAACCTTGGCTTACAAAGTGAGTAGATAATGGAATTGGAGAATCGGCTTTCCTGCTTTGTCCAAGTTGTGGATTTCTGTTCACTGATGACTATTTGAGGCCAGGGGCTAAAATGGCACAGACGAGTTGCAAGGTTGTACCATAAATAATGCTGGTAAAACCATTTGAACCCACAGGTTCATTAAATGTTGAGTTGAGTCTAGGATGGTAGGAGTAAGACAGTCTGTCTTCCATGCATTTTTCTTAGGACCCCAAGGTGAACATTTGTTGTTTCTTCTGCTCAGAAGTCTTTCCTCCTTCGTATTTGTACCTGCGCTTTCCCGTCATCTTCTTTGGGAAATTGCTTGTCTTCACAGAGTTCCATATAATACTTGTCAGTCTCCTTAGTCCTCTCTTTTGGCCTCAGGGGCTGGCATGGGATTGAGGTCTGGCCAATCAACAGTATCCCCTCCCTGCAGCTCTAGTCATTGGGCTAAGGAGTCATGTGACCTGGCACAGCCTATCTGAGTCCTCCTCTTGGTCTCAGAAGAGAGAACTCTTTTTCCTCTGAAGATGCTAAGATGTGAGGATATGAGTGAAGCATGCATCTCGTCCAACCCCCAAACATGAATGAAGCCCTCTTGTCATGGAAGAGAATGAGCCCTACTCATAAAGGAAAGGGAAGCTGAATTTTGGAAAGAGAGAGATCCTTCTTACTTGTACCACTAGAATCCCAAGGGCAATACTGCATGCAGTGTTTCATTTGCTTGTGTCAAAAAAAATTCCCCTTTTAATTTAAGCTTGGAGCTTGTTTTTGGCAATTTTAGCTATAAGAATCTGAACAATCAAGTCCATTTAGCCTCCTGTAACCTTCTAACTTCTAGAAATTGCCTGCTGCCTGGGGAAACTGTTAATCCCATACTCAGATGTCTCTATCAGTGCTGCAGGAGTTCTTTGGAGATGTCTAAAATTTCAGGGCATTGTCCCTATAGGAAACACTGAGCATGCACATTTGGCTTGGAAAAGCTAAACAGAAAGAAGCAAAGAGACAGATATAAGGCTTAACCAGTCTTGAAAAGCTTGAATCAGTCTGTTTAGGAAAGAAAAAAGGAAGGAAAAGTGGTAGAAGACACTGGTCCTGTTTATAGTGGATGAGAAAAGGCAGGGTCTCTGTTATCAAACAGTGAAAAACTTAATGGTTACTGGTGGTCGGGAACTTTTTCTCCACAAAGCCCACTAGTGCTTGGCATTTTCTGCATGGATCAATGGTAAAGAACCCACCTGCCAATGCAGGAGACACGGGTTCAATCCCTGGGTTAGAAAGATCCCCTGGAGAAGGAAATGGCAACCCACTCCAATATTGTTGTCTGGAGAATCCCATGAGCAGAGGAGCCTGGTTGACTACAGTCCATGGGATCATGAAGAATGGGACGTGATTTAGTAACTAAACAACAACTACTGCCTGGTGTTTGTAGGGTGTGCTAACTTTTCCAGGGGAACTGAAGTTACATAGCCTACACATTTGACTAAAGTGAGTTCACCTCCACACCCTCCTCACAAAGAACAGAGAAGGGAGGAACGATTTCCACAGTGCAGCTGTTCCGTCCATCCACCCCACCCAGCGGGCTATGACAGTGTGACTTCCTACTCACATCTCGCAGCATTTGTGGGCATTAGGAGGGATTTTCCAAGAGCCATTTTAATTGTACAGCCTTTTCATCTTTGTGAAAATTTAGAACCCAGCTCCCTGAATAAGATGAGACATCCACCACCAGAAGCCCCAAAATTCAAGCTTTTACCCAAGAACGTTCAGCGGGCTTGAGTAGGAGGTGGTTCTTAAAATATATCTGGTGATCACATGAGTCTCAGTATTAATAAACCACAGATAACTGGGTTCCGTAGTATTTGAAATCACTTTTAGACTCCTTTACTGCTCTGGGCTGTTGTGAATGATAAGTCCAGCAAAATGTCTTGTGATACGTGGGTAAAATCCTCTCAGCAGAATACCAGACAACTTTTACATCATTGAATCACTCTAGACTCCAAGGCAGTAACTCTGCTATCAACAACACATAGGGAAGGCTGAACTTGGTGGTTGGTCTGTTTTGTGTGTGGTGGGCACTTGCTGTTCTACTTGCCCAGCGGCGCTTTTTAATTGGAATGATTTTTATTTGGTCTGACTTCCTGAAATAGAATACATCGCCAGCTAACTCCAAAAAGTCTGTCAGGACAGAGATCAAACTGTCCAGGGTTCTTGGCTTGGCGGTGTGGGGAAGAGACAGCTGGGAGCGGGGCAAGGTGCAGCATATTCAAATCTGATATCAAAACAGTCTGTGTGTGTTTAGGGAGTCACCACAACATTTGAGTTGACATCCCCACCCAAACCTCAAATCCCAAACCCCAAACAGGTTCCACTCCAATAGCCAGACTCCAGTCCATGGTTTCCAAGCATCTTTTGAATGGTTTATTTCTTCCTATTTACAAAGTGAGCTGTTTTTGAAGGGGACATCAGTTTCTATTCATGTCCCGGACCCTGAGTGGGTCTTTGCTTCTATTTGTCCTGCTTTTTTGTTTAGGCCAAAGAACACTTAGAGCCGGTAACTAGGGACCTGCGACAGGCACCATCACCTGATGTGATGTATGCACAGTGATGGAAGAAGTGAACATAATATAAATAAGGCTCATCTAGCTGTGTTTTTGTGCAAGTTCCAAACCCACACACAGACCTCACCCTTGGCATGTACTCATTTCCACTGAGGAAAAAGCAAAAGAGAAAAGGCTTGTTGGGAGCCTGACGTTGGCGTGTAGAACTCAGCAAATGCTGTGTGACTTGTGTGCACAGTAGACTTCTTTTCAGATGGAGGATGGCGAGGAAGCAACATGGTTTCTGCAAATTGAGGCACTTGATGCACGACTCTCAGTGTGATTTTTGTCTCCGTTGGACCCACTTTGGATTTCTTGCCT
Source organism: Bos indicus x Bos taurus (assembly GCF_003369695.1). Lineage (NCBI taxonomy): Eukaryota > Metazoa > Chordata > Mammalia > Artiodactyla > Bovidae > Bos > Bos indicus x Bos taurus. The sequence continues at coordinate 31,235,517 of NC_040097.1, read as the reverse complement.
TAGTTTCTTCTGGTGGACTATTTTCCTTCATTGTAATTTCACTACTTAATTACCGCAGCCTCAGTCTTCTGAGGCAGCACGCCAGGAGATCAAGTTTATTTTTGAAAGTCTGTCACCTTTCCTTCTTTCATTCCTCACCCCTTCTTCCTTTCCTCTTCACCCCTCCCAAGAAAACCTCTGAAACGTTAACCACCCCCACATGGTACTCCTTTTGTAATCCACCCAAGCCTGTCATTTTTATTTTTCAGTTTCTAATTATTTTCTACTCTGTGCCAGTGGTCAGCAAACTTTGTTCTGCAAAGGACCACAGTAAATAGTTTCAGCTTTGTGGGCCGTGCTGTCTCTGTTGCAACTGCTCCAGTCTGTAATTGTGTCATCAAAGTAGTCATCAGCAGTGCATGTCTCCACTCCAGAAGAATCATCACGTTTCTAAGAAACATCAGTCATTTTCTTTCACAAAATACACTGCTTCCTCTATGCCGTGGAGTGAATTTGTGCTGTCCAAATTGATATGTTGAAGCCCTCACCCCTAATTTGATGGTACTTGGTGACAGCCTGTGGTAGATAATTTCGTTTAGGTGAGGTCAGGAGAGTGGAGTGCCCAAGAGAGGGTTATTATCCTTATAGAAAAAGAGACACTAAATAGTTCTTTCTTCACGTCTCTCTCTCTTTCTGCTCCATGAGGACGTGGTGAGAAGGCAACCGTCCGCAATCCAGAAGGGCTGTCACCAGAATTGCATCACCTGGTGCCTTGATCTTAGAATTCCCAGCCGCCAGGACTGTGACAAATATATGTCTCTTCTGCAAGACACCAAGTGTCTGACATTCTGTTATAGCAGCCTGAGCAGACTAAGACAACCTTTAAAGCAAAAGAAAACAAAACTGCCACCCCTCAAAACAGCCCTTGGGCTCATAGCTGATGGCATTGGTGATCCTTGCCTTCTAGGGTTTGTGTACCTATGTAATCCCTACTCTTGGGATATGGGTGTGCCTAGCAGCTTCCTTCTAACCAATAGAATAGAACAAAGGTGATGATCCACTCTCCATGCTTATATCATGTAAGATCACTATGTCCGTCTTGCTAACAGATCGCCTCCTTTGCTGGCTTTGACAAAGCACGTCTCATGTTGTGAATGATGCTGCAGTGAGGCCCACGTGGCAGGTAACCGAGGGTGGCCTCCAGCTGGCAGCAAGCAGGGGACTGAGGTCTCTGTCTGAAAGCCTTCCAGGAACTGGGTCCCATATCAGCCATGTGAGTTTGAAAGTGGATCTTTTCCCAGTCGAGCATTTAGTTAAGACACTTGTTGTGGCCAAAACCTTGATTGCAATCTTACAGAGAACCCCACTGAGGCATTTCCAGACTCCTTATGGCAGAAAGTGTGAGATGACAGATGTATGCCATTTTAAGTGGCTAAGTTATGATCATTTGTTACACAGCTACAAATAACTGATACGGTTGAAACATGGGTTTTTCATGGGTTCAAGTCTCTTGCCTCCACTGTGCACTCCTATAATCTTGGACAAGCTGTGTATGCACTGAGAGCTTGAATCTTCTCATATTCAGAGTGAGACAATAGCAGAGCCCACAGTATAACAAGTATTCAGTTATTCTTAGCTGTTATTATTTTTAAGTGCTAAGGAATTGCAGAAGAAGGTAATTTAATTTTCTCTAGAATCAGGGGAAAATAATTATTAATAACACTTCTACTGGACTATCAAATTTATGAGTTCGCATAGAAATTATTGAGTTTGGTCATTACTGCATGATTCTCAGCTCTAGATGATTTTCTTCCCTGGTGGATATATAGCGATATTTTTGGTTATCACAGCTTGTAGAGCGAGCTCCTGGCATTGAGAAGGTAGGGGCCAGAGATGCCACTAAACATTCTGCAATGCATAGGAAAGCTCCCCACAATGAAGAATTATAGGACCAGGACTTCAGTAATGCTGAGGTTGAGAAACCATACTTTAGCAATTCCGTGTGTGTGTGTGTGTATGTGTGGGAGGGATCATGCATGACTCATAAATGAGAAAGCAAAACAAGAGAGGCTGAATTCCAGAAGGGGTAGGAGATTACATAGGCAATATATTGCAGAGTTTGGGCAGAAATCTTTAATTTCAGGCCCCAAATTCATTCCTTTTTCTTCTCCCCAACTTCACCTATCTATCCTGTCTAGAGGACCATTGATATCAGCCTGGCGTCAAAAGCCAGTATGCTTTGGCCCAAAGAAGGGACCATAATGGTGGAGATTTCAGGCCATGTAGCTGGTGAAGGGGAGCTAGAATTCTTTCAGAAGAGATCATTTCAACCCCACTTGGTTGGGTTTGGAGTTGGGTTCTTAGATATCTTCCACTAGAATCCAGAGACATTCTTGCCTAAATATAAACTTAAGCTTTTGTATTTTGTTGTATTCTCTTCCAACTCCTGAGAACATTTCAGGCTAACATGAACACTCAATCAAGCAACATCTCTGATCACTGTTTTCTGCTGAGACCTGTATCATTAAGACCCCTCAATCTGTACTCATGTCCCCACTGAACAGATGAGGAGACTGCACCTCAGAAAGGAATGCAGTGGCTTGTCAAAGGGCACACAGGTTGCAAACGGTGGAGCTTGGATTTGATTCCAGGCCCTTCAACTTAAAGTCCACATTAATTTCCCCAATAGAACTGAATCTGCTATGCATCCGGCTCTGATTGGGATACTGGGGTGTGTGTGGTAGAGTATATAAAATGTTTCTTGCTTTCAGGCAATTTACAACCTAGAGGAGGAGAAGCAGTTATAAACAGGTGACTAAACTGTAAGTGTAAGTGCAAATGTATACTTCTAACGGGTGCAAACCTCACACTCTTGGGACTGCAGGGAAGAGAGAGAGAGAGAGATGTCCTTATAGGTGGGACTGAGGGGCATGTGGAAAGGCTTCAGGGAAGAGGTGGCACTTGAGCTGAAACTTAAATTTCAGGCAGAACAAAAGGCCAGTGCCCCAAACCAAGCAGTAGATACACTTGTTAAAAGTGGTTTCTGGCTCCAGATGCTTTTTAAAAAAGTTCCTCATTCAACTTTCAGCCAGTCCTCCATGACAGAGCTCTGGAATTTCACACATGTTCTGATTATTGCTCTTTTTTTTTTTTTTCCCTTTCGTAATTGCACAACTGAGCGACCAAGTTCTCTAAGCTTCTGTTCAGGCCTGAAGATTTGCCGTATTTGGCATGCCTTGTGCTTTCCGTCATCATCCTGATTAAACTAAGTTTATGAGACAAGCCTCTTATCACTGCTATCAGCACTTTTGTTTCCCCATTTTCTGCTCATTTTCCCTAAATAATCAGAGCTAAGAGCTCTTAAATAGTCAAATAATCACTCTAACAGTCACTCACATAACACTCACTAACACATTAAGCGATGTGGAAAATGGAACCGTGGATGAGAAGACCCTATTCTCTCATCACTTGAACCATCCATTCAACTTCTCATGAACATAAACCTGATTTCTGTGTGTGAAGGATTATGTGGGGGCTTTGGAAGCAGAAAGCATGAATATGCAGATGATATAAATTCATTTATTTATTCATCCACTCTATAAATATTTATTAGATACCCACTCTATGCTCTGTTTCAGGGACTGGGGATGAAGCCACAAACCACCTATCGGGTAGTTTCCTTTGTGGAGCTTCCAGACCAGATGCGGAAGATGGACCATAAGTAAGTGAGCAAATCTATAAATAAGGTAAATTCAAATCACAACAAGTAGGACTTCCAGGTCAAATATAATATGTCCAGTTAACATAAATTTTGGATAAAACCCACTTTTTCTAGTGGATGTATTTTCCAAAATTGCATTCTGTACTTTTATTTCTTAAGTCAGGCAACACTAGTCTTAAGAAAATAAATGAAGTAACTGGGATAGTGTATCATTCAGGGTTCTGCCAGAGGAAGAGAACCAGTAGGCTACCTATTTTTAGAGATTTTTGCAAGGAATTGGCTTAAGAAATTATGAGTAATGGATAAGCAATTCCAAAATCCACAAGACCTGCTATCAGGAAGGGCAGGCTTGAAATCTTGGGCACAAGATGAAGCTGCTGTCCATAGGCAGAATTTCTTTTTGTTCTTCAGAGAAAACTCACCTCTGCTCTGAAGGCCTTCAACTGATTGAATCAGCACCCTCACCCCATGCAAATTATGGAAGATAACCCTTCTTACTTAAAGTAAACTGATCATAGACTCTAATCTACCAAATATCTTCCCATCAACACCTAGATTAGTGTTTTATTAAATAACTGGAGAATATAGCCTACCCAAGTCAGCACATAAAACTGACCATCACAGATAGGAAGGGGAGGGGTGTTCACAGCAGCAGGGAAAGCTTCTGTGTGGAGGGAACATTTGAGTTGAGACTTGAACATTGACACATTGATTAGTAGACTGCATTTTAAGAACCAGGAGATTAAAACAGTCCACATTAAAAAAAAAAAAAAAGACCCTGGGGTAGGAAAGAACCTATCTTGTTTTCAGAAACCCCCAAAAAGTCAGCATGGCTGTAGGTGGAGGGCTCATCAAGGGGAGAGTGGTCTGTAGTTGGGTGGAAGAAGAGGACAGTGACTGGGTCATACAGAAGCACAAAAGTTAAGGACATAAAACTCCAGGACTAATTCTTTGTGACCCCATGGACTGTAGCCCACCAGGGTCCCTGGAACTTTCCAGGCAAAAATACTGGAGTGGGTTGCCATTTCCTCCTCCAAGGGATTGTTCCAACCCAGGGATGGAACCCGAGTCTCCTGCATCTCCTGCATTGACAGGCAGATTCTTTACCACCATACTCCAATAAAAATTAATAAATAAAAAAAAATTTTTTTTAACTCCAGGACTATTTGTAAAAGATGTAAATAGGTAGAGAAAAGAGAGTGAGCTCTTTAAAAAGGCCTTTTCCTAAAGTATTTCTGGATATCTGATTGGTTCTAAAGCTGTTTGCAGACTCAAAAATAATTGCTGTGGGTCATTTAAGCATAGGGTTCTATGCAGTAAAATTCTCATTGTTTCTGAAAAGGAATCTTTTTGAGAGCTAAAGAAAATGCTCAATAGATGGGCCACCACTGTGAGGCATCTCCAGTTTAGAGTTTTTTCTTCAGTCTTTGCATTTGGTAACCTTCCTTTAAAGGCTGATACTGTCAGATGGCAAACCAATTGTTTGCAAGAAATAGCTGAATATGAGTCAATACCTACTCTTGATCTGTGTTTACGGATTCACGGTTTGTTGAAGAAAAGAGTCCAACAAATTTCATTAAACAAAAAACAAATCAGTTTTACATGATGATCCTATATTAGAATTACATAGGCAGCTTTGTCTCTTAGAACTCATAAATATATTTGTGAATCCCCAATGCTGTTGTAGGAAAAATTACTATCTGAACAAGGTGGAGATTCCTGGCATCTATAACTTCCCACAATTTGCCTGTTGCCTCCAAGTCACACCAGGAACCCTCCAAAATAGATATAATAACTTTGGGGAAATCCCCTCTTCTCTCTAGACCTGGGTTTCCTTATCTATTTTTCTACATGAGGATTTCAGCTCTGAAGTGTTGTTCAGCCCAAACATCATGGTTCCATGAGAATTCTCTGAATTGTGAACTGTCTCAGTGTGGTGCCTTGATTTGGGAGGCAGTCTATGCAGGAGATGTTGATCTCTGTTGTGTATCATGTACTAGAGCTGTTTCACTCCCTCAAGATCTTGATGATGAATCTTTCCTGTTCTATCTCCCCATCCCAGCTAACCATCAAATAGTATGTAGTTGTATTCATTATTGTATAAACAACACTGTTGTCTAAAACAATTGTATAAAACAACAAACATTGACTATCTCACGATTTTTGTGGATCGAGAATTGGGGGTGACTTAGCTGGATCCTGGTTCGGGGTCTCATAGCTACGATGTCCTCAGGTGCTGTCAGCACTTAGCTGTTTAGCTAGGGCTGGGAGATCCCATGGCTAATAGTTGGAGGCCTCAGTCCCTCACCATGTGGGCCTCTTCACTGACTGCTTCATGCGACCTCACAACAGAGCAGCTGGCTCCCCCCAAGAATGAGTGTCCCTAGAAAGAAACAAGGAAACTGTAATACCTTTCAAGACCTAGTCTTGGAAGTCATACATCATCAAAGCCACCATAGCTAGTTGTTATAAGTGAGTCACTATGTCTAGCCCCATAATGAAGGGGCGGTGAATTAGGTTCTAGCTTTCAAGGAAAGAGTGTCAAAATTTGTAGACATGTTTTAAGTAACCTAGTTGTATCTTGAGTGTGTGTATGTGTGTGTGTGTGTATGTATACTAGAGAAATTTTACTCCCTGAGATCTTGATGATATTATTCTTCCAACTCTCTCTCTAATCTTACCTCACTAGTAATTAAATGGTATATAGCCTATAACTTACCTATCCTTCTGTCTTCTGTAACTTATCACAAGCACAGTGTGACCTGGCTTCAGAAAGCTTGCACATTACAAAGATGGCTGCTTTGCTGTTTTCAAGCACTGAGTAACTATCAAGACAGTAATTAGCAAGTCTTCCCTTCCCCAGCCTTTGGGTAGTCCCTTGCTTGGGGACAGTGAGAAGGGAAGTGAAGTGAAGTGATATTCGCCCAGTTGTGTCCGATTCTTTGCGACCCCATGGACTGTAACCTGCCAGGCTCCTCTGTCCATGGAATTCTCCAGGCGAGAATATTGGAGTGGCTTGCCATTTCCTTCTTCAGAGGATCTCTCCAACTCAGGGATTGAACCTGAGTCTCCTGCATTGCGGGCAGACTCTTTTACCATCTGAGCTACCAGTGAAGGGTAAAATAAGAAGGTGGCTTTTGTTGTTTTTTTCTTTCTTCAACCCCCTTAGAAGAATGAGCCATTCATGCACAATTGCATCCCATGAAAAGTTGTGCAGAAATATTCTAGAACCAAACTTGGTAGAGGATATTTTTCTGAAGAGGCTGCCAGCTTATCTAACCAGAGTGTGTGTGGCTAGGATGCCAAATATTCATTTCCCTGGGCAGCTTCTCCCTCAGGCTGGGTTCTCCTAGAAGTAGATCTGGGGTAAGATCTCTGTGCAGGGATGTTTATTTAGTAGATCCTGGAAACATGGGTAGGAAGTGAAGAAGTGGGATGGGAAGCAGTGAGTTATCAAGCTGTTTACTTTCTAGGTGACTAGAGCTTAATTCCACTGGTGAAACTCTGAGAAATGGTGTAACACCCACATCTCCAAGTTTCCCAAACTAAGAGCAACAAGAAGGCTGGGTTATTGATCTACGGCCTCCCATCAGACTTTGACAGAGAGCTGCACCTGACTATTTCTGTAATAGTTGCTAGATCTGTGTACCAAAGTACTATGAATCGAGTGGCTGAAAGCAACAGGAAAGTGTTGTCTCACAGCTCTGAAGGCCGGAAGTCTGAAACTGAGGCGTTGGCAGGGCCAGGCTCCCTCTAAAATGGTTAGGGAAGGGTCTGTTCCAGGCAGCTCTTAACCTTTGGTCACCTCCGACACATTGCACATGCTTGCAGACGCATTGCTCCAGTCCTGTCCTCAAGTGGCCCCTTCCCATGCATCGCTGTGTTGTTTCCCCTCTGTGCACATCTGTCTCTGTTCCTAAATGTCCTCTTTTAAAAAGGATATCAGCCATGTGAGGTTAGAGCCCATCCTAATAATCTCATTTTGTTACTTCTGCACAAAACCTGTTTCTAAATAAGATCACATTCCAAGGTACTGGGAGTTATCTTTTTGTGGGGATACAAACTCATACGACCCTGTCTATTCAGAGCTTGTGTCTGTTGTTGGGAGCAAGTAGGTGTATCCAGTAGGGATCCTGGCTTTGGACCTTTGGGGTTCATTTCTGGTTTGGGGCTCTCTTGGGTTCCCTTTGGAAGAGCCAGGCTTTGAGTGTAGCCATATACAATGTTGGAGACAGGAGGGCCCAAGTGGATGAATCCTCACTGTCCAGACGGTCAGATTACAAGCCTCAGAGTCACCTCTGCTGCCTTGTTTCCTCTCTGTACTATTTGCAGTCCATGCCAAATACATCTCTTCTAGCGAAGCTTTTTTTTTCAAAATCTGGAATCCATCCATTGCTCTCCATCAGTGCCGAATTATATTCTCCCACCCAAAGTCATATGTTGAAGTCCTGCCTCATTCCCTTTAGAGGGAGGCACCACATTTGCTGTTCAGTCTTCAGGTCAATTTTACCTTCTCTTTCTCTTGTCTTTCCCTCCTGCTCTTTTTCCCTCTCTCTCTTCCTTTTCTCTTCACCCCCTCCTCACTTCCTATGAATCCATAGCAGTCTGAAAATTTTGAAGTATTGTAGGCACAGAGTATTTTCACAGAGTAATATTAATAGAAAGAATCTAGAAAGAAAGCTGACCCAACTTAGATCCATCTTTGTTGACTTTGGCAAAATGAGGTTTGACCTTTCCAAACTTTCATACTTTGTCCTTCTGCTGGGCTTCTCTCTCACTGCCAAGGCACATGTTTCTATTGTGCTTGACCTTGCACCATGGTGTCCCTTCCAAAACCATATATATATCTATATATCTATATATATATGTTGTTGTTCAGTCACTAAGTCATGTCTGACTCTTTGCAATCCGACCCCATGGACTACAGCATGCCAGCCTCCTCTGTCCTCCACTATCTCCTAGAGTTTGCTCAAATTCATGTCCATTGAGTCAGTGATATTATAACCTAACCATCCCATCCTCTGCTGCCCCCTTCTCCTTTTGCCTTCAATCTTTCTCAGCATCAGAATCTTTTCCAATGAGTCAGCTCTTCATATCAAGTAGCCAAAGTATTGGAGCTTCAGTCCTTCCAATGAATATTCAGGGTTGATTTCCTTTAGGATGGACTGGTTGGATCTCCTTGCAGTCAAAGGGACTCTCAAGAGTCTTCTCCAACCACAGTTTGAAGGCACGGATTCTTTGGTGCTTGGCCTTCTTTTTGGTCCAATTCTCACATCCATACGTGACTACTGGAAACATCATAGCTTTGACTATACAGACCTTTGTTAGCAAAGTGATGTCTCTGCTTTTTAATATGCTGTCTATGTTTAGCATAGCTTTCTTTCCAAGGAGCAAGCATCTTTTGATTTGATGGCTACAGTCACTGTCTGCAGTGATTTTGGAGTCCAAGAAAGTAAAATCTGTCACTGCTTCCATTTTTTCCCCTTGTATTTTCTCCTAAAGTAATATCTGCTCCAAATCAGAGATATCAAGAAACTGGTTGAAGCTGGGGTGCTTGAGCTGGAGTATGTGTCTGCCCAGCCAGGCCTATCTACCTGGAAAATACAGGATAGGAGATGGACAGGATCCCACAATTCTCACAGAGCCTGATTGCACTGCTGTGCATCCCAACCAGTCATCAAAAACCAACAAAGAGGGACTGGGGGCCCTGCATTTCCTGGGAGCCATTGGAAAGCATCAGTGGGTCAGTGACTGATAAGAGGTATTTCATTTCCTCTTGGGTTGGTAATGCTGAGGAATCCATGGGTCTAGTCTATCATGGTAGACACTGCCAAGCCTCACCTAGACTAGACCTCCTCTCTCACCTGCTGACTTCCAACTGCCAGCACCTCTATTTCTTTGCCTTGGAACTTTCTCTTGCTGTTGGAACCTTCTGTGAGCATGCCCCAGCTAATTCTTGATGGGACTTGGTGTGTAAAATCCCAACTCCCTCACCTACTAGCTCTTCGAGTTTCTTCAGTGGGACTCAGCTCTAGACTGCCACATGGGTAGCTGGCTTGAAAATACACCCTTTATTGACTGCTCATTCTTCCCTCTCATGTTTCCTGCTTGGCTACGGTGTTTCCGTACTTCTCAAATAAACTACCTGCATTCTAATAATCCTGTCTCAGGGAGAAAGTACTCGCTACCACCACACACACACTAAAACAAGTTGACTTTGAACAGAGCCATAAAGTGTGGACTTTCCAATCAGGTAGACCCAGGGTTTAATTTTCACTCCCCCGGAAATGAGCTGTGTATGGACAGTCATCTCAGAACTTCGTCTGTAAAATTAGGATAATAATGCATCAGACTCCTAAAGTGGAAAAGGATTCAGTGAAATTATGCAAGAGACGCACTAAGCACAGAGCCTGGCTCGCAGTAAGTGCTCAACAAATGGTAATCAAATTTTGTTTCATTTGTTGTTGTTCAATTTCCACTCTCTTGGCTGACTGCCAGTTGGGGACAGTAGCAGAGAATGCAGGCGTCATCTACATTGGGCAGCAACCAAAGGCTCGGGAGTTGGACAAGGGAATCCAGGCAACAAGCAAGCCCAAGATTAAAGTAAAAGTCACATGCCATCAGGAGGGGCAGGGCAAGGAAGGGAGCCAAGGGCAGCACTTCACAGGCTTCACTCTGCATGCAAATCACTTGGGAAAATTGTTGAAGTGCAGATTCTGATCCGGTGGGTCAGGGCTTCAGCCTGAGGTTCTGTGTTCTAACAAGCTCCTGGGTGATGTCAATGCTGCTGGTCTTCAGCCCACATGTGAAGTTACATGGAACTAAGGTTTGGAGAGCAAATGTCAAAGCCCAGAGAAAAGAAGGATTGGAAGTTAGAATATAAAACCCAAGTATGATCAAGGCCAGCCAATAGTACATTTGCATTATATTTTCTATCACTTATCTGGAGCTCTGCTGTCCAGTATGGTGGCCACCAGCCCCATGCGGCTATTGGCACTTCATCCTGATTGGGATGAGCTGGACATGTAGCATATACACTGGAATTTAGGTACAAAGAAGAGAATGTAAAATAATTCAATACTTTAAAAAATACCAGTTCATGTTTAAATGATAGCATTTGGGATATATGATGTTTAATGTATTACTAACTTAAATTTCACCTATTTCTTTTTACATTTTTTTTTTTCTATCACTACTAGAAAATTTTGAGTTACATTTGTGGCTTGCGTTAAATTTCTGTTGGCCATCACTGGTCTAGCAAGAGCCTCTTTCTCCCCCTCTCTCTGCTCTGCTGCCCAAGAATCCATCCTTAACAATTCCCTAAGTGCCTTGGGGAAAACTCAAGACTAGAGAGGTTCGTTGCTCTAAAGGGGAGACAGGAAGCCCACAAAAGGGAGCTGTTTGGGAGGAACAAGGCAGAAACATGCCAAGTCATTCTCTGCAACAGCAGAGCTCTTGCCATGGGGCCAGCGGGGCGGCCTGGATCCCAGAGATGCCAGCCTGCCATGCTCCAGTGCCTTCTGTCGGGGCCTCTTCAGTCCTTTTGCAAGTTTTCCTCCCCATCCTGGGCGACAGGTAATTAGCAGGGCCAGCTGGCAACCTCCACCAGGCGCTGTCGCCAGAGAGCCGGCAGCCGGCCTGCAATTACTGTAATCCTGGCTTGGTCTCCTAAAGAGAGCTCTATTCAGCTCTCCCTCTGCAAGTTGGCTCTGGGTGATGGGGCTCGTAACCTCTACATTCTCGGGGTGTCTCTTGGCAATGAAAGGCCTACAGAAGAAAGTCCCCAGTGTGCAGACCTGCCACAGGTTCCCTTGGTAAATAACCGGGCAGTTGGGCATAAGTCACTGCCTGTTGGCAGCATGGGGAGGTGGTATTTGAAATGTCTTGCCCGAGCCATCTATTCCTTAGATAGCTGCTTTTGCGTGTTCCCAGTATCTCCTCTTTCAGAAAAGCATTTCTCAGAACCAACCACCAGTCTTTTCAGCTCCAGGAAGCTTGTCCAGAGCAGATCCTGGGCACCTCAGAAATACATTAAGAAGGATGCTTGAAAATCCATTAATCTTAGCTTCCATGAAGTGAGAAGGAAATGAGAAAAAAGGCTATTTTATCAAGTTGGGGACTACAGGCAAGGCCAGTCTACAAAGAGTCAGCAGAAAGATCTTCCTGGTCACTGTACTAATATTTTAGCTTCTCAAGCCTCAGTCTTCTCCTAAGAAAAATGGGTGTAGTTACAGGGGCATTATGGAGATGAATGCAACATTCTGTGTGACAGGCTCAGCATGGCAAGCACGTGAACATGGGCAGTAAAACTAAGTGCAATAATAGGGAATAAACTCAAAGAAGCAAGACAGATGCAATGTGTGTAGGTGTTCCAAACTGGAGCAGTGAGGTTTAATGGCAGCGGCTCCTTTTAATACCCAGTCACCTTGAAAGTCTGTCCACACTACATTATCTGTGAGGTCTGATGCAACATGAAAATGCAGGGCCCCTTGTTCAAAATTCAAGAAATAGGAGCTATTGAAGCACCTTCCACAGTCTATCTCTATCTTTGTATCTCTCTCTGGCTATCTTCCCCTATGTTTCTATTTCCTATTTAATGTCCCACTCTTTTGGGCAGGGAGGCCAGTGCAGACCATCTCAGGTACCTGGGATGTGCCACTTAGCACATGCGAGCATTCATTCCCACACCCCCTCCCTCTACCTCGTATCCTCTCCTAGCAGCCACCAGACCTATGGCCTATGCCCCAGCCAGGGACAAAGGAGTCAGTTCTCAACCTACAGAGGATAGGCAATCACATGCTGGGACACATCCAGTGTGAATGTGGGTGGGTAGGAGACTGGGCCCTGCCAAGATGCCTATATCAGACATGCCATGGCACTGCTGCATCCTGCCCTGCCCTGAAGTGCTCCCCAGTCTTGACTTTTCCTGTTACCAGGAAACTGAGCTCTCCTCTTGGTGTGTTTTGAGCCAAAGGACACAACGAAGCCAAAGATCTGGAGAAGAAAGGATTTATTACTTGCAGCAAGTAAGGAGAGTACCAGGGAACTTTCTCAAAGTAGTTGTCTCCCCAGCAAAATTGGGGAAGTTTCAAGCTAAGGGTGCATGCGTATTCATGAAGGGGCTTGGGCAGTAGACATAGTCCAAGTCTTAGATGACTAAAGTCCTAAGAGCCAGAAAAAGTCAATAATCACCTTGGGTTCTAGGTGATCTGGTCATTGAATACTTCAGGCTGATCTTTACCCTTGACTCAGAACTGGGAGTCTTTACAATGGATATATTATCTTTGCTATTGTTACTTCTCTTGCAGACAATGTTTCTGCACTCAATGTTCCCTTAAGATAATTAATTATGAGACAAGGATGAGCACTGCTTGCAGGGTTATTTCACAAAATGGCTTAGGTCAGAAATGGCTTCTCTTATGTCCAGAATGCTGTGACTGGTTCTCTTTCTCTGGGGACCACCTACCCTATCTCCTTACATTCCCATGTACCCCTCTAAGCTTCTGTCAGGAAAAAGGGCAGCATGGATTACTTGGGGGAGTGGGGTCAGGGAGCCAGGTGGTGGGGTGGCTGTAATCACTGGACAGTGGTGGGGAGGGGGAGGCCAAGCAGGTCTGGGGTATCACAGAGTAAAGAGCCAGGCAGCAGAGTACTTGTCCTAGGGAGACAGAGAGGTGGAGACGCAGCAGGAGGCAGGACCACAGGTGCCCCACGGTCCTATTAGAACTGACATATAAGACCCCGAGGGCTTCCCTGGTGGCTCAGATGGTAAAGAATCTGCCTGCAGTACAGGAGACTCAGTTTTGACCCCTGGGTTGGGAAGATCCCCTGGAGAGGGAAATGGCTACTCACTTCAGTATTCTTGCATGGAGAATTCCATGAACACAGGAGCACGGTGGGCTGCAATCCATGGGATTGCAAAGAGTCAGACACAACTGAGCAACTCACACACACACATACACACAAAACCCCAAATCACACATGTAATTGTCAGCACTCTCAAGATGGTGACTATTAAGCATTATATGGCTCAGGGCAGGGCACCTCTCAGGGTGGCATTGTGTGACTGCAGTACTTGAATGCCCTTGAAGCCAGCTCTGGATGAGATGGATGTCACGTAGTAATTTGACATCATGTTTCCTATCACAGGTAAAGCCTGGCAATCAGATCCCACCCCTACCTGTCATTAGTTCTGTGACCTTGGGCAAGTCCTTTAACCTGTCCAAGCCTCAGTGTATGCATCCATAAAATGGGATAAATGATAGAACCCAACTCATAGAGTTGTTGCAAAGATTATAGATGTTGCAAATAGGGTTTAGCTTGGTGCTTGGCATAAAGCAAAGCCTTAAAAAAACTGTTAGCTGTTGCTCGCAAAGTGACTTTGAAAGAGAAGCATCCTTTTCCCCATTTATCTCTTGAAGAAGTTCTTCACACTTTTCCAAGGCTCAGGGATCCTCCATTTCCTTTCTTCACAGGACCTGGTGAATGGCTGAATGAAACAAACCAACAGGGCAGGGTTCCACCAACATAAATTAGAAAGTGGATGACTTAGCCACACCCAGACTTCTGTGCTGGCAAAGCATTACTCCTGTCACAGATTCAGCTTGGGCCCAGTCTCCTAAGAGAAGCTGGAAGGCAGTGACATGGCTTCTATCTAGGCTTACCTGTCCCTTCTCACAAGCTGGTTTCACTCCGTTTTCCCAAGAAGGTCTTCTCTAAACTCCCTCTGAGAACTCAAACTCTATCACCATCCGCATGACCTTGAATGAACCACATCTAATAGTTTCTCTTAGGTGTTTAGTGACATCTTTTTACTAGAAGATCAGCTCCCTGAGGACAAGGTCTGGGTCTGGTTTTGCATAGTGTTGAATCTCCCAGTGCCTAGCATGATCCCTGACTTGTGGGAGACAATAAATGTTTGTCCAATCATTGGAAGGGTGGATGGATAAATGAACAGGTAGAAGGAAGAGATGGTTCTATTTTGTGAACTCTGAGTTCTTTCCCAGCTCTGACGGTCTGTTATGCTATAAGTCCACTTCATTGTTTCTACTTCTTCCCTTGAAGGATAAAGTTGGAAACTTCAGGGCCTCCTCCTCCATGATGGGCCTGCAGGAGGAAACCAGATCAGAAGTGTAGGGTGAGTTGGTTTACTATCCCTGATTTAATGAGGGATTGACCGCTGGATCGACTAGTGCCATCTTGGTCTTAGTGAAGCTTTTCTTCCAGGTCACATTACCTCTTATGTGTCTATGGCTCCCACTCCATTCCCAAGGTGCTAGGGATCACCAAGGGTCTCAGGGACTGAAGCAAATTCTCTGGTCAAAGAAGAGCTGTCTTCCTCCTGTATGATTGTGTGGCAACCTGCCCATGAGTGTTCCCCAGCAGGTGGCCATGAGAAGGACAACTGACTGGGCTGCCATGTGGCTCCCTGGCATTGGAATGGATGGTGGAACTCCCAGAGACCCAGAGTTTCTTGATCTCACTTAGCTGCTGTCTCCATGGTTCTCCTTCTCCCTCTTTCCTCCAGGGGTGGAATCTTTTAACGTTTATGGCATTGGGGACAAAAATGTGTTCTATAAGTATACATGGAAATACTGCTTTAAATTTAAACCCGTAGATGTTTTGAACTCAATAGTCAGAAACCTCCCTTCTCCCACTTTATTTTCTGATTCCATAGCATTGCTTATTCCCAAAGCAGTGGGTGATTCCGTGTATCTGCCCAAACTAAGGAGAAAAATGGCTAGGCTAAGGATTGCTTTTCAAACTTGAACGTGCCTGTCAGTCCCCTGGGGATCTTGTTCAACTACAGTTTCTGATTCAGTAGGTCTGTGGCAGGTCTGAGACAACCTTTCTAACAAACATCAAGAGTGATACCAATAAGTAAGGCCCAAGATGGTCACTTCAAATAGCAAGACTCTATGGGGGAAAAAAGTGAAATCCTAAGAGGGATGAGCAAGGAAGATTAGATACATCATACAATAATAGAATATTAGATGATTCTAATATTTCAAGACATTCTTGTACCTCACACAGACTTGAGTTCTAGAAACAAGTTTGACAAAGAGAGAGAGAGAGAGAGAGAGAGAGAGAGAGAGTTGTGTGTAGCCAACTGGTCAAACCCTCTGCTTTTGCTTCAAAGGGAGACTGAATAACAGACAGTGAAGAGTTGTTGTCAATAGTCCATTTGCACAGCCTGGGAAGGTCATAGGGTCTAAAGAGGAAAACTCAGGTACTGTTGCAGTGAAACATTTTCTCATGGCCCCAAGAGATTACCATTCAGAGACAGGAGGGGAGCTGCCTGAGTTCCCTACCCTGGGCTCTTTTTTAAATTAAAAACAAGAGTTGGCCCTCTTTCTGTCCATCTGCCCGCCAGCTGGACAGCACTTTGCTTGCCCTGCTGCTCTCACACACAGCTTCCCAAAAGCTCTGAGCTAATTGGAGCTGAGACAGGGAGATGACTTTGGGCTTGAAGTGGCATTGTGCTCCGGGTTCTTGGCAAGGATCCAGAGCCAAGGGATCATTTAGGACAACAGAAGAGAGAGGCATGAGGGCTCTTGAGTGGCCAGCACTTACAATTCGCAGAGTCTAGTGGGCTTGGACTTTGGGGCCACCAGAAGGATGGATGGCATCTTTCACAGGCTTCATGTTGTCCTTTATTTTATAAAGCCAGGAGGCAGTGACAGCCGCAAATGGATTAGATGCTCAAGAGCCCTTCTGAGCCACTTCTCCTCCGTCCGTTGGGATCTTCAGTTCAAAGACCCGCAAGAGTCCTTGCATGTTTCTCTTCAAGCCATACTCCAGCCAGCTTCTAAATCCTTCCAAAGAAAAATTAAGGAGGGCTTCAGAGAAGACTATATCCGCTCAGCTAATGAATAAAGATCTTGGCTTGTTTTCATAGGTGAAGGTCAGAATTGAGGTTTTGCTTGACTCTCCAGCTAATCAATCCTGGATCAGAGATTGCAAACCCAAATGCCTACAGGGGCCAGCAGGAAGCATAACGGTGCCAAGAGGAATGCATATGAGAAAACCAGAAGAAGGGGGCAGTTTCAGCTGATGGTTGTCATGTGGGTCTATGGCTCAGCTTTCCCAGGTCCTGGGCCTTGAGGGGAGATTCTAGAAACCTTTATTTTTTTTAAATAGTACTAATCACAGGGCTGATAAAATAATGTACCACACATTACTCTCAGAACTTTACATATTTTATAGTATTTGGTTCTCCATGGCACCAGGACGAAGATATTATTATTATCACCCCTATTCTACACATGAAGAAACTGAAGCCCAGGGAGATTAAACAACTTGCTCAGATCTTTCACCTGGGACAATGGCAGAGCTAAGATTTGAAATAGGCAATGTGGCTCCAAGTCATAATCCATGTTCCTAACCACCATGCTCTATGGCTGGTCAGAAAAGAAACTATTAGATTCTGCAGGTTCATACTTGTATTACTTTTCTATTGATGTATAACAAGTTAACTGCAAATTTAGGGGCTTAAAATTGCACCTTTTTATTAGTTCACCATTGTATAGCTCAGAAGTTGATGTCAACTTAATTGAGCTCTTTGCTTAGGGTCAGAATTAAGGTGACAAGTAGGCTGGCTCTTATTTCAAGGCTCCAGGGAAGAATCAGCTTCTAAGCTCATTCACATTGTTGGCAGAACTTGGTTCCTTGTGGGTGTACAGCTGGATGCCCCTTTCCCTGCTGGGTATAGGCCTGGGGGTATCTTAGCCTCTTGAAGCTGTTCTTGGGTGGTTAAACATAACCCAGTCCACTTCAAAGTGAAAAACAGCCTGTGAAATCCTTCTTGTGCTTTGAATCTCTCTACTTCCCTTCTGCTGCAGCCAGAGAAAGCTCTTAGCTTTTAAAGAACTCACTTGTTTGGGTTGGGTCCATCCAGATACTTGCCTTAATTAGGCCACTGACTTGGGAATTAAAGTTAATTCCATCTACAAAATATTTTCAGATTCCTGTTTGATGGAATAACAGGGGTGGGCCTCTTGGGGGTAGGGCCATGTTTAGGTTTCTGCTTACCATAGCACTTAAAAAAGTGTTAAAAATCTTGTTTATGGCAAACAAAACATCTAAGGAAAGGGGTTTGGGGTTTCTAAGCTCTGGTCCTTTCTTTTCTTTATGCAACAGCTGATTGCTCACTGAGTGCTAGCTCTATGCTGTGCCCTGGGAATACAGCAGCAAACAAGACAGACAACCTCGCCCTTGAACTCCCAGAGTCCGTGTCACTAGGGCATCCATGGGAGTTCCCTTGGGGAAGTGACGGTCACCATCCCTGGGCTCCAGTCCTGTTACTCTGCTGGAATATTTGTTTGTCTTCAATTTCATGCCCCACAAACCCTGTTTGTTTTTACTCTCTGTCCTGAATATTCATGACCACAAACGGCTCAGATTCCCTAATCAGTCTTCCATGTGAGCCACATTCAAACAGGGACCACATCTAACACCCCTGTTCTGATGTCTTGGCCAAAGCAAATAGAATTACGAATGAGCAGGAGCCTGCTAAATTCCCAGTCCCGTGAGACGGCTGCTCTAGACAGGAAAACTGAAGTCCCAGGAGCAGGGCACCAGATGCTGGTGGCACTGGGGGAGCAGGAAGAGAGGGGTAATTTCCCCACTGCCGATCTCTGCCAGCCCTGTGGTTTAAGATATCAGTAGGGAATTTCTCCCTCCATTTTGGGCTTAATATTCCTGAGATCTTGAGCTGTTACCTGCTACTAAAATATGATTATGCACAGCCAAATGGTCTGATCCAATATGCACAGCCTTGTGGTTAATATTCTCATTAGTTTGATTTCATTAGTATTTACTGAACTCCTTGCATTAGATGTTTTAGGAATTTAACTCATTTCTTTGCCTGACATACTCCTACCTTTCTGTGTACACATTCTGCCTCCATGTCACATTCTATATGGCCCAGAAATACATCTGTATATTTAAAAAATATATCATGTGCCAACATCCCTCCAAGTGTAACATCCAGGAGGAAACAGAATAGTGCAGATGTGGTCTAAGCAATGACCTTCTCTTTTGGAATTACCTGTCTTTCCTTTCTCTATGTTTCTCTTAACACTGAGTCCCCAGTGTTGGGATCATTGTGAGGATAAAGCCAGATCCCAGGGGACAGTTTCACTTGATTGAGAATCATCTCTTTTCTCTTGACTCCTGGGAAAATGTGGCCAGTCTCCCTGCAGGGTCCCCCTTTTGAGTCCAGCATGCTAGGGATCATAGGCAGACCAGCACAGTTTTATTTGCACAGAGGTTTGATAGTCCTATTAGGAGAGCTGATCACCAGCACTGAGTGAGACTCAGTGGACTAAAACCAGAAGAAGGAAAAGAGTGGATGGTAAACGTACATCCCTGAGCCTCCAGGACAGGGCTCTTTGCGTGCACGGTGCCCTGCGTGGGCCTGTATCATCTTACTGAATCCTCACAGTCACCCCAGAGGTGGGTCCTATAAATACCAGCACTTTAAAGACAAAGAAACTAAGGTTCAATGGAATTAGCCATCTGCCCAAGGAAATATAGGTAGCAAGCTTCTGTGCCCAGGTGGCAGAGAGTCAAGACTTCCTAAGACCCTCTGGGAACATGGCTTTCTATCAGCTAGGGGAGATCATCCACTGAGAACACTGAGGAGCAGAGTTCCTCTTCTTCCCAGCCCAGCCTTCCAGTCTCAGGGGAACAGTAGGGGGAATCTTTAATACTGAAACAAACAAACAAATAAGACTTTAAAAACACTTTCAATATTAGCATTTGAGGGGGCTAACTAGGAACAGAGAAATGAGCCCTGAACCTCTCCCAGGAGAGAGTGCTCATGGTTTTACTTTGTTTTAATTTTCTCTCCTGATGAAGAATTTGCCATGGTTAAAGAGGCACTGAATAAACAGAACTGTGACTGATGTTTTCCAATTTCCCTAGTGAAGTCCACGGTTTTTTCTTTTTTAGAGTCCCATCCATATTTTGACAGCTTCAATGTGGTTGCCCCTCTGGGAGGCTGTGGTAAAGGTTGGGATCTCCAACCTCTCCCTTTCCCCACATCGCCAGTGCTGTCAAGGGCCCGAAGAATCAGAAATTGGTGGGCGGCGGGGCGGGGAGGAATGAGGGAGACAGCAATGGGGTCCCACCAGATGCCATCAGCACTCATCTCTATCTGTGAAGGCGGCTCCCAAATGATACTGGGGCTCTGCTCATGTGTGTTCTCCTTTTAGGACAGAGATTCTGGGCAGGACAGACTGCTGTGGGCTGAATGTGCCTCCCTAACGTTCATATGTTGAAATCCTAACCCCCACGGTGATGGTATTAGGAGGTGGAAGCCTCTGGGACGTGATTAGACCGTAAGAGAGAGCACAGCCCTCATGGATGGGATTAGTGCCCTTATGAAAGAGGCCCTAGAGAGCTCCCTCATCCCTTCCCCCGCAGGAGGACACAGTGAGAACAGCCGTCTATGGCCCAGGAAGTAGGCTCTCACCAGATACCGAATCTTCTAGTACCTTGATCTTGGACTTCCCAGCCTCCAAAATCCTGAGAAATAATTTTCCATTGTTTATCAACCACCCATTCTATGGTATTTTTAATAATAGCGGCCTGGATGGACTAAGACACACCCTCCACCAGTATGAATGAATAGACCACACCCAGCTCTGCACACTCCGGTGAGAGAACTTGAGGCATTATCTCCATCATCTCCCAGGGCTCGCCCGAGGAATGAGCCCCCAAAGGAGGTTCCCTGATGATGCCCCCTACCTGCTCCTCTCCCTTTCCCTATTCACTGCCTCCCCGCAACCCTGGTGCCCCCTCCCAAACAAACTGTACTCAAATCTTTGCCTCAGGGACTGAGTCTAGGAAAAGGGCTTCATGGCAGAGAGCACTCTGGGGAAATCCAAACTGAAAAGCAAGAGTCAGAAACCTAGCAGAGAGTAACCACAATAACATTAGAGGGGAAAGTTCAGGAAAGACCCACCCAGAAGCACAAAGCCAGAGGGGGCTTTGATTCAGAGGGTCAGTGTCTGCCAGAAGGAATATCTCTGTTCTCTTATTGTCAGAGGCTTGAAGGCCCTTCTCAGAAGTGCACCCGCCATCTGCCTTCATCCTGCTCGGCCTTTTCTGGTGGGTGGGCAACGTGCCAGGAAGCCCAGCTGGGCTAAAGTTGAGATCTCTGTAGCTGGTATGTGTTGTGCGTGTGCGCAGGCCTGGGGGCTGACTTAACACAAGAAAAAGTCCAAGGATTAGCCTCAGCCTCCCCTGGGAGGGGCACAAATGGGGTAACATGGGCAAGTCGCCTGTCCTGGCAGCAGAGACAGATGCAGAGTTCAACAAGAGTTATTGGCAAGATTCTCCCACTTGTTCACGCCTGGCATAACATATTCAAAGCCCCAGTCTTACTATGCCTTTCCTTCTGAGTCAGAATATGTCAGAATCAATGCCATGACCTGGGCCTTTTTCCCCTCCACTCACAGATTGAGGCTCCCTAATCCCTCCAACTCCATTCCCTCTGTACCCCATCTTTCTGCTCTTCTCCATAAAGATCCCTCCTCAGTACACAGGTTCTCTGCAGTCATGGTCTAGACTCACTAAGCAGCAGGCCTAAGTGCTGTAAATGAGGATCAAATTAAGTTCTGTTTAAAATCCCATTTAGCTTCAATTTTTTCAGATGAGAACACTAAATGCACAGAAAGGTTGAATAAGAGGCACAGTGTCACACAGCTAGTGTGGTCCATTAGGGATTTGATGTCAGGATTGGTTACCTCTGAAACTTGGGTTCTTACCTGCTCTGCTCTTTTGTCTCCTGGAAGTTTGTTCAGTTGCAGGTATAAATATCTGAAGTAGGTGGCAATTCTAATTGGACCTGGAGTTTGTAAAGCACTTTACTGTTGACAAAGCCCTTAAATCTCTTTGATATACCTCTCACCATGACTCTGTGATCTGGACAAGAATTATTAGGCTGCAGTGCTCAGGGCAGTAAGTAAACAGTAGTCACTGGTAGTAGCAGCATTGTGTTCCTTTTACATGTGAGGGAACTAAGCCTCAGTTCAAGTGCCTTGGCAGAGACACCCGGCGAGTGAGGAGCTGCGTGTTAGGACCTGCGCATAGCTTGCCCTCTCTCTCTTTCTCTTTCTCTGTCCAGTGACCAGTCTGGTACATTCTCCCAGCAAGTCCCTGGACCCCTGCTCTCTTCTTCAAAGCCTGTTGGCTGATTTTCAGCGGAATACACAGAGCTTTCAAGGAAGTATTTATCCCCTACTTTCAGCTCAGCATGGAAATCAGAAACAGAATGTCAAAAACACAAAGGGTTCAGGTTGCACTGCTGCTGGAATGCAAAATCAGGAAACTTTGCTTCCTTCTCTTGAGAGGTTGTAACAAGATGGCTGGAAATTAACTTGGAATTTTCTGGGGCATGGGAAGGAGGAGACAGAAGTACAGAAATGGTTCATCGGTGCCTGCTCTGATTGGAAAGCTGGTTCCATGCTAAGTGATGCTGTGTGGACATATCTTTCCCACAATACTGGTTGGGGAGCCCACAGGGGTGAGCAGGGAGAAAAAGAAAAGGTTTGATAATGTTATGGTCCACATTTCCTATCTTTCCAATGTAAGAGCTTGACTATCCTCAGCAGTGGTTCTCCCCTGAAGGTGACTTTGCCTCCCAGGGGACATTTTTGGTTGTTACAAATAGGGCATGGGGGTGGACAATTTGGTAGATAGAGGCTGGACATCCTTCATGCACAGGACAAATCATCTGATCAAATGTCAGTAGTGCCCAAGTATCTTGAATATTCTTCCCAAATTAATCCTACCATCAGAGAGTAGTGGAAACAGAAAACATATACTGTGTTTTGAGGGTGCCAAGGTGATGTATCTTTGAAGTGTTTTATCTGAAAATTGCAGTGTTACTCTGATATTGTGATTTATAATAAGAAATTTATATTTGGTCTTCATGCCTTTTCTTATCATAGAGCTGCTAAGATTCTTGGAATTTCCTATGCTGAGATCTATAAAGATGTCTTTTGTTATATTAATTAGGTGACTTTGTGGAGGTGCCTCAGAATGGGTGAATGGGGAGTTGGTTGCCAGGGGAGTCAGCCAGTGATTAGAGGACTAGAACTCAAGGGAGGTGAGAGGAGCTGGAGACTGAGTTGAGTCACCAATGGTCAGTGATCTAACCAAACTTGTCTATGTAATGAAGGCACCATAAAACCCCAGAAAGGGCTAGGTTTGCAGAGCTTCTGGGTTGATGACTACATGGAGGTGCTGGGAGGGTGGCGTGCTTTGCCCATCTGGCTGTTTCTGAGTCATATCCTTTTATAATAAATGCATGACCTAGAAGATAAAATGTTTCTCTAAGCTACCTTAGAAAATTAATGGAACCCATGGAAGGGGTCATTGGAATCTCCAGTCTGTAGAAGTAGAGAATGGTTGGACCTCTCACCTTTAGCTGGTTGGTCAAAGTCCCACAGATGATAACCTGGATTTGCAATTGGCCTCTTGCCTGGAAAATCCCATGGACAGAGGAGCCTGGTGGGGCAGTCCATGTGGTCGCTAAGAGTTGGACACGACTGAGAGACTTCACTTTCACTTTTCACTTTCATGCATTGGAGGAGGAAATGGCAACACACTCCAGTGTTCTTGCCTGGAGAATCCCAGGAACGGGGGAGCCTGATGGGCTGCCGTCTATGGGGTTGCACAGAGTTGGACACGACTGAAGCGACGCAGCAGCAGCAGCAGCAGCAATGGGCCTCTGAAGTGGGGCCAGAGGGGGCAGTCCCATGGAACTGAACCCTTAATCTGTGGGATCTGATGCTCTTTCCAGGTAGTATCAAGATTTGAATTGTAGGACCTCAGAGAATTGTTGGGTGGTTTTGGGAAAACTCACAAATTGAACTTGTTGTAAGAACCCTAATTACACTATATGCTGATTCACAACACACTCATTTATCTTTTCATTCATTTGACTAAGCTCTACTGAGCATTTTTGCTCTGTGCCTATGTGCCATGCCTGTGTTACACAAAAATTGAGTTTAACTCTTGATGAGTGTTGAGCCAGAAGATACAACCAAACCAAAGATCAGGAGAAGGAAGAATTTTTTACATGTAGCAAGTCAGACACTGGGGATTTTTCCTGATGCAGTGTCTCCCCGAACAGTAAAATTGGGGACCTTTAAGCTATGGGTACATGCATATCCATGGAGGGGCCTCAGCAGAAGAGAATTCAGCATAGAATTGGGGCAAAGGTTGACAGAGTCTAAGCTTTAGTTGATTGAAGCCATGAGATTTAGAGAAGGTCAATATTCCATCGTCCACCTGGTTATGGACCTTAGTTCCTGTAGAACTCAAAAATACGTGTCATATAGTTATGTATATCCTTTGAGGACTGTTTTATTGCTGAAATGTTGTTTCTTGACTGCTTTTCCTTTGTTCCTCCATTTCACTTCCCTTACAACCATTAATTACTGAGACCTCTTCAAGGGCAAGCAGGGTTAGATCACAAAATGGTTAAGGCCAAAAATGGCTTCTCCTATGTCAAGAAAGCCATGCTTGGTTCTCTTTCTCCAGGGACCCCCCTACCCTGTCCTCTTAAGACTCATTCTGGGGCTCTTTTTTTGTTTTGCAATAGTATGATCCTCTCATTTTTCTGGTCTTAGCTCATGTATCACCTTCTCAGAGAGTCTTCCCTCCCATCTAAAGCAATTCACCCCTTCCTGTTATTCCCATTATCCCCATTTTACAGGTGAGAAAAATGAGGTAGAATTTTTTCACTTATTTTCTAAATGAATAAAGAAAGTCGCCCCCCTGCCCAAGCTGTGCGATGCTATAACTTGGCATATAGTTACTCACCGCATGCTCCAGGGGATGATGATCCCAGCTGAGATGTTTAGAGAAATGTGCACATTCCGTAGGATCTGGTGCAGGCTGTAACTTCCTCACAAGCTCTTTGATCTTGAGGAAGTCAAGTCCTCATTCTGAGCTTCAAGTGTGTGTTTTGTTTTGTTTTGTTGTAAAAAAAAAAAAAAAAGAGATTGGGTTAGGTCTTATTTTTTCCCCTCAAATTATGCCCCTTAAAACATTGCTGAAAAATATTATTAGATTTTTGTCCCCCCAAAATTGAGGGTCTCCAGTCAAATATATGTGGGAAATGCTTTAAATTAAGATTTTTTTTTTAATGCAGAACTTATCAGAGCCTTTCATAGGCTACTGTCGGGTGTGAATGCCCAGAAGGAATATGTCTTTTTCATTATTTCCCAAACATATCTATTCAAGGAAACCAGTTTCTGAGAAGCACATTGTAGGACTTGAGTCCCTCTCAACATATGCCTTGAGCAATGTCGGGCTGTATCATTACTAGGCACTGCCTCCCACCCCTGCCCCCACCCCAACCCCTTACATTCAGAATCTCTATGGTGAATACAGGGTAGTGAGCATCAGTTATTCTCAACTGTAGACTCGGCATTTGTATTTAAGTGCTTGCTGCTCTCCCATAGCTGAGGTTTCTCTCCTGCCTTGGCACTTTATTTCACCCCTCTTATTTCTAGTGTCAGGGCCTGTGTCTTGTTCTGGTCAACAGAGTGAGAGCAAGAGGCAGGATGTCTCTAAACCATCCCCAGGTCCTCCACCCTGTTTCTCCCTCAACTCCCAGCCAGATGCTAGGATCCAGTGAGGCACCTCAAAGTCCTAGGAAATGGTAGGGCCACCAGGTGGAAAGGATCCAGGCTTCTAAAAGCTGTGTGGCCTGGAGAGGGGTGAGAAGTTAACCCACTATTGTCTGAAGCTGCTGAGACTTGGGGCTCGTTTGTTACAGCACTTAGCCTAGACTGACAAACAGGGGTCATTCAGAGAGAACTTCCTGATCAGCTCACAGTCTGAATGGAGATGAAGAGCTGACCTCTCCCTTTTTCACACCCCCTGTCTCTGACCACAGGCCACCCCTGAGGTTAATAGGGGTCTTGTGTTTCCTGGTGTCAGTAACCGGAGGCAAGGAAAGAATGTAATGCTGTCCCTCAGGCAGCGGAGCCTTTAATAATGAGGGCTGACGTTTACCAGGACTCTCTCCCTCCCTTTCTTCATTTAATTTGGAACCAAAAGCAGGATGACCAAAAAAGAAAAAAATCCCCGGAAATCTGTGAACTCTTGTCAAGCAACCCAAGTTTCTTTTGGCTCTTGTCAGTTTCCTGAGGATAAAACGAGTCCCTCTTGACACCTGTCAAGACACTGGCACTTCCCACCTGCCTGTGGTTAAGATGCTGACAGCTCTTGTTGGCCAAGTGTGGGAGCAGAGAGTTGTGCAAGGATCGGGTCTCTGTTGTATATCAGACACTGGGATGCCCAGGGCTGCTGGGGCTGCCAAGTCCCCTTACTGGGCACTCCAAAGTTCTGTGCCTGGTCACAGGAAGAGGCAGAGCCCATGTGGGAGGACTTTCCCAGAAACCTGTGTGTCTGGGATTCAGCACTGGGCACCCTTGAGGAGAGGAGGCAGACTAGGATAGACTGGGTTCAGCTCCATCTGTCTCTGGCTCCTGTTTGGCATCTTGGCTATGAGCTAGGAGCCCTCTGCAGTTCCCTGCCTTTCTCGGCAGCTGCTCCACAGGGGACAGGAAAATCGCTCTCCTTCCAGTGGACCAGTCAGGGAAGGAGCCTTCTCTAGGAGTCCATGGGCCAGAAGCCATCCGGGGTGGCCAAGATCAACAGACCAGACCAGGCAGGCATCTGAATCTTCACACTGAGCTTTGTCTTTATTCACCCAGCATGGCTGCTCCAGGCTGAGATATTAGCCCAGATAAACTCAACATGAAAATCATAATCCAGCAAGTCATGGCCATTCTTGTCAATTCTCTTAAAGGTTAATCTGCTTTTCTCCTTATTAATGAAGGGCCTCAGAAAGGCAGCCGGGCCTCTCCCATATTTTGGTAGATTTGGGCTAATAGGCTATTTTATTTCCATGGTAACAGCTTCCAGTGTTACAAGAAGATAATTTTGCAGACAAAAGATTTGTGAGTCTTATTATTCTGCAGGGATCTGACTGCGAGGCTGGGAACGTGGGTTCAAGGGCTGCCCAGGATTGCAAGTTCAATCCATTCTGGGCACCAGTCTGCCTTCAGCTTCTGGTATCAAGGCTTGTTAGGGGGACACATTGTAGGAAATTGCCAGGGACAGAATAAAGATATTCTTTGGAAGACAATGCCCTAAATTCATTCTCTGATCAGCCAGTGGGATTTGAGTGAGAAGTGGCTTGGTAACTTAGAGTAATTGCTGACACAACAGGGGCTTTGGCCCTGTGGAGTGAGCTGGGAGCCAGCCTGCTTAGTGTGAGGGTCTCTGGGTGAGAAGCCCCTATGCCATGCCATCTTCCTTCTCATCTCCTAGTCTTGGGGCAGACCAGCAGAACCCTCTCCTCTCCTTCATTCAGCGCCTACTTCATAACCACCAGCTTGGGACCAGGCAAGTTACAGGGAGACAAAAGATGAACAAAACAGGCATGACTCTAGCTTTGACTTTCTTGGTGTGTTAGGGAG
The DNA here is from genome assembly GCF_003369695.1 of Bos indicus x Bos taurus. Lineage (NCBI taxonomy): Eukaryota > Metazoa > Chordata > Mammalia > Artiodactyla > Bovidae > Bos > Bos indicus x Bos taurus. The sequence goes on along the minus strand of NC_040097.1, from coordinate 31,208,307 downwards.
TGGGTGGATTGAATAGAGACAGAAAGCCAGGAAATGGCAGCACTATGTGTTATGTGTTATAACAGGATGCTATGGAGAAACACTCTAGGTCAGGAAAGACACACAGGGAAAGAGCTCTTATAGATGGACTTAAGAGCTGTGTAGGGGTGAAAGCTGCTCAGCCATTAACTAAGTGTCTATTGTGAGCCAAGCATAATCCTAGATACTTGAGATTCAAACATAAAGAAAACGAGATAGATTCTTGATTTATACCCTGTTAAGGGTTCCATCCCTGGGTTGGGAAGATCCCCTGGAGAAGGAAATGGCAACCCATTGCAGTATTCTTACCTGGAGAATCCCATGGATGGAGGAGTCTGGTGGGCTACAGTCTATGGGGACACAAAGAGTTGGACATGACTAAGCAATTAACACTTCACTTCAAAGAGATATTAATCAACTTTGTAAATTATGACTGAGGCCAGTGCTAGCAGGTGGAAGTTCTTAATGCAATGAGAAGCAGTGACATGGGAATTTGACCAAGGCCAGCATTCGTTTCTTATGTATGGTTGAGCAGGTTGCACACTGCACAACTCTAGGAAGAACTGGTGTACCACTGTCTCCCTGGCACTTGGCACAAAGTAAGTCTCATCGAGCAAGTATTGAATGCATGAATGTGGGCATCAGAGGATAGCCATCCCAGAGCTCAGTGTGCAGCATTACATAAAGTCCAGAAGACATAGTGCCACTTGACAGAGAGCAACATTCAGATAAGGAGATAAGACCAGCTTAGAAGGAGGATTAAAACTTGACCCCTAAACAGGAAGCAAAGCGTAATGTGATCACAAGGGGGAAAATGCCCTTCACTGAGACTATTGTGAAGATATAATGACATGATCAATGTCAGCTTGCTCTGAATGGTTGAAGATACTTCATAAATACCAGGGGCAGTAATTCAACGTTAGAAGGGCCAACAGAGAGGAGGTCATATCAATGAAGGTAATACATGGATGAGCTAGAGTACAAATTAAACACAGGTTTCAGAGCATCCATCCCACATAAAAACCTATATATACATGTTCATAATAGCTTTACTCATAGTAGCAAAACCTGGAAACAATCCTGATGTTCTTCACCAAGTAAATAGGTAACAAACTGGTCCATCCATACCATTGAATACTATTCAATAATCAGAAGAAACAAACTATTTATGCAGGTAACAACTGGATGAATCCCCAGAAATTTTTCCTGAGGGAAAAGACCAGTCCAAAAGGAGCATAAGACTCTTGACAAAATTCTAGAACTCGAGAACAGGTTTGTGGTTGCCAGGGGTTAGGGAAGAGGGAGAATGAGTTACTTGGAAGGGATATGGGGGTAGGCATTCTAAAAAAGCAACTGAATGGATCCTTCTGGATGTGATGGGATCCTTCTTGACCTCCACTGTGATGGTGCACATGCTACTCTACACATGTGATAAAATTGCACAGAGCTGAATACACAGACACACATACAAACGACTCCAAGTAAAACTGGGGCAATTGCAGTAAAGACCAGGGCCTGCATGGATGTCAAGAGCCCGCCTGTGGCAGTCCACTAGAGTTTTGCAAAACGTTACCATTGCAGAGAAGCTTACAGTGGCGCTCTCAGTATTCTGTCTTACAATCACATGAAACCAATTGTCAGAAAGAAGTTAAGTAGAAAAAACAACTTTGGTGTTTTCCAGCTTGGTTAAAAGTTGGAAGATGACCTGAGGGGCATTCCTTGCCATCTCCCACCCCCGCAACCCCTCCCGCACCCTACAACAGGATGGTTTTTCTGGAGACTCCTGGCATGTCACATAAACTACACAATCTGTTACAGACTGTAGCTCTAGCAGAGCTTTCTGGAAATGTGTGTTAGTTGCTCAGTCATGTTCAACTCTTTGCGACCCCATGGACTGTAGCCTGCCAGGCTCCTCCGTCCATGGGATTCTCCAGGCAAGAATACTGGAGTGGGTTGCCATTCCCTTCACCAGCGGATTTTCCTGACTCAGGGATAGAACCTGGGCCTCCCACATTTCAGGCAGATTCTTTACCATCTGCGCCACCAAGGAAGCCTTCTTTTCTGCCCGACCTCCCTATTTTCTGGAAGACCTCACGGCAACTCTTAGTGTCCCTTGTAGACACAAAACCAGTTTACTAGCTTCCAGACTGGCCAAATCTGAGGACATTTGCATTTTCGAACGGCAGGCTATGAAGTCACATGTGAGGGAGAATGCTCCTTTTGCAGCCTCTACTGCTACCTTGGGAAGATTCATGTCCTTGATTCTAGCTGCCTACTTTGCCACGCAGCCTCTGTGCTAGAGTGTCAGCACCATGAGGACAAGCAAATGGTGGCATGTTGCTCCTGTCTCCCTGGCCCACAGTTCCTGACATACAGATGTCCCTGTAGTGGCCATTTGTGATTTCTGCCTGTCCAGCCTCCAGCTGTCCTTCTGACAAGAGAATCTTGTTTTTCCTTTGGGTAACCACACATCCCTCATTACAGATAGCCTTGTGGGTTATTGTTGTTACTCAGTTGCTCAGTCATGTCCTACTCTTTGTGACCCCATGGACTGCAGCACGCCAGGCTTCCCTGTCCTTCACTATCTCCCGGAGTTTGCTCATTGTCCTAATTCCTACTGTGGTTAAAAGGGAGGCAGTAGACCCAAGCCAGGGCAATCAGAGTTGATGAGTGATGAGCCCTAGATTTTCATGGAAAATGTTTTAAAGGACAGGTTCTTTCTTTCCTCCGTGGTGATTGTTCTGATGGAATATCAGCTGAGAGCTATTGGGAGCTTTCTTGTTACCTTCCCTTGGAAGAGTTTGTCTAAAATGAAGCCAACGCAGCAAAAAGCAGAGCCAAGACATGGCAAGACAGCAGCTCCTAATGCATCATTTGAGAACCTGGATCTAGACTTGCCTGATCCCAATACATCCTTGAACTCTTCAACCATGTGGATTACTCTGGTGCCTTTTTTCCCTATGCCACTTCGTTTTGGCTTTCCGTCACTTGCAATCAAGACTCCTAAATCATCCACGTACTTGTAGATATTCAACAAAGGAATGCACAAACAAATGCCATGATGCAAATAAAGATTTATCATCTGCTATGTGGCAGGTGCTATTTTAAGATCCAAAGGAAGAAGCAAAGGAGCAGCAGAAACAACTACTTCCCTTGAAAGCCAAGTCTGTGGCCTGACGACCTAGAATTTGGGTCAATCCATCAATTATGGTGGCTGCTTGGTGGCCCTTTTCCTCTCAGTCCCCCTCTTTCCTTCTCCTACTACGCAACTGTGGCTCATGCCAGTACTAAGGCATGGCCCCATACCTGCTAACATCCATGCTCGTATTCACTCCTGAGGCCAAGTGACTTGGTGTGTCTGGTTATCAGATGCAAACTTTGTCACGGCAGGGATTTAGGCTAGACATTAGGGGGAATATTGTGGTACCAGATGGTGTTTCTGAAGAAGGTTGTCCTATTTTTGCAGTTTTAGGATTTGACAATAAATCAGCCTGGCAGGCCTCAGATGTGATTTGGCCTCAAAATCGTCTCTGTTAATCCTTGATGCTGTGTGTATCTGTCAAGATCCAAGCAGGAAAACAGAGCCCACTCTCAGCATGTGAACAAAGGAAATCTAACACAAGGAACTGATTACACAGATGAAGGAAGGGGCTGAAAAGCAAGCAACAAGGAACTAGGAGGCAACTTAGGGATTTGCAAGGGCCTGAGGACACCACCGTGATGAGGCTAGAGAGACAAAAGGGGCAGGTGGTGGCACCTAGGTCCAGGGCTGGTGTCACCCAGTGGAGGCTAGAGCTGTGGTGAGTGGAAGCCAGTGCCAAGGAAGACATATGGTCCATGTGACAGAAGCCACCAGAGACCAGAGGAGCAGAAAAACCCTACCTTTTCCTTCTTCATGCCTTCCAAATTCACAGCAGCTGTCTCCTGTTGGCCATGGCCAACCCAGTCCCTCTTGCTGTTGTCGTTGTTCAGTCACCCAGTTGTGTCCAACTCTTTGTGACCCCATGAACTGCAGCAGCCCAGGCCTCCCTGTCCCTCACCATCTCCTGGAGTTTGCCCAAGTTCATGTTCATTGCATCAGTGATGCCATCCAGCCATCTCATCCTCTGATGCCCTCTTCTCCTTCTGCCCTCGATCTTTCCCAACATCAGGGACATTTCCAATAAGTCATCTATTCATATCAGATGACCAACATACCAGAGCTTCAGCTTTAGCATCACTCCTTCCAGTGGATATTCAGGGTTGATCTCCCTTAAGATTGACTGGTTTGATCTCCTTCCTGTCTGTGGGACTTTCAGGAGTTTTCTCCAACACCACAGTTCAAAGGCATCAATTCTTTGGTGTTCTGCTTTCTTTATGGTCCAGCTGTCACAATCGTACATGACCACTGGGAAGACCAAAGCCTTGACTATATGAACCTCTGTCAGCAGAGTAATGTCTCTGCTTGTCAATACACTGTCTAGATTTGTTACTGCTTTCCTGTCAAGAAGCAATCATCTTCTGACTTCATGGCTGCAGTCACCATCTGCAGTGATTTTGGAGCCCAAGAAGAAGACATCTGTCACTACTTCCACCTTTTCCCCTTCTATTTGCCACGCAGTAATGGGGGCTGGATACCATGAACTTAGTTTTTTAAATATTTAGTCTTAAGCCAGCTCTTTCACTCTCCTCCTTCACCTTCATGAAGAGGTTCTTTAGTTCCTCTTCACTTTCTGCCATTAGAGTGGTATCACCCACATATCTGAGGTTGTTGATATTTCTCCCGCCTATCTTGATTCTGGCTTGTAACTCATCTAACTCAGAATTTCTCATGATGTGCTCAGAGTATAGGTTAAACAAACACGGTGACAGCAGACAGCCCTGTCGTACTCCTTTTTCAATCTTGAAACAATCAGTTGTTCCACACAGGGTCCTAACTGTTGCTTCTTGACCTGCATACAGATTTCTCCAGAGACAGGTAAGATGGTCTGGCATTCCCATTGCTCTAAGAAGTTTCCACAGTTTGTCATGATCTACACAGTCAAAGGCTTTAGCATAGTTGATGAAACAGAGATAGACGTTTTTCTGACATTCCGTTGCTTTTTCTATAATCCAGAGAATGTTGCCAATCCAGCCCCTCCATTTGGCCACACCCGACTCAGCACCTCCCAGTGGTCACACCCAATGAAGAGCCTTCCACTGGCCCTGGGAGGCAGCCTGAAGTGGTCAGCCACCTGTGATAGATAGCAAAACCAGAATTGGGGAGAATGGATCAGAGAGCCACGAGACCCAAGACTTGCATACCTGTGTCACCCAAAAGCTACCATTTCTGGGTTCCCACATGCGACACTCCCTTTCTCACTTGGGAAGAAATGGACCTTTGGGATCCAAAGATGTCATCACCAAGTTTGTTAGCAATGGGGATCAGGTTCTAGAACTCATATGCTGCTGTTAAGAATATAATGTGGAACAGTCATCTTCGAGGACTGTTTAGCAGTTTCTGATAAATTAGGCATATATTTACGCTCAGTTCAGTTTAGTCACTCAGTCAAGTCTGACTCTTTGTGACCCCATGAATCGCAGCACGCCAGGCCTCCCTCTCCATCACCAACTCCTGGAGTTTACCCAAACTCATGTCCATTGAGTTGATGATGCCATCCAGCCATCTCATCCTCTATTGTCCCCTTCTCCTCCTGCCCCCAATCCCTCCCAGCATCAGGGTCTTTTTCAATGAGTCAACTCTTCGCATGAGGTGGCCAAAGTACTGGAGTTTCAGCTTCAGCATCAGTCCTTACAGTGAACACCCAGGACTGATCTCCTTTAGGATGGACTGGTTGGATCTCCTTGCAGTCCAAGGGACTCTCAAGAGTCTTCTCCAACACCACAGTTAAAAAGCATCAATTCTTTGGCGCTCAGCTTTCTTCACAGTCCAACTCTCACATCCATACATGACCATAGGAAAAACCATAGCCTTGACTAGACAGACCTTTGTTGGCAAAGTAATGTCTCTGCTTTTGAATATGCTATCTAGGTTGGTCATAACTTTCATTCCAAGGAGAAAGCGTCTTTTAATTTCATGGCTGCAGTCACCATCTTCAGTGATTTTGGAGCCCAAAAAAATAAATTCTGACACTGTTTCCACTGTTTCCCATCTATTTCCCATGAAGTGATGGGACCAGATGCCATGATCTTCGTTTTCTGAATGTTGAGCTTTAAGCCAAATTTTTCACTCTCCTCTTTCACTTTCATCAAGAGGCTTTTTAGTTCCTCTTCACTTTCTGCCATAAGGGTGATGTCATCTGCATATCTGAGGTTATTGATATTTCTCCCAGCAATCTTGATTCCAGCTTGTGCTTCTTCCATTCCAGCGTTTCTCATGATGTACTCTACATAGAAGTTAAACAAGCAGGGTGACAATATACAGCCTTGACGAACTCCTTTTCCTATTTGGAACCAGTCTGTTGTTCCATGTCCAGTTCTAACTGTTGCTTCCTGACCTGCATACAGATCTCTCAAGAGGCAGGTCAGGTGGTCTGGTATTCCCATCTCTTTCAGAATTGTCCATAGTTTATTGTGATCCACACAGTCAAAGGCTTTGGCATAGTCAATAAAGCAGAAATAGATGTTTTTCTGGAACTCTCTTGCTTTTTTGATGATCCAGTGGATGTTGGCAATTTGATCTCTGGTTCCTCTGCCTTTTCTAAAACCAGCTTGAACATCTGGAAGTTCATGGTTCACGTATTGCTGAAGCCTAGCTTGGAGAATTTTGAGCATTACTTTACTAGCGTGTGAGATGAGTGCCATTGTGCAGTAGTTTGAGCATTCTTTGGCATTGCCTTTCTTTGGGATTGAAATGAAAATGGACCTTTTCCAGTCCTGTGGCCACTGCTGAGTTTTCCAAATTTGCTGGCATATTGAGTGCAGCACTTTCACAGCATCATCTTTCAGGATTTGAAAGAGCTCAACTGGAATTCCATCACCTCCACTAGCTTTGTTCATAGTGATGCTTTCTAAGGCCCACTTGACTTCACATTCCAGGATGTCTGGCTCTAGATGAGTGATCACACCATCGTGATTATCTGGGTCGTGAAGATCTTTTTTGTACAGTTTTTCTGTGTATTCTTGCCATCTCTTCTTAATATCTTCTGCTTCTGTTAGGTCCATACCATTTCTGTCCTTTCTCGAGCCCATCTTTGCATGAAATGTTCCCTTGGTATCTCTAATTTTCTTGAAGAGATCTCTAGTCTTTCCCATTCTGTTGTTTTCCTCTATTTTTTGCAGTGATCGCTGAGGAGGCTTTCTTATCTCTCCTTGCTATTCTTTGGAACTCTGCATTCAGACGCTTTTATCTTTCCTTTTCTCCTTTGCTTTTCACTTCTCTTCTTTTCACAGCTATTTGTAAGGCCTCCTCAGACATCCATTTTGTTTTTTTGCATTTCTTTTCCATGGGGATGGTCTTGATCCCTGTCTCCTGTACAATGTCACGAACCTCCATCCATAGTTCATCAGGCGCAGGAGCGGCTGAGAGGAGCTACCCCATGTCCGAGGTCAGGGGTGCCAACCGAGAAGAGCAACCCCACATTCAAGGAGTGGTGGCTGCGTGGGCGCAGGAGGGCTGAGAGGAGCTACTCCACGTCCAAGGTCAGGAGGGGTGGCTGTGCTTTGCTGGGATAGCTGTGAAGATATACCCCATGTCCAAGGTAATAGAAACCCAAGTAAGATGGTAGGTGTTGCGAGAGGGCATCAGAGGGCAGACACACTGAAATCATAATCACAGAAAACTAGCCAATCTGATCACATGGACCACAGCCTTGTCTAACTCAATGAAACTAAGCCATGCCATGGGGGACCACCCAAGAGAGATGGGTCATGGTGGAGAGGTCTGACAGAATGTGGTCCACTGGAAAAGGGTATGGCAAACCACTTTAATATTCTTGCCTTGAGAATCCCATGAACAGTATGAAAAGGCAAAATGATAGGATACTGAAAGAGGAACTCCCCAGGTCAGTAAGTGCCCAATATGCTACTGGAGATCAGTGGAGAAATAACTCCAGAAAGAATGAAGGGATGGAGCCAAAGCAAAAACAATACCCAGTTGTGGATGTGACTGGTGATATAAGCAAGGTCCAATGCTGTAAAGAGCAATATTGCATAGGAACCTGGAATGTAAAGTCCATGAATCAAGGCAAATTGGAAGTGGTCAAACAGGAGATGGCAAGAGTGAACATCGACATTCTAGGAATCAGCGAACTAAAATGGACTGGAATGGGTGAATTTTACTCAGATGTCCATTATATCTACTACTGTGGGCAGGAATCCCTTAGAAGAAATGGAGTAGCCATCATCATCAACAACAGAGTCCAAAATGTGGTACTTGGATGCAATCTCAAAAACGACAGAATGATCTCTGTTCGTTTCCAAGGCAAACCATTCACTATCACAGTAATCCAAGCCTATGCCCCAACCAGTAACACTGAAGAAGTTGAAGTTGAACGGTTCTATGAAGACCTACAATACCTTTTAGAACTAACACCCACAAAAGATGTCGTTTTCATTATAGGGGACTGGAATGCAAAAGTAGGAAGTCAAGAAACACCTGGAGTAACAGGCAAATTTGGTCTTGGAGTACAGAATGAAGCAGGGCAACGGCTCATAGAGTTTTGCCAAGAGAACACACTGGTCATAGCAAATACACTCTTCCAACAACACAAGAGAAGACTCTACACATGGACATCACCAGATGGTCAACACCAAAATGAGATCGATTATATTCTTTGCAGCCAAAGATGGAGAAGCTCTATACAGTCAGCAAAAACAAGACAGGGAGCTGACTGTGGCTCAGATCATATTTACCCTATCACCCAACAATTCTGCTCTTAGAGACTTACTCAAGAGCTGTAAAAGTACTGCATGAAAAGAATTATACAAGAATGTTTATAACATTATTTTCCTAATAGTCAAAAATTGGGAGTGAAATAAATGTACACTGCAGGAAAATAAATGAACACAATTATGATAGAGTCAGGCAGCAGAACACTACTCAGTGATAAAACGAATACCTGACTGCCACACTCAAACATGTGAATGTATCTCAAAGCAATATAAGTGAAGAATCCAGGCATATACTAACTCATTCCATTTATGTGAATCCAAGAAAAGACAAAAATCTAATCTGTGGTGATAGAAATCAGATAGTGGTTGTGGGGATGGAAATTGACTTGGAAGGGACAGGAGGGCACTTTCTAGTGTGGTGAAAATGTCCTTTATCTTGTTGTGGGTATCAAGCCTTGTTAAGCTGAAAACCTGAGACTGGTCTCATTTGTTATTTATATGTCAAATTAGTTGTAAAAGTAAAAAAACCACAAAGAATCCATTTTGAATGTAAAGAACAAATTTCATGCTTTTCTGTATGGGTCTGTACCATCAAGAAGAACAGCATTATTGTGTCCTGGCAGCTTCCTTATTCTTCATTTCCATTTTGTGGGATAGAACCCAAGAGTAGGTCAAGGGCACTTGTTTCCTTGGACTAATTAAATGCAATAGGCAGCCCTAATGCCCCTGCCAACCACATGACTCATGGACATCAGGTTGATGGGTGTTTTACATTAAACTAAGTGATCATAAATATTTAATCATATGACCACTGTTTTTAAATACATCACCCAGAACTGCACATTCCTTTTGGAAATGGTGCTCATCTGGCTTCATCCAGATAGCCAATAAGGGTCCCTGGGAAAAGATACTAAGGCAAGAAATGGAGTAACTACTCTGCAAATGTTGCTTCCCCAGCATTTATTTCCCCAATCCCCACTCCCAGTTTGCATTTAGAGGTCCATGTAGTTCTAGGGAAGATACCCTGGAGGAGGAAATAGCAACTCACTCCAGCTTTCTTGCCTGGGGAATTCTATGGACCGAGGAGCCTGCTGGGCTACAGTCCATGGTGTTGTAAAGAGCTGGACACAAATGAGCAACTTAGCACACATGTGGTTCTAGGGATGCTAACCCTCCCCCTCCCTCATGTTTGTTCCTGCCAGTTCTAGGTTGGCAGCCCATGACCAAGACTAAGCCAATCATTGCATACCACCCCTGCCACCACAACAGAGACTGGATGAAGGTGGACAGGTGATCTAAACCAGTCCAATCATGTTGAATCACAGAACCTTAGCTTAAAAAAATTTTCTGTCTTTCTCAGGACAACTGTGGTTCTCTTCCTTGAGGAGAGCCATGGCAGAGACACAGCAGAAAGGAGAGATGAGAATCTGTCAAAAAACAGGGCTTTGCCTCCTGGCATGATAATATGTCTGAGGTTAGCCCCCTCTCTCTCAATTTTCTGGTTACGTGAACCAAGAAACCCTCCATATTGTTTAGGCCAATCTGTGTTGGGTTTTATATTGTTTGCAACCAATGGCATCCTACCTATTAGGTGATAACCAGAAGCTAGGTTTGTGTGGGCAAAGGCCAAAGTCTGTGTAAAAGGGTAGAATTAGGAATCAGAAGCCCTGAATTCTGATTATTTCTGGGTCATGATGGAACTATATAACCCCAGAGAAAACATTTAACCTGATAGCATCTTAGTTTAATCTTCTGCATAATAGGAAATTAGAAAGCAGAATCTCTAGGTTCTTTTGCATTAATAGCACTGGAAACATTGATGATAGTGATGATGAAGATGGTGATTTATTAAGTTCTTGCCATGTGCCCGTGCTGTGCTCATTGTGTTTCAGATCCACTATTTCATTTGATTCGTGTATCTCTTGGAATTTAATGAGGAAAGCAGAAGCATTGTGAATATTATGCAATAAGGGATTTATTTTAAGAAGAAGACCCTAAACAACTGTGGGAGAACTTAAGGGTCCAAAAGAGGAAGTTGGAGGATCAGAGTAAAGTCAGTAACCAGTCCACCAACCTCTCCTCCAGAAGCTCTGATATAGGGAGAGAGTAAGAGCTTACAGGGGAGTCTGGGGGGGCAAGCACTTCCCACTGCCATGGTGGCTCAGCAAAGGAGAGCCTGGGATGAAGTCTACCAGCATCTGGTGGGGGGCCTGGGGTCTGTGTTGGTGAGCTGGGCTGGCAGTCAGGAAGAATAGCTGAAAGTGGGGTGAGAGAAAGTAGAAACAAGCTGAAACAACTGGTACTTACTTCCCCTATGTTCCTCACTGCATCAAGCATAATGACCTTCAGCACTTAAAGGCTACTGCTCCACTTCTGCCTCTCAAGCTTCATGAAAAAAATTTTTATACACAGGGAAGAGGAGTCTGGGAAATGTAGTTTCACCACAGTGAAGTCTACAAATCCTGTAAGAAAAGCAGGATAAGCATTTCCCCCCAAATTTAAGGAAGCTTGTCCAAAGTCGTCCATCCGGCTGGTACTGGAAACAGAACTAAGATGCAGGACTTCTACTTAGTTCTTTTTCCATAGGACTTGATCAGTTCAGTTCAGTTCAGTTCAGTCGCTCAGTCGTGTCTGACTCTTTGCGACCCCATGAATCGCAGCATGCCAGGCCTCCCTCTCCATCACCAACTCCTGGAGTTCACTCAGACTCACGTCCATCGAGTCAGTGATGCCATCCAGCCATCTCATCCTCTGTCGTCCCCTTCTCCTCCTGCCCCCAATCCCTCCCAGCATCAGAGTCTTTTCCAATGAGTCAAGTCTTCGCATGAGGTGGCCAAAATACTGGAGTTTCAGCTTCAGCATTATTCCCTCCAAAGAAATCCCAGGGCTGATCTCCTTCAGAATGGACTGGCTGGATCTCCTTGCAGGCCAAGGGACTCTCAAGAGTCTTCTCCAACACCACAGTTCAAAAGCATCAATTCTTCGGTGCTCAGCCTTCTTCACAGTCCAACTCTCACATCCATACATGACCATAGGAAAAACCATAGCCTTGACTAGACAGACCTTTGTTGGCAAAGTAATGTCTCTGCTTTTGAATATGCTATCTAGGTTGGTCATAACTTTCCTTCCAAGCGGTAAGCGTCTTTTAATATCATGGCTGCAATCACCATCTGCAGTGATTTTGGAGCCCAGAAAAATTAAGTCTGACACTGTTTCCACTGTTTCCCCATCTATTTCCCATGAAGTGGTGGGACCGGATGCCATGATCTTCGTTTTCTGAATGTTGAGCTTTAAGACAACTTTTTCACTCTCCTCTTTCACTTTCATCAAGAGGCTTTTTAGTTCCTCTTCACTTTCTGCCATAAGGGTGGTGTCATCTGCATATCTGAGGTTATTGATATTTCTCCCAGCAATCTTGATTCCAGCTTGTGCTTCTTCCATTCCAGCGTTTCTCATGATGTACTCTACATAGAAGTTAAACAAGCAGGGTGACAATATACAGCCTTGACGAACTCCTTTTCCTATTTGGAACCAGTCTGTTGTTCCATGTCCAGTTCTAACTGTTGCTTCCTGACCTGTATACAGATTTCTCAAGAGGCAGGTCAGGTGGTCTAGTATTCCCATCTCTTTCAGAATTGTCCATAGTTTATTGTGATCCACACAGTCAAAGGCTTTGGCATAGTCAATAAAGCAGAAATAGATGTTTTTCTGGAACTCTCTTGCTTTTTTGATGATCCAGTGGATGTTGGCAATTTGATCTCTGGTTCCTCTGCCTTTTCTAAAACCAGCTTGAACATCTGGAAGTTCATGGTTCATGTATTGCTGAAGCCTAGCTTGGAGAATTTTGAGCATTACTAGTGTGTGAGATGAGTGCAATTGTGGGGTAGTTTGAGCATTCTTTGGCATTGCCTTTCTTTGGGATTGAAATGAAAACAGACCTTTTCCAGTCCTGTGGCCACTGCTGAGTTTTCCAAATTTGCTGGCATATTGAGTGCAGCACTTTCACAGCATTATCTTTCAGGATTTGAAAGAGCTCAACTGGAATTCCATCACCTCCACTAGCTTTGTTCGTAGTGATGCTTCTTAAGGCCCACTTGACTTCACGTTCCAGGATGTCTGGCTCTAGGTGAGTGATCACCTACAGCCCAGATAATCACACCATCATGATTATCTGGGTCACGAAGAGATCTTTTTTGTACAGTTCTTCTGTGTATTCTTGCCACCTCTTCTTAATATCTTCTGCTTCTGTTAGGTCCATACAATTTCTGTCCTTTATCGAGCCCATCTTTGCATAAAATGTTCCCTTGGTATCTCTAATTTTCTTGAAGAGATCTCTAGGACTTGATCACTTGTTTCTAAATCTTACTTTGTTTCTAATATAAAGCATAGTTAATTTTATTGATTGCTCTTTTCTCTTGTCATATCCCTCCATGGTGATCAATGTCATCCATGACCCTATCTCTAGCTCCTTCCTTTTCACTATCCTTAGCTCCTTAGCTCCTTAGCCTCATGGCCTTATGGGCACAAAATAGCTGCTGCAGTGCCAGGTAACACACAGGGTAAGACTGTATACAGCTGAAGGAGAGACGGGGTCTTCTCTTAAGATTCTTTTTATTTGTTGGAGCCCCATTCCCCAAAGTTTCCATCCCTAGGACTGGATCGCACATGCATATGCTCTAGGTGTGAAGGAGGCTAGGAAAACAAGTCACCAGATCGCAGCCTCCATGTTGGGAGGTAACTTTGCCAGCAAGAAAAAGAGCGTAGGTGACACTCTCAGGCAGGCATTCAACTGTGTCTGATGTGCCCTTTGCAGTTCCTTCTTTCTAACCTTATACTTCAGTCAGCAAAACTGAATAGTTTTGCCTATGTTTGAATTACACAATGAGTCGAGAAATCTCTTTTCTACTTGGAAATCCCTAAAATTGCCCACATTAGTGTCACTATGTAAAGACCCTGAAAGCAAATGGTCCTTACAGCACAGTGCCCTTGAAGAAAGACATGTTAATACTGCACCAAATACACAGATTATGGTTTCTCACCATTTTTACCATCCCCTCCAAAAAACCTTTTTAGACTAGACATTTTTTCCCGGTCAACCTCTCATGAAATTTTAAAACCACAAATGTGTGTCTGTTTGTGTGCCATGTGTATATCTGTAATTTACACATAGAAAGAGGAAAGTTTGGTTTTTTTACACCCAAGAATCAATTTTCCCCTCCTTGACTCTGAGATAGTCTTCACTGAGAAAGCAAGATCTAGATCCATTTCTGAGCTCTTTCATATATAAGAGAAAGATACTCATATTTTCCAAAGAGGTGGATATTAGTATTTGTCCAGGCATAATATTCAGGTCCTCTTCCTGGATCACAGCCCTGCCATGGCAAAGGGGCTTGTGTAACAATGAAACTATGAGCCATGCCATACAGGGCTACGCAAGACAGATGGGTCATAGTGGAGAGTTCTGACAAAATGTGGTCCACTGGAGGAGGGAATAGCAAGTCACTCCAGTATTCTTGCCCGAAGAACCCCATGAACAGTGTGAAAAGGCAAAAAGGTATGACCCTGGAAGACGAGCCAGCCAGGTTGGAAGGTGTGTGATATGCTACTGAGGAAGAGTGGAGGGCACTTACAAATAGATCCAGAAAAGTGGCTGGACCAAAATGGAAACCTCTGTCCAGCTGTGGATGTGTCTGGTGGTGAAAGAACAATGCTGTAAAGAATGATATTGCGTAGGAACCTAGAATATTGGGTCCATGAATCAAGGTAAATTGGACATGGTCAAGCAGGAGATATTAAGAGTGAACATACGCATCTTAGGAACCAGTGAACTAAAATGAAAGGGAAAGGGCAAATTTAATTCAGATGACCTTTATATCTACTAGTGTGGGCAAGAGTCTCTTAGAAGAAATGGAGTATCCCTCATGGTCAACAAAAGAGTCCAAAATGTGGTACTTGAATGCAATCTCCAAAACAACAAAACAATCTTCATTCACTTCTGAGGTAAACCGTTCAACATTATAGTAATCCAAGTCTATACCCCAACCACTAATGCTGAAGAAGCTGAAGTTGACCATTTCTATGAAGACCTAGAAGGCCTTCTGGAACTAACACCAAAAAAAAGATGTCCTTTTCATCATAGGGGATTAGAACGCATAAGTAGGGAGTCAAGAGATACCTGAAGTAACAAGCAAGTTTGACCTTGGAGTACAAAATGAAGCAGGGCAAAAACAGAGTTTTGTCAAGAGAACACACTGGTCATTGCAAACACCGTCTTCAAACAACACAAGAGGTGATTCTAGGCACAGAATTCACCAGATGGTCAATACTGAAATCAGATTGATTGTATTTGTTGCAGCCAAAGATGGAGAAGTACTATATAGTCAGCAAAAATAAAACTTGGAGCTGACCCTGGCTCAGATTATGACCTCCTTATTGCAAAATTCAGGCTTAAGCTAAAGGAAGTAGGGAAAACCACTAGGCCATTCAGGTATGATCTAAATCAACCCCTATTGGTTATACAGTGGAGGTGGCAAATAGATTCAAGGGATTAGATCTGGTAGACAGAGTGAAAGAAGAACTATGGACAGAGGTTTCTAACATAATGTAGGAGGTTGTGATCAAAACCATCCCAAAGAAAAAGAAATGCAAGAAGGTAAAGTGATTGTCTGAGGAGCTTTCCAAATACCCGAGGAAAGAAGAGATGTGAAAGGCAAGGGAGAAAGGAAAAGATATACCCAACAGAACGCAGAGTTCCAGAGAATAGCAGGGAGACATAAAAAGGTCTTCTTCAATGAACAATGCAAAGAAGTAGAAGAAAGCAATAGAATGGGAAAGACTAGATTTCTCTTCAAGAAAAGTGGAGATATCAAGGGAATATTTCATGAAAGGATGGGCACATTAAAGGACAGAAATGGTAAGGACCTAACAGAAGCAGAGGAGATTAAGAAGAGGTGGCAAGAATACACAGAAGAACTAAAAAAAAAGGTCTTAATGACTCAGATAACCACGATGGTGTGGTCACTCACCTAGAGCCAGACCTCCTGGAGTGTGAAGTCAAGTGGCCTTGGGAAGAATTACTATGAACAAAGGTGGTGGAGGTGATGAAATTCCAGCTGAGCCATTTCAAATCCTAAAAGATGATGCTGTGAAAGTGCTGCACTCAATATGCCAGTAAATTTGGAAAACTCAGCATTGGCCACAGGCCTGGAAAAGGTCAGTCTTCATTCCAATGCCAAAGAATATTCAAACTACTGTACAATTGTGCTCTATTCACATGCTAGCAAGGTAATGCTCAAAATCCTTCAAGCTAGGCTTTAGCAGGACTTGAACCAAGAACTTACAGATGTACAAGCTGCATTTAGAAAAGGCATAGGAACCAGAGATCAAATTGCCAATGTTCATTGGATCATAGAGAAAGCAAGGGAATTCCAGAAAAACATCTACTTCTGCTTCATTGGCTATGCTAAAGCCTTTGACTGTGTGGATCACAACAAACTGTGGAAAATTCTTCAAGAGATGGGAATACCAGACCACCTGACCTGCCTCCTGAGAAGCCTGTATGCAAGTCAAGAAGCAACAATTAGAACTTTACATGGAACAATGGACTGGTTACAAATCGGGAAAGAAGTACGACAAGGCTGTATATTGTCAGCCTACTTCTTTAGCTTTTATGCAGAGTACATCGTGGGAAATGATGGGCTGGATGAATCACAAGCTGGAATCACAACTTCTGGGAGAAATATCAACAACCTCAGATATGCAGGTGATACCACTCTAATGATAGAAAGTGAAGAGGAGGTAAAGAGCCTCTTGGTGAGGGTGAAAGAGGAGAGTGAACAAAGCTGACTTAAAACTCAATGTTCCTAAGATCATGGCATCTAGTCCTATCACTTCATGGCAAGTAGAAGGGGAAAAAGTAGGAAAAGTGACAGACTTTATTTTCCTGGGCTCCGAAATCACCGTGGACAGTGATTGCAGCCATGAAATTAGAAGACACTGGCTCCTTGGAAGGAAAGCTATGACAAACCTAGACAGTGTAGTAAAAAGCAGGGCTATCACTTTGCTGACAGTGGTTGGTATAGTCAAAGCTATGGTTTTTCCAGTAGTCATGTACAGGTGTGAGAGATGGACCATAAAGAAGGTTGAGCGCCAAAGAACTGATGCTTTTGAATTGTGATGCTGGAGAAGACTCTTGAGAGTCACTTGGACTGCAAAGAGATCAAACAAGTCAATCGTAAAGGAAATCAACCCCTGAATATTCATTGGAAGGACTGATGCTGAAACTGAAGCTCCAATACTTTGGCCACCTAATGCAAAGAGCCGACTCATTGGAAAAGACTCTGATGCTGGGAAAGGTTGAAGGCAAAAGGAGAAGCGAACAGCAAAAGATGAGATGGTTAGATAGCATCACCAACTCAATGGACATGAATCTGAGCAAACTCCAGAAGATAGTCAGCCATAGGGAACCCTGGCATGCTGCAGTCCATAGGGTCACAAAGAGTCAGATACAAGTTAGCAACTGAACAACAAGAACAATATTCAGATGTGTCATCCTATTCCTGAAGAGGGAATGAATATTTGCCTCCATTTCTGACTTTCCATGTTTATTTTCACCAAGACTGACTCATTTACCTTAGTTTACAAGCCTTCACATGTGGAGCTTCACATAAAATACAATGACAAGTTCAAGACAGGGGCCTGGGTAAAATGAAGAAGAGTAGAGAGAGCATAGTTATTCATTGGGACTCTATTTTCAAGTAATAGAAAGAGTTTCTTCGAGGGGGTGGTCACTGATGAGATACTGTCTCAGTTTATTATGGATGCTATAACAAAGTACCCCAGGCTGGGTGGCTTCATCAATACAAACTTCCTGTCTCATAGTTCTGGAGACTTGTAAGTCCATCCAAGATTGAGGTGTCACCAGGGTTGGCTTCTCCTGCGGCCTCTCTCCTTGGCTTCGGCCACCAGAAGGTGCGTCCTTGCTGTGTCCCCACATGGCCTTTCCTCTGTGCAGGTGCATTCCTGGGGTCTCATTCTTCCTTTAAGGACCCACTCTCATGACCTCATTTAACCTTCATGACCTCTTTAAAGACCCTATCTCTAAGTACAGTCACATTCTGAAGTATTAGGGGTTAGGACTTCAATGTGTGAATTTGAGGGGGCATAATGCAGCCCATAACAGTTAGAGGCTATCTCATAGACTCCATCAATATGACGATGGCTGTAGCAGAGTGGATGCCAGGACTGCTCCAACTGGTGTTTGGGATTTTTCTTTTTAGAGCAGAAACCTCAAACTATAATGCTTCTGAGCCCTAGGAGGTAGAATAAATGAGGGCAGTCATAATGCATGGTAGGGCAGGGAAGTGGACAACTGGAGAGCAGAAGCCCTGTCTAAAGAGGGCACTACTCAGCTCCAGCTAATGGCATGCCTTCTCGCAACAGAGGCCCAGAATAGCCAGATAATCCACCTTCTAAGAGAAGTAAAAATCTGGGGGGTTGGGGGGGAAGGGGTTTGGTAAATTTTCAAAAAAGAAAAAAAGCTGTGCAGGCCAAAATAAACTTCTGCCAGCTGAATCTGTCCCATTTATGATTCCTGCTTTAGCACTTTCTTGTAATGTGACTCAGCTGCCTTCTATATGTCTTGGTTCTAAAGGGACAGGATCCGATTGGCTGAGTTGGAGCCCTATGTTCTTGAGAAGAATAACTCAATGGCTCCTGGTAAGCAGAGAAATGGAGAGGGTAGTCCCTAAAGAGGAGGGTCTAACCAGAAGCTGCGAACCTCTCTGCAGGGGAAGGGGCAAGGTAGAGCTGTTGATGGCTTTTCAGTGTCAGTGGGACTTGGATCATCAGGGGGAGCAACTTTCCACAGCTTCCAAAACGAAAGATTGAGATGAAATAAACTCAAACTGAAACACAAGGAGTTTAAAGCAGGCGTTTGTAAAAACTTCCAAGGGGAGTTGTAAAGGTCTGAGTCTACTGTGTGGTATCTGGTCCTATGAGATTGAGTTAAAACAGATCAATCATTTCTGGGCTCCAGGAAGACCTTGTCAACCATTCATCTTTGTCTCTACCTCCTTTCCCCAGTGCCCCAATCCCATTCACTGTCATCCCCCCAGACAGCGAGGGCTGTTCCTTATCTCACCAGCTTGCAGATCAAAGTTTGATCTGGGCACCGGGCACCAGCCCACCTGCCTTCGCCTAGTCTGCCTGTTAAACCACCGAAACCCCTTTTGTACCCTTTGATGTTGCTGCTTCTGTGTTTAAATGATGTCTTTATTTGAAAAGAAAAAAGAAACGAAAACAAAAACAACTCAGTGATGGGCTGACACCACTGGGAAAACTGGCGTTGTCAACTGCTATTAAGAGGATATGTGAGGGTGATGATAAATTTTGTGCATAATTAGTTATTAAGAAACAGGTTGGCACCACTCTTCATCTGCTTTGACATGCCTCCCCCCATCTATTAACTTGTGGCTGTTTGAAGGTTATATGTGCAAACAGAGCTAGAGTTATCAGTAGGGGCACAGCTGTTTGGGGGAAACAAATTAAATCATATCCACGGAACTATTTTGGTGTTTAAATCCATTCTAAAGATATCCTAAGACCAGTGAGGGTTCTTTCTGTCTTAGTCAATCAAACCCAGCTCAGGCTCCAGAGTTCTGTCTAAAACTCAGAGGGCAGCAGCGGCAGAAGGGAAAATCATAGTATCAGAAACTTCACAGCTGCTAAACTGTGTGTGGGTCTGCTTCTGATGACTTTTCTATCTTTTATTATTCTGATAATTAATTTGCATAATGCTTTACAGTCAAAACAGTCGACAGGGTGTTTTCCAGCATTTCATTTGTTAGGATAGGCTTACTTGATGCCTGTCGTGTGCCACATTCTATGGGGTCGCTAGAGGGAGAGGCAGGAGAACATGTACAGAAAGAAATGAGTAAAGGGATGGATATTAGAGGAAGAACCTAAATGGTTGGAAGGAGATCTGTTTAGGAAGATGTGGGGGCATATGTTCCAGAATACTGGTTTTCAAGCAGGGGTGATTCTGTTCCCCAGGGACATTGGGCAATGTCTGGAGACATTTTTGGCTGTCACAACTGGGGACCAGGAGGAGTAGCTATTGGCGCCTGGTGGGGAGAAGTCAAGGATAGTGCTCAACGTCCTATAATGCACAGGCCAGCCCCCAGAGCAAATATCCAGCTCAAATGTCAGTACTGCCAAATTGAGAAACTCTGTTCCCAGTGAAGAGAATGGCTTCACACAGAGGGAACAGTCAAGAAAATTGAAGGTAACGAAAAGAAAAGTGAGGGCCTGAGTATATTAATGAACTCTGGCTGCAGTAATGATACAATGCAGACATTAAACTCGGTGGCTTATAGCAGTGGGCACTAATTTTTGTTGCCTTCCAGAGCTGTGGCAACAAAACCACTGCTAACTCAGGCATGGTTCCAGACTATAGGCTGGACTCAGATGTGCTGCACATTTCCCTCTCTCTCCTTGGACAGGCAGTTACCTGGGGCACATTCTTCTCCTGGCAGGTCACGGAAGCATAAAAGGCTGCACCAAACTGTACACAGATTTCAGGGTTCTGGGCTTCCCTGGTGGCTCACTGGTAAAGAATCAGCCTGCCAATGCAGGAGACATGGGTTTGATCCCTAGTTCTGGAAGATCCCACATGCCATGCAGCAACTAAGCCTGAGTGCCACGACTACTGAGCCTGTGCTCTAGGGCCCAGGAGCTGCAACTATTGAAGCTCATGTGCCTCGAGCCTGTGCTCTGCAACTAGAGAAACCACTGCAATGAGAAGCCTGCCCAGTGAAACTAAAGAGTAGCCCATGCTTGCCACAACTAGAGAAAAGCTTGTGCAACAATGAAGATCCAGCACAGCCAAGATAAATAAAATTATTAAAAAAAAAAAGATTTCAGGGTTCTGTCCACATTGTAACCACTCCCATGCCACTCAATTCAGTTCAGTCACTCCCTGTCCATCACCAAAACCCAGAGCTTGCTCAAACTCATGTCATCGAGTTAGTGACGCTATCCAACCATCTCATCCTCTGTCATCCCCTTCTCCTCCTGCCTTCAGTCTTTCTCAGCATCAGGGTCTTTTCCAATGAGTCAGTTCTTCCCATCAGGTGGAAAAGTATTGGAGCTTCAGCTTCACCATTAGTACTTCCAATGATTATTCAGGACTGATTTCCTTTAGGATTGACTGGCTGGATCTCCTTGCAGTCCAAGGGACTCTCAAGAGTCTTCTTTAACACCACAGTTTGAAATCATCAATTGTTCGGCACCACAATTCTTCATGGTCCAACTCTCACATCCATACATGACTACTGGAAAAACCATAGCTTTGACTAGATGGACCTTTGTTGGCAAAGTAACTTCCACTGTTTAATATGCTGTCTAGATTGGTCATAGCTTTTCTTCCAAAGAGCAAGCGTCTTATAATTTCATGGCCGCAGTCACCAATCTGCAGTGATTTTGGAGCCCAAGAAAATAAAGTCTGACACTGTTTCCACTGTTTCCCCATCTATTTGCCATGAAGTGATGGGACCAGATGCCATGATCTTAGTTTTTTGAAAGTTGAATTTTAAGCCAGTTTTTTCACTCTCCTCTTTCATTTTCATCATGAGGCTCTTTAGTTCCTCTTTGCTTTCTGCCATAAGTATGGTGTCATCTGCATATCTGAGATTATTGATATTTCTCCCAGAAATCTTGATTCCAGCCTGTGCTTCATCCAGCCTGGCATTTTGTATAATGTACTCTGCATATAAGTTAAATAAACAGGGTGACAATATACAGCTTTGACGTACTCCTTTGCAAATTTGGAACCAGTCTGTTGTTCCATGTCCAGTTCTAACTGTTGCTTCCTGACCTGCATACAGATTTCTCAAGAGGCAGATCAGGTGGTCTGGTATTCCCATCTCTTTCAGAATTTTCCACAGTTTATTGTGATCCACACAGTCAAAGGCTTTGGCATAGTCAATAAAGCAGAAATAGATGTTTTTCTGGAACTCTCTTGCTTTCTCGATGATCCAGCGGATGTTGGCAATTTGATCTCTGGTTCCTCTGCCTTTTCTAAAACCAGCTTGAACATCAGGAAGTTCACGGTTCACATATTGCTGAAGCCTTGCTTGGAGAACTTTGAGCATTACATTGCTAGCATGTGAGATGAGTGCAATTGTGCGGTAGTTTGAGCATTCTTTGGCATTGCCTTTCTTGGGAACTGGAATGAAGACTGACCTTTTCCAGTCCTGTGGCCACTGCTGAGTTTTCCTAATTTGCTGGCATATTGAGTGCAGCACCTTCACAGCATCATCTTTTAGGATTTGAAATAGCTCAGCTGGAATTCTGTCACCTCCACTAGCTTTGTTCATAGTGATGCTTCCTAAGACCCACTTGACTTCGCATCCCAGGGTGTCTGGCTCTAGGTGAGTAACCACACCATCATGGTTATCTGGGTCATTAAGACCTTTTTTTTAGTTCTTCTGTGTATTCTTGCCACCTCTTCTTAATCTCCTCTGCTTAAGATGGTCCATATCATTTATTGTATCATATCATATCCATATCCATGATCTGAGTTCATGATCTGAGCCAGTCAGATCCTGGTTTTGTTTATGCTGAATGTATGTTACCCATGCCACTGGCCAAAGCTAATACCCAAGCCCCTAGTCCAAGTATGGGTGAATTCACATATCCATACCCATCTTATATCCATATCATATCTGTTAGGTCCATATCATTTCTGTCCTTTACTGTGCCCATCTTTGTGTGAAATGTTCCCTTCATATCTCGAATTTTCTTGAAGAGATCTCTAGTCTTTCCCATTCTATTGTTTTCCTCCATTTCTTAACACTGATCACTGAGGAAGGCTTCCTTATCTCTCCTTGCTATTCTTTGGAACTCTACATTCAGGTGGATATATCTTCCCTTTTCTCCTTTGCCTTTCACTTCTCTTCTTTTCTCAAGGCATCCTCAGACAACCATTTTGCATTTTTGCATTTCTTTTTCTTAGGGATGGTTTTGATCGCTGCCTCCTATACAATGTCATGAACCTCCATCCCTAGTTCTTCAGGCACTCTATCAAATCTAATCTCTTGAATCTGTTTGTCACTTCCACTGTATAATCATAAGGGATTGATTTAGCTCATACCTGAATGGTCTAGTGGTTTTCCCTACTTTCTTCAATTTAAGTCTGAACCTTGCAATAAGGAGTTCATGATCTGAGCCACAGTGAGATCCTGGTTTTGTTTATGCGAATGTATGTGACCCATGCCACTGGCCAAAGCTAATACCCAAGCCCCTAGTCCAAGTATGGGTGAGTTCACATTACCATTTAAATCCATGGCTGGGCTATCACAGAAAGGCTGAGAATAGAGTACCCTGCTCCTCTCCATCTCCTTGAGCAAGGTAGAAATGGGAGTGGGACTGCGAAATAGGTTGGGGCAAGATCAGAGAGACATGGACTGGGTGTGTTATTCTAAGTGTCCTGAGAAGCTACTGGATGAGTTTACTCTGAGGAGTTACACATAATCAAATTACATTCAGCAATGATAAATGACTGTTTTGTGAAGAATGGATTGTAGGAAGAAAGAGGAAAGCAGGGAGTCTTAGGAGGCTGCCATTTCAGAAGACTGAGGAAGATAAGATGGTGTCTTGGTCTAAGGTACTGGCAATTGAAAGAAACCTAAGTGTACACATTTAGGGTGTATTGCAGAAATAGAATCATCTAGGCTTATTGATGGATCTGGCATCCAAGGAAAGGAGAAAAATCAGGGGTAACTCTAAGAGTTTTTGTCTTGAGCCCCTGGCCTAGATGGGAGGTGGTACCATTTCCAGAGATGGAAAACTAGGAAATAAACAGATTTAGGCAAAAATCAATCTTTATCTCATTTAATGCAATGGTGTCAACAACCCTATCTAGAGGTACTTTATTATCTCGTTTTCTTAGAAGAGGAAACAGGGACCCAGAAAAGTAGAGTAACTTGTCCCTGACCACACCACTGATCAGTGGCAGACCCAGAACTTGAATATATAGGCAGAGCTCAGTGATATTTTGGGTTTGTTTCCAGATCATCTCAATAAAGTGAATATTGCAATAAAGTAAATTGCACAAGGTTTCTTTTCTGAATGCATATAAAAGTTATGTTCCTACTATACTTTATATTAAGTGTGCAATAGCATAATGTCTAAAAAGAATGTCCATATCTTAATTTAAAATACTTTAGTGCTAAAAAGAAAAATACTAACCACCATCTGAGCCTTCAGTGAGTTGTCATCTTTTTGCCATAGTCACAAAGATTACAGCTCACCATAACAAGTACAATAATAATGAAAAGTTTGAAATACTGTGAGAATAATCAAAATGTTGCAGAGAGACAGAAAGTGATTAAACACTGTTGGAGAGATGGCACTGATAGATTTGATTGATGCAAGGTTGCCACAGACCTTCAACTTTTAAAAATGTGCTATCTGCGAATTGCAGTAGAATGAGGTGTGCATATAGTTAGTCTCTACCCAGGCTACACACTGTACAAGGTTGTTTCACTACTTCTCTCCCTCTGTAGGAGACGCCTTATTTTGAAGCTCCTGAAAAGCTTTCCTGCTCCTAAATAGATTTGTTTTGGACCATATGTTCTAGGATTAGTCATTTATGTGTTGGGGCAGTAGGACACTAGATGGAAAGCAGAGAGGCCTGAACTCATGTCCCAGCTTGTCTGCTATCAAGCTTGTATAAAAAGGATTCAACTTATTAGGAGAATGAGGAACAAATGCCTTTCTATGTCCCTGAGGGATCTGACTCTGCCTTCCTACAACCACATCAGCTCAATCATCCCTCCCTGGGCTAGTTCCAGCCACTGGTCTCCTCTCAGTTCCTAGGACAGGCTGAGTTCTTTCTCACCCACAGCCTTTGTGCCTGCCACTCCCTTATCTGGTTCTTCATTCACCACTCCTTTGGCATTTATTTCATCTCCTCCATAGTGCTAAGTACAGTGTTTTCCGAAATGATTCCTTTCCCTTTCTGCTGCCAGAAGAATGAGGAGATTTTTCTCATACTTTCACCACAAGGAGCTGGTGGGGTTCTTGGAGGTAAAGCTCACACAAGTGTGAGGAACCCACTGGAATTTCTAATTTTCAAGGTAGTCCATGCTGAGCGCCAACAATTCATCAATTACAGTATAAGGTATCCCTGCCCATACTGGTTCCTGTACTGGGATTTCTGCTCTCAGGAAGCTGTGATGCTCTGTATCCACCTGTCTCTTTCTCCAGTTTTCCAGGCAGCAGTTTGCCCCCTGATCTCAATTCTTCTGTGGATCTTAGTCTTGCTTACTTTTGTTTTGTTTAGACTTTGTCTTATTGTGTTGATGAAAATGACAGCTTCCAAATTATTTCTGTGTTATACCAACAACCAATAAATTTGGGGGGAGGGATCTGCCTCCCCTACTTTGGTAGAGACCTTCTCCATTATTTCACTGTGTTTTCTCAAGATCCTGGAACACAGCCTTGCACATAAAGATACATAATATTTTTGGCTTATAGATGAATGTGAGAACCTAGGTTCATCACTAAATGTCAAGTTTTTTAGCTAGAAGTTGAATTACATAATCTCACAGATTCCTTCTAGTACAAAGTCTGTGATAATAAAGAATGGGGATTTTCTTGCAAAATGTGACCTGAAGTATAATTCACCAAGCTATGAAAACTATTTAATGTAAATGAAATGGTTCAATTTGTTATCCAGTCTCCTTTTGGAACATCATAAATGCAGTAGACCTCAGACACCAAATGAAGGGATTCACCAGCTCCTAAGGACTGAAAAGGACAGAAAGGAGTGGAAACTTTTAAAAATATTTCCAAGAAAAATTGGAAGTGCTAAGTTTTCCTATTATTAAGAACATGAACTCAAAAATGCCATTTATTACTTTTTAAAATGTGAGGATGAATTAATTACATGAATGGCTGCTGTTTTGTTTGGATGACATGGTATTGCAAAACACAAAACACAGGGTTATTACGAAGAAGACAATTATCAAAGAGGTGGTGCCAATTTGGGAAACTCAGAAGGTCATGTTTCAGGTTCCTTCAGCCTTAACAGGCTTCCCTGTGGCTCAGCTGGTAAAGAACCTGCCTGTAATGTGGGATACCTATGTTCAATCCCTGGGTTGGGAAGATCCCCTGGAGAAGGGAAAGGCTACCCACTCCAGTACTCTGGCCTGGAGAATTCCATGGACTGTATAGTCCCCAGGGTCACAAAGAGTCAGACACGACTGAGCAACTTTCACTTTCACTTTGGCCTTAATCTCAGGTGACCCTCCCCACCAAGTTAGAACTTGTGTCAGTTTTCTCTGAACTTTGTCCTTGTTTAGTGCCCCACATGCTATGGACTCTTAGTGATCTGACCTGCTGATAATCCCTTCAGCATTGTCCCTATAGCAGCATCATGTTTATTCATTCAGAATCCATCCCTGCTCCTCCTCCAGACCATGAGATTGAATGAAATTATCTGTAGTTTCTCGGTTTTATGGTGTAGGTGGCCAGAGCTGGCCAATGGGTATATTTCAAACCAGGGATGGAAATGTGACCAGTCCTATACCATGAGAGTCAAGCTCAGGATTTTAAATGGAAATTTTTTAACTATTTATTTTATTTACCTATTTATTTAGCTGCACCAGATCTTGGTTGCAGCTTGTGGGATCTTTAGTTGCAGCATGAGGAATCTTTTTTAGTTGTGGCATGTGAGATCTTTAATTGTGGTATACAAACTCTTAGTTCTGGCATGTAGGATCTTGCTCCCTGACCAAGGGTGGAATCTGGGCCCCCTGCATTGGGAGCATAGAGTCTTAGCCACTAGGCCACCAGGAAGTCACCTAAATGAAAGTGTTTGGAAGTTCTCTCTCCACTGAATCAGACACTGGCAGGATGCAAGCTTACAGCTATTGCCACCATATAGCTACCATATAGCCAGGGTATCTTAGGTGGGGTCTCCAAGAGAAAAACCCTGAAGCAAAGGTTTGTGTGGAAGAGGTTTATTTTAGAGGTGATCCTAGAAGGCACAGGTAGGAGCGTAAAGAAGTGAGACAGGAAGTGAAGGAAGCCAAATAGAGAGCATTTGTGAGCAGGTTATGAGCCAAAGTAGAGAGCACCTGAGGCTCAGCCCTGTTGGAAGCATCTGGAGAAAAGTATATTCGGGGTTGTCCCACCCAAAGAACCCATTGTTTTTCAATCTACTAACTGTCCTTCATTGGCTGATGCCTGCTCCCTGGGCTGTTGACTCCCTGGCACTTTTGCCTGCCTGCTGCAGCCTGAATCTATTCCTGTGGCTGGAGAAGGCCCCAGGGCTGAGCATCACAGGAGCTGCCACTGAGTGCCAGCGTCATGTACACAGGAACGCTAAGTGCGGAAAGCACTGATGGGATCAGCTGCAGTAAACTTCCCTGAGAACGGAGCCAGCACAGATGAAGCAGAGCAGATATGGAAAGGGACCACGTTCTGACCCCACTGTGACCCTTGCATATAGCCATATCTCGCTAGCCCTGTTCCTGCGCTTTCCTTTCTATGGATCAGTATCTCTCCTCCTTCTCAAAGATTATTTGAAATGAGTTTCTGTGCCTTGTCCTGAATAGATCCTAATTGATGCATAAATTTTTGTCCCATCTTACAAGTATTTGGGCACATATCTCCCTGTATCCCCCTTAGAGGGTAGACCCCATAATGAGTTTACTCTTTAGTCTTCCGTAGCACCTATTGCAAGGTTTTCAAGAAATACTTGTTAAATGAATGAATGAATACTGATAAGATCCATCAAAATTAAGTGCAAATCTGTATATATTAGAAGCCCATTGTCAGGCCCATACAGTGGGCAAGTGACATGGAGAAAATGGCCAGAATGGACTCATCCTAACAGTAGCACCTGCTAGGGGAGGATGGAGCACAGTACTTCCTATTGGAATGTCCATGTGAAAATGCCCACGTGTTAGTGGGCACACTACTTATTAGTGTCACACAGAAACCTGGGACTTCCTTGTTTCTAGTTTTTCTCACAGCCCCATTTTTTGGCTCTTCCTTCAATTCTGAGGGCTATACTGTAGCTTCTGGTCAATTCTTTAATTTGGCTTGATTTTTGACTCAGTCTCTGTCACTGACCACCCCTGAACTCTAACCAGCAGAGAAATACAAAACAAGACCCTGCACAAACCAGAGTCCTCTCATTGCAGTTCCAGATTCTGTCTCTAGTGGTAGCAGCACAGGAGTCTGTGTCACCAAGCCTGCTTCCCTGTGAGATTCTGACTTTAACAGATTAGAAATGTTCCCGGCACATCCCACGCTTCTGCTAATAAATGGTTCCATATCTATCATGAATGAATTTTTCAAGTCTTCCATTACTGGGCTGTGTACCTACTCACGAAGTACATTTCCAGGCGATTTTGTCTGAATTACATGGTTAATTGCCTCATATTTCCAGCTCATGTTACAGGCTCTCTGAGTTAGAATGCAAGAGAGAGGTACTATGTATCACTTCCTACACAGGGGACAGATTCACAGATAGAGCACGGTATATATTGATGATGAATGCTAATTTGTTTCTGACTTCTGAGTAGAACTAAGCTCAAAAGAGCCAAAAGGTTGAGGGATAGAGAAGTCAGACAGTTATCCAGAGAGATGTTTTAGCTTCCAAATTTTACACTCATTCATTCGTCTCTTTGTCGAAACAAACAAACGTGCAAGTCTCTGTGTTAGGAACAGTGAAGGATAAATACACAGATACACTCTTGTGTTGCATCCTATTAATAACTCAGGCTGTGATGTGCACACCCATGAAGAAATAGGAAAAAGAGCAAGGGTCAAGTAATAAAGTTATAATACAAAGCAAGATAAGTCTCTTCTAGAATTTTAGGCAGTAAATTCTATGGGAGTTCATAGGAAGGTAAGGTCAGTGACTGAAGGTGGGATTCATGGTCAGAGTTGTCCCCAGAGGCAGGATCTGGATGGACCTTAAAAGAGAGGTGGGCAGTCATTGGCTGAGACAGAGGGTGACATCATTCCAGGACTAGGAAGTTTCCTGGCACAAAGAAAGCTGGGGAGTGGAACTTCCCTGGGTACAATTTTGTTGCCTGTGCTCCCAGGCTCTAAATCCCTAGCTGTCTCATTGTATTTGGAGTGGACTTGAGTCCGATCTCTCTCCCCTATTGTACCAGCCTTGACATCTGTCACAGTAGTCCTGAATAAAGATGGCCCTTGTCCACATAGGTTGTATGAGCTTTCCCACCCTCTGCTCAGGGGCTCCAAGGGTCACATCAGAGGAGGAGGTTGCAGCAGGAAGCAGAAAGTACCCACAAAGTAGCAGTTGGAGGAAAGTTTAATCAAGGGCCTCTTTGTAAAGACCTGGGTGGAGGGACACAGCAGGTGTGGTACAGGATGGAGGTGGGGGATGGTTGAGCTGGTAACCAAAGAGGTGTCATGGCCTCTAGGCAATGAAAGGGCCAGGCAGTGAGTGGGCGTATTTCAGAGCCTGGAGGCAGAAGGCGTTGCCTTACATAGGACCACTGTGATATACACCTCCCAGATCTCATTCAGTAAAGGACTAACTACCCTGATGCTGGCTGTGCTGTGTTGCCAAGGTCGTGTTCCTTCCTGGTGCAGCCCACATTCAATGACTGACAGACATGGGAATCCAAGTGCCTGACCTTCTTGGGTGATTCTGAAATGCCATTCCAGCTCCAGGTCCCCCAGTGAGGTTGGTCAAGGCTGTCATTGCGTCTGCATCCCTGGGGTCACTGGGGCCTATGGCCACTCTGCTGGGGTCCAGCTCTCATGAAGTCTTCCTTAGGAAGCTCAGTTAGGTTAGTTCTTTCTTCAACCCTACTCTCTGAATCAGGGGTATTCAGATATGGTCCAGGCACTTGATCTGGGGCAATGACCATTTTACCTCCTGTCCAGCTCCTTTCTCCTCCCAGTTCTACTTAATTTTGTAAATGTTAACAATGTGAAGTGTCCAATGTGGGCCAGAGACTCTGCCAGACAGTGAAATTCAGGGGTGAGCAGAAACAGACACTGTCTCTGCCCTTCTAGAACCTAAAATGTAATGGAAGAGACATATTATTCAAATATCCCCACAAATAATGCAAATTGCAGCCATGGTGAGTAGGATGATGGAGAGTTTATATGATTCTCCCAAATGATGTGATTGTGAGATGTGTGTGAGATTCTCACACATACTGGAATCTCACACACTAGGCAGCTATGTTGGGGAAGCCCTCCTTCCCTTACCCCCAGTTCGCATACAAGGAGAGACCAAAGGATGATTAGAAGTGAAATGTCTGAGATGGAGTTCCAGGCAGAAAGAGGCCACATGCACACAGGTCTTAGGTGGGGAAGGGTCCATGGGATGGAAAGGAGGCCAGGAGAACAGGTTATCCAGTGGCCTGGTATAGTGCGTGAGTGGCAGTGTGGAAGAATAACAAGAGGGTAAAATGAAACTAGAGATACAAGCAGTGTAATAAAGGAGAAATGAACAAAGAGAAATGGTTTGGTAAAGGTAATTCCCACTATATTCTTTCAATGTTCTGAAGACTCCCCATTTACATGTGATCTGGCGTACCATTGACAAAGGCTTTGTCTTTGGTCAAATTTGAGTTAGGCTCTTCTGAGCCCTCTTTTAGACTAGACCTTGTCTGTGAGCCCTGTGTTTGAGCTTCCAGGTCCAGTTTTAGCAAGAAACTTATTAACTCAGTTTACAGAGATAAACCCTTGATATCTGCTCATCTCAGCCTGCCTTCAGTAAGAATTATGTTGATTCAGTAAGCAAAAATCACCTTACTGTTGATGTCTCCTCTTAATAATTTTGCATCCACACCCACTCCTATTTCTCCCCTACTGCAATAGTCTTGATACCTATGGCAGAAGTCCTGAATAAAGTTTTTCTTGTCCTTCTGACAAGTGTCAGGATAAATTTTTTAACACCATACAATGCTATGATGCATTTGTATTTCATCAGATCCATGTCAAATTATCTTGTCATAAGTTTCATTTGTTTGGAACATTGAGTTTCATACATCAAGACATTCTTTGTTTTTGGCATCTATTTGTCCTATTGGGTTGGGTATCTACTCACAATTAAAAAAAATTGTAGCCAGTACTACTTACTGCATAGCAGCTTAGATGTAAAATCTGAAGTAGTAAAACGATATGGGTCATTCAGAAGGGATTGTAGAAAGATGAAATGAGAAAACCAAAGTCAAGCCTTGAATAATGCCCATGGTTAAGTTCAGCACAGGATACTCAAGGTTAAGAGAAAGAAAGAATTTGAGGAAGAGCAGAGTATGTCAAGATGTCAAATCTAGGGGGTTGTCAATGACTGAGATGACTATATTAATCCTTAGCTATTTTTGTTGCAAGGAACAGAAACTCAAGTACACCAAAAATAGTTCATTCACTTACGTAATGGAATATCCCAATAGCATCTCTTCAAGTATGGTGGACCCAGGGTCTCAATATATGCCTTGAGGACTAGAGCTCCCTACCCCTCTTGGCTCTACTTCCCATTGTACAAAATCAGGGTTTTGCTAACATGGCAAATGGCTGGGGAATGGTTGTTGTACTAGGAGCCAATAGGTCACTAAGACTAGGAAGCCCCCCTACTTTGATGTATCTTCTCTTCATATCAAGGGTGCCAGCAGTTCTAGATTTGCATCCTCTCAAGCCCAAGTCAAGCAGAAAACAAAGCCTCTGTCTTTGCTACTGTTCTGAGAAAACCCTGGTAATGAACTACATTGGATAATTTTGATCATCCTACCAACTATGAACCAGTCATAGTGGACAAGGGATACTCTGCTCAGGATACCAGCCTGAGTGACAGGTATTCCCTAAAGACAAAGGTGGTATTAGTCTCAGTATAGACTGAATCCATAGGAGGACTGGTTTCCCA
Source organism: Bos indicus x Bos taurus (assembly GCF_003369695.1). Taxonomy (NCBI): domain Eukaryota; kingdom Metazoa; phylum Chordata; class Mammalia; order Artiodactyla; family Bovidae; genus Bos; species Bos indicus x Bos taurus. The sequence goes on along the minus strand of NC_040097.1, from coordinate 31,176,554 downwards.
AGGGAAATATGGTTTCTGTAAACAAAACTTGAGAAATTGGACACTGAACAGAGGGAAAAAATCATAAACGCCTTCTCTAAAGATGGAACAGCCAGACAGAGCATCCTTCATGAAAAACCCACGATAAACCACACATAAATACTATGTAGGTAAAGCATCTGGTTGACTGAGTCAGTGTCCCTCTCCTCCAGCTGTCTGTCATCGTGGAATCTCAGTTTCTATTATCCCAGTGATTCAGTTCATTCTGAGTTCTAGAAATAATATAAACAGATCCACAGTTGTCAAGCTTTGAGAGAGGTAAAGAATCCCCCTCCCACACACATGCAGTGCTATTCTTGTAAGAATGATTGTGAGGATTAAGAATGAATCATTTTGGCAAAGGAGGTGGATGAATACAATACAAATGACTTTCAGGATAATATCACCTCCTCCCCCAAGGAGCTCTGATGGAGATGGAATGTTCTGTGCTCCAAGTCTTGCAAGTGATTCAGGCACTCACTGAACACCAAAACCATGTGCCTGACTCATGAGCAAGGCGAATGCCTACAGCATGTTTTGCAGACTTTATTCTAGAGGAGAAAGGAAAGGGAGAAGGTAGGAGGAAGGTGGTATCTTGAAAAGGTCAAAAGGAATCCTTACTCTTTTAAAAACTGGGCTTGCTCATTTCTGTTGATGGGTAACCTGGTAAGGAGTGATAGGCATTTCCTAGTCCCAGGAACCTGCTGTTTCCTAGCCAACCCCATTCTCCACCTTGCTCTGTTAGCAGCACCCTGATTTTGTGCAGGTTTGAGGCAACCATAGCTTCAAGGGGGCTGGGTCCTCCTTAGTCCTGTGTTGGAGTCATAGTGTGGCATAAATTGTTGATGGCCAATATTCATCAAGGCTTCCCCACTCCATCCTTTTCTACAGTAGTAGACATCTCTGCTAATTTTTTAGCTGGGCCCATAGCAGTGCAGGAGACAGGGATCAAGACCATTCCCATAGAAAAGAAATGCAAAAAAGCAAAATGGCTGTCTGGGGAGGCCTTACAAATAGCTGTGAAAAGAAGAGAAGTGAAAAGCAAAGGAGAAAAGGAAAGATATAAACATCTGAATGCAGAGTTCTAAATAATAGCAAGAAGAAATAAGAAAGCCTTCTTCAGCGATCAATGCAAAGAAATAGAGGAAAACAACAGAATGGGAAAGACTAGGGATCTCTTCAAGATAATCAGAGATACCAAAGGAACACTTCATGCAAAGATGAGCTCGATAAAGGACAGAAATGGTATGGACCTAACAGAAGCAGAAGATATTAAGAGGAGATGGCAAGAATACACAGAAGAACTATACAGAGAAGATCTTACGACCCAGATAATCACGATGGTGTGATCACTCATCTAGAGCCAGACATCCTGGAATGTGAAGTCAAGTGGGCCTTAGAAAGCATCACTACGAACAAAGCTAGTGGAGGTGATGGAATTCCAGTTGAGCTCTTTCAAATCCTCAAAGATGATGCTGTGAAAGTGCTGCACTTAATATGCCAGCAAATTTGGAAAACTCAGCAGTGGCCACAGGACTGGAAAGGTCAGTTTTCATTCCAATCCCAAAGAAAGGCAATTCCAAAGAATGCTCAAACTACTGCACAATTGCACTCATCTCACACGCTAGTAAAGTAATGCTCAAAATTCTCCAAGCCAGGCTTCAACAATACGTGAACCGTGAACTTCCTGATGTTCAAGCTGGTTTTAGAAAAGACAGAGGAACCAGAGATCAAATTGCCAACATCCGCTGGATCATGGAAAAAGCAAGAGAGTTCCAGAAAAACATCTATTTCGGCTTTATTGACTATGCCAAAGCCTTTGAGTGTGTGGATCACAATAAACTGTGGACAATTCTGAAAGAGATGGGAATACCAGACCACCTGACCTGCCTCTTGAGAAACCTATATGCAGGTCAGGAAGCAACAGTTAGAACTGGACATGGAACAACAGACTGGTTCCAAATAGGAAAAGGAGTTTGTCAAGGCTGTATATTGTCACCCTGTTTATTTAACTTCTATGCAGAGTACATCATGAGAAACACTGGACTGGAAGAAACACAAGCTGGAATCAAGATTGCAGGGAGAAATCTCAATCATCTCAGATATGCAGATGACACCACCCTTATGGCAGAAAGTGAAGAGGAACTCAAAAGCCTCTTGATGAAAGTGAAAGTGGAGAGTGAAAAAGTTGTCTTAAAGCTCAACATTCAGAAAACGAAGATCATGGCATCCGGTCCCACCACTTCATGGGAAATAGATGGGGAAACAGTGGAAACAGTGTCAGACTTAATTTTTCTGGGCTCCAAAATCACTGCAGATGGTGACTGCAGCCATGAAATTAAAAGACGCTTACTCCTTGGGAGGAAAGTTATGACCAACCTAGATAGCATATTCAAGAGCAGAGACATTACTTTGCCAACAAAAGTCTGTCTAGTCAAGGCTATGGTTTTTCCTGTGGTCATGTATGGATGTGAGAGTTGGACTGTGAAGAAGGCTGAGCGCTGAAGAATTGATGCTTTTGAACTATGGTGTTGGAGAAGACTCTTGAGAGTCCCTTGGACTGCAAGGAGATCCAACCAGTCCATTCTGAAGGAGATCAGCCCTGGGATTTCTTTGGAAGAAATGATGCTAAAGCTGAAACTCCAGTACTTTGGCCACCTCATGCGAAGAGCTGACTCATTGGAAAAGACTCTGATGCTGGGAGGGATTGGGGGCAGGAGCAGAAGGGGACGACAGAGGCTGAGATGGCTGGATGGCATCACTGACTTGATGGTCGTGAGTCTCAGTGAACTCCGGGAGTTGGTGATGGACAGGGAGGCCTGGTGTGCTGCGATTCACGGGGTCACAAAGAGTCGGACATGACTGAGCGACTGATCTGATCTGATCTGATCTGATAGCAGTGCAGAGCTAAGATGTTTCACAGACTCTGTTACAGCTAAATAAGGCCATGTGACTGAGTTTTGCCCAATGGAATTAAGTTGATGTGATGTGTACTGTTTCTAGAAGTAAGCATCCTTTATAGAAAGGGATTTTGTCTTTCTACTCCCTTTTTGCCTTCTTCTGTGCTGGAATGAGGACTAGAGGACTGGAGCTGATGCAGCCATCTTGGGGTATGCTGGTGCAGCCATCTTGGGCTATGAAGCAACTGGAATTGAAACATGCACAGAGTACCATAAGATGAGAAAAAGCCCAGGTTCCTGAGGCTAGAGGTGCCAGAGAATTCTGGGCAGAGTAGCCAGGCTCCAAATGTGAAAGTCGACTTCTATATAATGTCACAGTTATATGAGATTGTCCATTACTTTCAATCAATGTAATTCTTACTTACATACATGCTAATTTGATACTCCTCTGATAAGGTTGATTTTACATGTGAATAGAGTTTATCTGTTTATTCTGAACAGAGATATGAGAGGATATCTGATGAGACTCTAGGAATTTCTCTCTCAAACTTAAAAAATGAGACAAAAAGAGGCCCTTTCTTTTCCTGTCTTCTTGTTTACATATGATGCATTTTATTTACATATTATGTGAAAGGGATCCTGAGATACTGAGAGGACCCATCCCAAGGCTGAGCAGAGACTGGCAGAGTAGCTAGTGGGAAAAGATCTGTATCCTGATGACATCATCCAGTCATTTGATGAACCCCAGCTCCCGGGAGCTATCTCACAACCAGACTTCCTGTTACAGGAGATTATATCTTTTCTTTATTTAAAAAAAACCTTTCCCTTATGTTTTCTTTCTCTGGAAGCTGGCAGCATTCTGACAGCTACCCTAGGTCCATTTCCTGCCTTGTAAATCCAGGCCAGTGAGTCAAATAATAACAACAAAACCAGTAGTAACAGTTGACATTGATGGAGTGCTTAGCAAGCCAGTCCCATGCTAAGTCCTATGCATACCATTTTTCTCCTCATGCAGTCTTCCTAGCCTTTCACTTGCCAGGTGAGAAAACTGGAGGCTTGAAAGGGTAAGGAGCCCAAGTTCTCTCAGCCATGAAGGTTGGGATTCAATGCAGGAAGGCAAGACGCACAGGGCTAAGACCTGGTCTGGGGATTCTACAAAGCTAAGTAGCTGCCCATCTGTGGCATCTCAGGGTTTTAGAGGAGAAGGAAAAGGGTCAGACTTTATACCCTTAAAACCCCTTTCAGGTCTGGCCATTGACCTGTAGGGAGCACTCAGGGTTCCTCCCTTGGCGGTCCACTTGCTCCTCAGATCTTTTTTGGGTGGGGCCTGAGGTAACTTTTTATTTTGAAATGAATTCAGATTTATGGAAAATCTATAGGAATAATGCATACACACACACACACACACACATATATGCGTATATATGTATGGATGTATGTGTATATATACATATATATCTCCTTCACCCAGATTCCCCACTGATGAGCATTTTACTACATTTGCTTCAGAGGTTGGTTGGAGGGGAGGTGGAGAAGGAAGAGAGAGGGGGAGGAGGAAGGGAGATGGGTGAGCAATGGAGAGAGGAGAAGGCAGGAAGGAGGAGGGAGGGAAAAGGGAAGGGGACTAGAGGGAAGGAGAAGGAAGAATAGGAGAAAGAGAGAAAAGGAAGGAATGTTCCTTTATCCATAAATGCTTTAGTGTTTATTTCCTAAGAACTGCCTCTGTATAAATAGATGATACAATTTCCACAATCAGAAAATTAACATTGAGATGTATGCCCCATGGCATCCAGACCCCCTCAATATTGTCCTTCATAAACCTTCATCCCTCTCTGGTCTCGGATCAAATCCAAGATCCCACATTGCTTTTGAATGTCATGCCTTCGGGCCTCTTCCGTTCCTTAGAGTTCCCTTAACTCTCATGATCTTGACTTTTCTCAGGGAAACAGACTCATATTATGTTTGTGGAAAATCCCTCCATTTGGCTTTGTCTGATGTTGCCTCACGATTAGATTCAGGTTGTATATTTTTGGCACAAACGTCACAAAAGTGGTGTGGTTTTTCTCGGTGCATCCCATCAGAAGGCACACAGTGTCCATTTGTCCCATAATTGGTGAAATTAAATTTGCCAGCCTTGATTTAGGGGGAGTCTACCAGGTTTCTCCACCTTCAATGACCATTTTCCTCTGTATATGTACTGATAAGACACATTCTGTGGAAGGAGACTTGGGAGACCACATGAAAACCATAATATGAGATTAGGTGAATAGGTCTCCATCAGCAAACTGTTACCTAGGTGTTTCAGCAGTGGTTGATGGTTCCTGAAGTCATCAGACATCACTTACTTTGATGTTGGCCAAATGCTGGCTTCCTTAACTCCAGAGTATCAAGAGAAAGTTACTCCACCCACAAGGGAGTGTTCCTCTCCTGAGTGAGCCATGCTCCCTAGATGGGAGCCCTTGCCTAGTTAGAGGGTCTAGAACATCTGGCCATGACCGCCTTTTTCGGGGAGCCCTGCTGCTGCTGCTAAGTCACTTCAGTCGTGTCCGACTCTGTGCGACCCCATAGACGGCAGCCCACCAGGCTCCCCCGTCCCTGGGATTCTCCAGGCAAGAACATTGAAGTGGGTTGCCATTTCCTTCTCCGGTGCATGAAAGTGAAAAGTGAAAGTGAAGTTGCTCAGTCGTGTCTGACTCTTTGCGACCCCATGGACTGCAGCCCACCAGGCTCCTTCCTCCATGGGATTCTCCAGGCAGGAGTACTGGAGTGGGGTGCCATTGCCTTCTCCATTCGGGGAGCCCAGATTCCCCTTATTCTCTGAGCATCCTTGAAAGTGTGCTCCTTTCCCCATTGCCTGAAGCAGAGCTTGGGGTCAGCTCCTCCCATGTAGAGTGATGAAGTCTCTGCTGTGGGTTTCGGCATCGAGGGAAGGCAAAGCGGCCCCATGAGCCCCCCATCTGGGGTTGGTTACTGACAGTACCACCCTGGGTTCTTCATCACATCCCACTGCCATTTGCCACACAGACCTGCTGCAAGAGTGACTCTTGGGCTGTTCCACTTTCTTCCTGGCCTCTTTTCCCCATTTTCTCTAGGCAGTAAGGTATTTTGAGATATAAACTAATGTTGCTGCTCTGTAGTCTTTCCTAAGACTTCCCACCCTTCTCCCCACTTTGGACAGCACAGCCACCTCTTGTTCGTTTGTTTTTTTTTCTTGTCTCAGAGAAAGGTTATGTGGAGGACAAGGCAGGTAATTTTCTAAGGCATTTGTGTTTCAAAAGCCATACATATTTTAAAATTGAGCATTATAGAAAGTAAAAGAGAGAGCTTGTCTTGTTTGTTTGGTCTGCACTGCTGCTTCTAAAGTCCCTACAGCCTGGACGTGTGAGAACTAGAGAGAAAGAGAAGGAGGCTCAGGTGGTGGGCATTGCTGACCTCCCCACCAGAGAGGAGTGGAGAAACGGCAGGATCCCTGCGCTGATTCAGAGAACCTGAAAAGAGGATTGTACCTCACTCTGGGGAGAATCCAGGGACATGGCAAGGATCCAAGAATGCCATGGGCCTGCGTAATTCAGAGAAGGGCACGGCTGGAGCACAGTGGGGCTGACAGTCTCTGAGGAGGAGAGAGAGCGGCTGGCAGCACCTCCACCAGGTGTGTTGGGGCGAGTCAGCAGATGGCAGGGTGGAGGTGGAGAGAGGACAGCATCTCATTCTGCACACAGACCTCATTCTGGGAAACTCAGAGGCAGTTCTGCACAAGAAGGGGCAGACTCTGAAGTGACAGAAATTAAGTTTCTGTCCCATTGTGGGATAGGAGCTTCCGATAAAGCTTAAGGAGCTAATCCAGAACAAACGAAGGTTTATTTCTGTGACCTGGTTTTGCAGTCTGAGCCTTACTCCATGTACTCTTCTCTTTCTACTTTCCTATTTCTGTCACCTCCTTTTATCATCCCATCTCCTGAATTAGTTTGGTTTAGGTAAGTCACATGTAACCAACAAAACCCTCAAAATGTCAGTGGCAAAAACAAGAAAGAAATCATTTTCTCTCCTATGCTAAGAAATACTGAGGTAGCAATCCAGGGTTAGCGGCGTTGTCATCAGGAAGCCAGGTTCCTTCTATCTTTCTGCTCCATCGTCCTCAGCACGGGCTTCCATCCTGTAGGTCAACTCACCGTCCTAGAGGGCTGCTGGAGCTTCACCTGTCACAACCAAATTCCAGGAAAAAACTGGGGAGGACGAAACTGCCTCAGATGAGTCAGCATCCTTTAAGGGACCCTCCTGAAAGTCACACTGAAAACTTCCACTCTTTAGTTCTTTCACCAGAATGAGGGCCACGCCCAACTACAGGGGAAGTTTGGTAATGTGATCCATTGGCTATACTAAAAACTGGGTCTGTTGCTAAGCAGGAAAGGGAAATGGCTTTTGGGTGGTACCTACACTTTCTTCCAAGCCACCCTTTTCCTGTACATACATTTCCCCCTCTGTCTGTCTGTCTCTCCTTTGTGCCTCTCTGGCTCTCATCTTTTCCTCTCTCTGCTCGGAGTTCCAACCCTAGTGCACAGCACCTGAAAGAGCCACCGCTTCCTAGCCCCCATGTACATCCCAGACTCCACACAAAGGACATCGTTTCCATCATGTTAGTCACAGTTGGCCAAGCATGCCGCTGCCATCATGCTTGCCTTGCCCACGTGTTTTCAGTTTCACGTGGTTGCAATGGCTATGCTTCCTTCTTGACGACAAAGTTTCAGGCCACCTCCTGTTACCCATTGTGTGTGGTTGTGTGTGTGTGGATACGTGCCCAGAACCCCCAGATGGTACTGTGAGCTGGAGCTGCCATTGACAAGAAAGCTTGCAGTGCAGGTGCCCTGGGAAACACTGGCGGGGCTCCCCTTTGCTAAGGGAAAGGGAGGGGAGAGGAAGAAACTGACATTTATTGACTATCATGTACTAAGTCTTGCGATTCTCAAATGTGATCTCAAATGTTTTTCTCTTACGCCAAAATGGTGAAGTAGGTAGGTACTTCTCTTAGTTTGGGTTCTGTTTAAAGCTGACCTGCAATCAGAACTTGGAGACAGGGATTTATTTGTGCAGAGGTTCCAGGAAGAACAAGTGAGGAAGTGGTAGGTTAGTAAATGTTTATCAACCAGCTCTCCAACAAAAACAACCACCACTTGATTTGTAGCACTGGGTGATCTCCGTGGTGTAAATATGCCACCAGGGCCAATTTCAGGTTGCCATGATGATATCATGAAACACAGAGCTGGGAGGAGATGTACCCATGGCTCTCATAAATCAGTGCGATCTGGCTCCAGAGAGTCAAAAGTGAGATAAAGGTTAAAACCAATAAAGGATGCCTTAAGAAGCAGCTCCCTGCTGTGGACCATGGAAACTCAGTCACATGGGGCTGTTCTGGGAATCCACTAATATCAGATCCAAACATCTGTCAGACTCCCTTCTCTATTGACTATGGTCACCCCTAGGCATTAATCCTCCTCCACCTCCAGTTAGACCTCCATACCCTTAATCAAACTCTCATGACGCCTTCAAAGGCCTTCAGGCAGAGAAGAGTGAGCTCAGGTACTTGAGGTGGGAAGAGGTGAGCATGCAGGGAAAATCCTTTGCCTGTAGCTGTTGGTGAACTCAGATGGGCAAAGGTACAAGGGTTGGGGCAGCACCAGCAACAGCATTTACAGCAGAAGGATCCAGCCCACTTTTGTTTAAAATAAAGGACCAGATAATAGATGTTTTACTGTCTTTGCTTGCCATGTACGTCTTTGTCACATATTCTTTTTTGATTGTTTGATGACACTTTAAAAATGTGAAAATCACCCTTAGCCTGTGAGTTGAACAACATTGGGGTGAAGGCCACAGACTGCCAACTCCTGTGCTCTAGAGCAGCAGTAGCAGGACCTGGGAGCTTGTCAGAATTGCAGACACCGGCCCAGCACTCAGTCACCGTCTGCTTTCTGGGTACACTAGAGTTTGAGAAACACTATGCTGCTGTATTACTGTTTCCTTATCAAGATGAGGAAACCTGACCTTCAGAGATGTCGAGTCACTTAGCAAAGGTCACACAGAGCCAGGACTCAAACCCAGGTCTGACTGATCCCAAGGCCATATTCTTTACAAGCTTAAGTATAATTGTAAGTGAGCCATAAACTCTCATTTTCATATTACCATATTTAAAGTAATCTGGCTAATTCAGCACAGTATCTAAGAGATTTAGCACTGATGTCATTGAGGGAAACTTGGAAGTGGAGAAGAGTCTTTTTTAGCAGTCAGTTTGCCGAAAGACAGGCAAGGAAGAGAGAAGCCAGAAATGTGTATTCCTGGGTCTGTGAGGACCATCTTCCTTATATAGGATCTTGGGTATCCTTGGAGTATACCTCAGATCTCCCAGAGAATCAAGTTTCTTCTACCATGGAACAGAGACAGAAGGTTCACAGACTCTCACTGCTAGATTGACCTCACTTTCACTGCCAGGAGGTCAGTTTAAGGGGTTCAGCCTTGGGTTTACAATGCACTAACCTCACGGGGATCCTACTCTGTGGTGTAGAACAGTGTCTACTCTGAGGCGGGTGAGTTGTAGTGTATAGATCAGAGCATAACTCAGGTCCTCAACTCGACTTCCAGACCATCTGATCTGTTTGTCCCTTCTTGGGGTTCTATTATATCCATGTTGGATATTATGGTTTTACTGTTTATACTTCTTTTCTCTATCATTGCACCTTTTTAATCTTGTCTTCAGAATGTTTTAAGAAGTTCTTAAGCATATTTATCTGATTTTAGTTTTCTGTAGTATCCCAGGAAAGACACTGCTGCTAGTGTGTGTGTGTGTAGCAGCTTTATTGAAATATCTTTGACATACTGTTTTTTTCAATGTGATACCCATAATTTTCATCTCCATTCAATCTTTATCAGATACTGAGTTATTTTTTTTCTTTATAACTATCTGCCTTCATTTTATAGATATGGTGTGTCCTGAGTTGTGTTCAAAGTATTAATAAAAATTTCCTGGTTTTCAAAATGTTTATCTTTCATAAGAAGACATTTGCTTATTTTTTCAGATAGGTCCTCTTTCCACTGCCACAAATATTAATTTCTTTTTGTTCATTTTTTTATTGAGAATATTTCTCTCTTTGAATTATTAGGAGTCAGGATGTGTTCTTTCAGAGGTTGTGTTTGTTCACGTCTAAGTCACTGATAGGACATGGAGGGGAAGAGAATGTGGGGCAGTAGTATTAGCAGCCTGGACTCTGATGCTAACTGCCTGCCTTCAGGTCCCAACTCTGCCACTCCCTACTTGTATAATTTTGGGTAATTCACTAACAGCTCCAAACCTCCGTTTTTTCTTCTATTAGATGGGAATAATAATACTGGCCTCCTGGGTATGTCTTGAGCCTTGACAAATGGTGCTCGGAAAAGTGCCTAGTGCAGGGTAAGCTCTGATAGCCATGATGATGGGAATAGTGGTGGTCATGGTGCTGATGATGAGGATAACAGTGATAGTCATGGTGATGATGATGGTGACGACAATGTTGACAGTGGTGATCGTGATCAGACTTCATTCAGAAGACTCTTTGCCTTTATTTCCAACTCCATTATTTCTTTGCTTTTGGATCAAGTCAGTCTTTGAATCTGCTCTTGTATTATTGCATTTTTCAGAAGTTCTTCAAGGTTTCAGGCATATAGATATGGGCCCCTTCCTTGGTATAATACAGTGATATATTTATTATTTTCTCCAGAGCAAAATCTTCCCTGGTACCCAAGAAAGACCTGTTTTTCTTAGGAGATATTTTAGTTCTCATTCCATAGAAAATAGAGCCTGAGACCAGGTGTATCTGACAGTACTTACTGGAGAATGCAATCCCAGGTCACAAGAGTGAGGGGAAAAAAATAAAACAGAGAAGGAGGGAAAGTAAGTACAGGTCTGCAGGGCTGAGCCAGCCACAGGGTCACAAGGAAACCTAGCGTGGTGGTCACGTGGTGGCACCACGGATAGGCGGTGTAGGATCCTTGGTCTTTGGAGCAGTCCGTCAGGAGAGCCGTGTACAGGAATTTGAATGCTGGCTCCTTCACATCCGTGTCTCTCATTGGTCAGTGAGAGCCCTGCAGGGCATTGACTTACTGTGTTTCTGGGTTGTGTTATCCCCTCCAGGTAGCTGCTGAGGAAGTCAAATTCCACACCCTAAAGTGTGCTGCTACTTGTGGGCTCAGACATAGTGAGCGGAGCCAGAGTCTCCATGGGTCAAGGCAGTCCTGGACCCCAGAGCTGGTGTGATGGAGACCATGTGAAAGCTTTGCTTTATGCCCAAGAGAGACTGGGACTGCTGTGGGGACGAGGATCAGGGGGCCTGGCACATGGAGGTGCGCCCTTCACTGACAGAATATTGAGAGGAAAGTTTTATTTTCTCTAGTGTAGCATATGCCTGGTCATCCAAGAAACATCTGTTTTACTGGGAGATGTTTTGGCTCAGGTTGCCTGAAGAATGAAGCTTAGAGTGGTGGAGCTGAGCATACATGAGGAGGCCCATAAACTGGGTCCCACACAGCTTGAATATCCAAGTATGTTAGGAAAAAACACATGCTCATTGAATTGATTTTTAAAAGGCTAGATTCAGTGCACTAGTCTGTTAAGTAGGGAATGCAAGCTGAGGGCCAGGTGGGACTGTGCAGAGTGGTAGGGGGGTCATAGAGAGACAGGATACCCATCTCCTTATGAGTTTCCCAGGGGGAAAATAGAAAAGTTTTTCCAGGAGTTTCATGAAGTTTTGTCTGTGCTGAGCTATAAGCATTCTTCCCCACTTTCTTTGAGAACCTCAGCAACGTCTACATAATATGCTGTAAAATGGACTTATTTAGGACAGAGGCATTTGCCAAAGTGCTGAATCTAGCCTCCAAGTAGGCACAGGGCCAGCTGGCATTGCACTGAGATGTCTGCTTTTCATGGGTTTCACCAGGTGCCCACATTTCTCCTAAACTGCTCAGATTCTTGATTTCAAGCAACAGAAATGAACCCTGGCTCGCTTCAATGAAAAGGAATCTAGAAGGATATAGGGGACTGGAGGACTGGATATTACAAAATGGGCAGAAACGAAGGCAGTTCCAGCAGGTCAGTCAACAGGAAGATGCACAATGGATTTTAGCAGGAAGCATCTGTCTGGGACACTAACACTCACTGCCATGAATGAACCAACCAGCTGTGACTCTGCCTCACACCCTGCTAAGCTGGAGTCCCAGCTAGCTCAGCCACATCAGACACTTAGTCCTTCTGGCAGGGGAGGAGCCCTGCTCCAGCTAATGTTGTGTGGGCCAGGGGTGTTGCAGATTTTGCCTGAATTCCACTTGGAACTGGAGAACACAGTCATTTAAACAGTGAGCCGTGGCATCAGCTGGCCTGGATTTGAATCCCAATCCTGCCATTTCCTTGCTAGCTGTACTTGGGAAAGTCACTTAAACTCTTGTTTCTCAGTTTCCTTATCTGTGAAATAGGGCATCATTAAGCTTTAGTTTAATAATGTATCAGTATGAAAATGAACTATGGTTAGAGCCCTCATTTCTGATGCCAGAAGTTGTTTACCAACTTGTATTCATTTCCAGTGGCTGCTGTAACTGATGACCACAAAAGTGAAAGTGGCTTGAAACAACAGAAATCTATCAAGTTCACTGCCTAGCAGCAGAAGTTTGAGATCTAGGTGCCAGCAGGGCTGCACTCCCTGCGGGGGATTCTGTTTCCTGCCTCTCCCAGCTTCCTGTAGATCCTGCCATTCCTTGGGTGGTGGGCACATTACTTCAAGCTTTTATTTTTCACACGATCTCCTCTTCTGTCTTCTTTTCTTCAGTTGTCCTTCAGTTTAGGGCTCACCCAGAAAACTCAGGGTGGTCTGATTTTGATCTTCAAGCTGAATTATATTCACAGAGACCTGTTCTCCAAAGAAAGTCATGATTGCCAGGTTCTGGGTGGACATTTTTCTAGAGGGTCACCATTTAACCCACTACATAACTCCTTATTTCCACATATACCCCCCAAATTGAGAAAGGGGATGAATGCTGGATAGCCAAGCCAGGAGACCCTTTATTTATTTTTGTGCTGGTAATCCCAGTGGACGTGGGGATTTGGAGAGGGTGTGCCTATATAATGAGTCATTCAGCTTGTGTGAGTCAGGCGCATGAACCTATGCCACCAATATTGTTATGATCTGAGTCCTGAGGGGTGTTTTTGGAGCTCATGTGAGAAACACCTTAGAGGAATAAACATGGAGACATGACGGATCATTCCCAAAACATACTGTTTCCTGCCTTAAGACCTGAGCTGTCAGCTATATTAACACCTGGTGATTGAAGGTTTCTCCCCCGTGAGCTAAGATGACTGAGGATTTGAAGCTGAAACTTCTGAGATGATCTCAGTGGTAAAACGTTGGTGACCACAAGCCCTCCCATACTGCAATAAACTCTGCTTTTGTGCAAAGCTAGCCCTGTGTGCTGGAAGATTATGATTTTTCTGGAGAAACCTCAGAGAGGGGAAAAGAATGGTGCAGAGGCCATGAACTGGTTCTGTTTGTACCCTCTTAGGTGGTGGCAGAAGAGAGAGGATCCAAGATCAAGATGATCCAAAAAGGTCAGGCAAAATAAGATATGATCACCTTTAACTTTGTACCATCAGGGCTCATCCTATCATTTGGAGTCCACAGTACACCACTGTGACATAAAAATTATTTTGAGCGGAAGGCATTTGAGTTTCTGAATTTCCTTCTTCCTTAAAAGCAGAGTCTCCCCCAAATACATGAAAGTCCCCTCACCAGGAGCTACCAGAGAAGTTTGATTCTTATTACTGGAGACAGAAGTTTCCACACCACATGGAAAAGACATTGTCACAAAACAACAAGCTATTCTAATCCCATCTATTCTCCTAATGGCCACTTTGCCCTTTTGCAAAGTCATTTGTTTTCCAGTCAGTGCCCTGCTCTGCCTCCTCTTTCCCTATTAAGATAGTATATAAGCCTCAAATTCTAACCACACCATTGAATCACATTTGTCTATGAATTCTCTCTGTCCGTGATTAGCTCTGTCTTTTCTCTTGCTAATCTGTCGTTTGTCTATTTAATTTGTAAGCCCCCAAGGACAAAACCTAAGAGGGTAGAGAGATGTTTTTTTCTCCCTGATACTTTCATACACAGTTCAGTACAGTTCTGTCTCCAGGAGATAGTCTTGGTTTTTTCTCTATTTCTTCATGTGTGTGTGTTCTCTTTAAGAATATTATGATATCTTCTGGAAGAAGGAACCACATTCCCGCAGGGGCTGTCTTACGGATCTTACACACACACACACACACACACACACACACACACACACACGCACACACCATCCCCTGAAAGAGACTCTGAGAGAAGGATTTAAGTACAAGGTGTTTCTCGGGGAGAGGATCCCACTAGGGAAATGGGGAAATGAGACAGAGAAAAAAGGAAGCTATCACATTTGTTACTGAATATCCTATCGCTGTGGCCAACTGGGTCTCAGTCCTGCTGGGACTTGAGAGAACTGTGTAGAACACACTCTAGAGTTAAGCCACCCAGGGGATGAGGAGATGGGTTTTTATCCTCTGCCTCTAAGTCATCATTAGCTGACGGCTGCTCTTAGGAGTATCTCTTCCCCTAGCACTTACAGTCTAAGCCGTGTTCTGGGAGAGAAGTCCCTTAGGCAGAATCACAGGTACTCACAGAAGACGCCTCAGGCATGAATGGACTAAGAACCAACAGTATTTAGGTGGACTCAGTGCCCCTGACTATGGGCTTTGCAGTTACAAAGTCCTGGATCCAAAGCCTGATTCAGCTAACTGTGAGATTCTGGCAAGTTCGTTCTCTCTCTCAACCTCATTTTCTTCCTTTGTAAATTGAGTGTAATAATTATTTAACAAGGTTTGATTCAAAATGAAACACTCTTGTGAAATGTTTAATACATGCCTTGTGTAGGTGAAGCACAGCACTGACGCTGTAGATACCATCTGAGTGAACTTTGAAGTCCTGGAGAATCTGCGGAAAGACATGAAGTGCTGCACTTATTCTGATACTTCGTGATCTAAGTGAGTCCTGGAATATAACTGCATATGTTAGTATACAATTGGGGATGAAAAGAAAAACTCCATTCTTCTCCCTTCTGAACACTTCTGACATCAAATGTGTGGACAACACCAACCAATTCTCCATCATCATCTGAGTGTCTTACAGTTCAATTCAGTTTGACACTGTCTCCTTGAAAATGGCATAAAATCCCATAGATTGAGGGCTCCATCTCATAAGACTGTCTTCCACCTCAGATGCCAGTTGCAAGTAATCGGCCCTCAGGGTATCCATGTTTCCATCTGACTAGGCTTCACATCAGGGGTTCCATGATCTCTTCCTCATATTCAATAAGTTGCTGTAATGGCCCAGAGAATTCAGGGAAAGCCTTATATTTACCAGTTTATTATAAACAACGAATATGATAAAGGATGAGCCTGAACAGCCAGATGAAGAGGCACACAGGACAAAGGCTGGGAGGGGTCCCAAGCACAGAAGCTTTTGTTCCCATTGAGTTGAGGTTATGTACCCTCTGGGCATGTGAAACGTTCACCAACTCAGAAGCTCTTCAAACCTCGTCCTTTAGGGATTTTTCTGGAGGCTTTATCACATAGGCATGACTGATTATTAACTCCATCTTCAGCCCTACTTCCCTCCCCAGAGGATGGGGGATGGAGCTGAAAGTTCCAAGCCTCTAAGCATGACTTGGAGTTTCCAGTTAATCAGCCCCCATCCAAAAGCTATCTAAGAGCACATCAAGAGTTGCCTTGTGAAAACCAAAAGATGCACCCCGGAAATTCCAAGGGATTTGGGTACTCTGTATCAGGAACTAGAGACAAAGACCAAGTATTAGAACAATGTTCCTAGCATCTTTATCACTTAGGAAATTGCAAAAGTTTGAGGAGCTCTGATCAGGAGCCAGGGAGGAAAACCAAAATATTTGTTTCTTGTTTTACATCACAGTACCAAAAAGGATGCATGCGTAACTCCTTCCCTTTCAGGGTCCTGGTCCACAGCAATCTAGGACAAAATGGGGAAGTATTCAGCTAGTCAGAGGGGTTCAGAGAACAATGAGAATGAATAAGAGGGAGACTACAGAGAAGACCATTCCTTGTGGCCATCAAAATAGTCCATCCATGGACTGGTAGTTACCATGGAGACAGCTTGTATCATCCTGTGGCCTTTCATGTGTGGTTGGCCACAGCCAGCTGTGTTAACCTGGAAGCCAGATTGTTCAGGAAATGGACTCTACCTTCCCAACCTTCTAAATATTAAGAGCCCAAGAGAGGGACTACATGCACAAGGCTTCTTATATAGAGCCAGCCTCAGGCATGGTCTGCCTATCAATCCTTACTTAATCCTGCTTCACCTAATGTTTTTACTGAGGAAGAAGGTCTTCAAACATAATATACTTTGAACCCCGGTCTCCTGTGGGAATCATGATGCTAGCTGTCTTAGCCCAAATTCTCTAGAAAACAGAGCCTGAGGCAAATAATTACATGCTGATATTTTATTGGGAAGCGCAAGCCCAGGAATTCTGGTGGGAAGGGAAAGGGGACTGAGGCTGGGAATGAATGACAGCAAATAGGAAACGTGTAAACCAAGTTGGCACAAAGAACAATCACTTGCTTCCCTTCTGGTCACCATCCTCAGAGAGACCTTGTTAACCTCTCAGGCCAGAATGCTGGTCAAGAGGATGGGAGAAGAATTTATATTTGAGTGCCTGTCCCCACTCATCAAAGGGTTTTTCCATAGGGTGTTAACCTCCCCCAGTACACACTTCCAGGGGTGTTGCATATATTGGGGTACAGGAGCATCTCACATCTCAGCAGCAAGAGGGATGCTTTAGGGTGGGAGGGGACAGGAGAGCCATGTGGTCATGAGTGAGGGCTGTCAGGTCATACTCTGGTGGGTGGTGACAAAGATGCTCTTTGACCAAACTCTAGTCAGGCTGTTCTGAGGATGGTTTCAAGTAGACCCTGTCCCTGGGCATGTCCTCACAAGCTCAAATTTAGCCACAATCCTGTTAAATCAATTTTGGTAGAATCTCTCACCGGCTTCCACCCCCCAGGTAGCTGCCTGCCTTCAGGAAGAATCCTGTTGTGTCAGTTTAGCAAACAGTGGCCCCACCCACTTAGTAATTTTCCATCTGCTGACATCTTTCACCTTCCTCTTTGGCTATAAATCCCTACTTTTTCTTGCTGTGTTCAGAGTGGAACCAACCTCTCTCCCCTACTGCAAAGCCCCAGTGTGGCAGTTCCCCTAAATAGTGTTTTTCTTAACACTTTTAACAAGTATCGGAATAATTTTTTCCTTTAATAGTGGCCAGGTCACAAAGAGATGATCCGTTCCTGTGAGTTCAAAATCCATACAAGGTACTTGATATGCCATTTCTGTAGGAAAGAAGGGACTCTGGATAAGAATTAAATTTTTTGAGCATTTACTTGGCACTAAACACTCTTGTAAGTTCTTTATACTGCTCATCGTTTTGTACCATTTTGTGAAAACTTACTGGGGTATAATTGCTTTATAATCTTGTGTTAATTTCTGCTATTAACACAAATTTAAATTTGTGTTAATTTCAATGAAGTGAATCAGCTGTATGTGTACACATATCCCCTTTCTCTTGGACCTCCCTCCTACCCACTTCTATCCCACCCACTTAGGTCATCACAGAACATCAAACTGAGCTCCTAGTGCTATACAGCAGCTTCCCACTCGCTAGCTATAATCTGGTACCATTTTTAAATCTATTTTTCAGAAAATGAAATGTGAACACCATGAGTTCTAATCAACTAAGTTAAGATCACTCAGCTAGTAACTTTCAGAGCCCAACTCTGAACCCAGGTAGACTAGTCCCATAGGATGCTTCCTTAGCCATTTTCCTTTGACAAATACCATTACAATGTACAGAAGTATATGCTGACTCCATCCCTTGTCAGCCATGGGACCTAGAACGAGGAAGGCCATCCCTGGGGCCCTGTTTGTTCATCTGTACGATGCGTGTGAGCATTCATTGGCATTGTATGAGAACAAACATTGTGAAATATACCAGAGAGTTTTCATCTTACTGCCCAGCTCCAAATAAACACACACACTCCGTTTTATGTGTTATTATTATCAAATAACTTTTAAGTGATTTCATTTTACCTAAAACAGTGCTCATTGAATAGAATGCATTTTGGGGGATTTTTGCCCCAAAGAATCACACTTAGCTTCTTTCAAGTTTTCATCTTGATCACCTCTACCTGCCCGAAGTGTGTAGTGCCCATAGCTACAGTGTTAGAGCGATTAGTGACTGAACACACAGTGACCCCCATTTACTTTCTGTGAAATCCAAATTGAGTGAGCTGACACACCACAGGGACAGAGCAGAGCTGTTTGGATAATTGCTGATCATTCATGGGGATCAAATAAACCTTCGCAGGAAACCTCATCCTTGTACTGGATTATTATAATGCTTCAGCCAGATCTCTGACTTTCAAAATATCTTATAAATTTGGTTTGAACGCTTGTATTAGGTTTAATATCATCTTATTTTTCTGTTTTATGAATCATGTCAGTTTCTCTCTGGAGCTTGAAAGAAACGCTATCCATTAGCAGAAGGGAAAGTCGTTAAATGACTCATCCTGTCACAGCACAGCAAGATGCTCTATCTCACGATTGTTTTATGTGCTAATTTGGGGGTGGGACATGAAGACGCTAATCCCGCACCTGACCCTCTGCCCCCACCCTCTCAAAACCCTCCTGAGGCTATTTCCATGCTGTTCCTTATCAGCATACGCATCACACACCCCTGACAGGTTTTTGCATACATAACCACACATCCATAGTTCAGTGATCCACTCAGTAGAAAAAGAAAGGACTCCCCAAAAGTAAATTGTTCAACTAAATGAAGCTTTTCCTTGCAAGCAACACATTTAAAATGTTTAATCATATTTGAAAG
The DNA here is from genome assembly GCF_003369695.1 of Bos indicus x Bos taurus. Taxonomy (NCBI): domain Eukaryota; kingdom Metazoa; phylum Chordata; class Mammalia; order Artiodactyla; family Bovidae; genus Bos; species Bos indicus x Bos taurus. Next base: position 31,157,637 of record NC_040097.1, on the reverse strand, counting down.
AAATGTTTCCAAGAGATATGTGTCCTAGTCAGAAATAATTTGGTAGTAAGTGACAGAAACCTGCACAGACTACCTTAAGCAAAATGGGAAATTTATGGAACAGTACAGTGGTGTCTCCTGGAATCTAAGGGCAAAACTGACCGAGATTTCCTGAGGGACAGGCAAATCATAGTTCAGTCACTGGCCCAGTTCATAGTGTCAAGGACCATGCATCCACTGATCCCTAATCTCAATAGCAAACTATAATGGACGTGATTCAGGGTCCTGATTACTCACTGAGGAGTAAGAAGCTAAGTTTGGGTACCAGGTCTAGCTGTAACTAATACCGTAAAGTCAATCATTTGCTAGTGGTTCTTAAGCAAGGAAGGGCATAGCTCCCCTCTACCTCACAAGAGTGCTAGGAAATAGATTAGGGCACTATTGACTGTCACAGTGACTTGGATGGGGGACACTGATGGCATTTAGTGAGCAGGCATTAGGGGCCTTCCAGTGCACACAGGAGTCCCACAAATGAGCAAATGGTCTCATATAATGCCACTCTTGTCCTCAAGCCACCAAACTCCAGTGATGCTTTTACTGAGAAACATGAAATGCCTGTGAATCTTGATTTCACTTTCTCAAAATGAGCTCTGGGGTTTATGACAGGTTTTAAACTCTGTGGCCCAGCTCTGACTGTGAGATGTCTTAGAACAGACAGACCCTTTGGTAATGATTTATGCTGTTGGACATACATTTTGATCATCCCCATTCTGGGCACAGGGAAGGACAGGGGAATGTGACCAGTATTGGCCAAAGAGCTGTGAGCCAGATAGCATGTCACTTCTAGGATAAATAATTGGTGGTCAGTAATGGCAACCCACTCCAGTGTTCTTGCCTGGAGAATCCCAGGGATGGGGGAGCCTGGTGGGCTGCCATCTCTGGGGTCGCACAGAGTCGGACATGACTGAAGCGACTTAGCAGCAGTAGCAGCAGCAGCAGCAAGACATCCAGGAAAGTGCTCATTTCCCTTTGCTGTGGCAACAGACATTGTGACAGATGGTAGCTGCTATGTGAGCCTGGGTCCCAGAATGAAAGTAATTGTGATTCAGAGTAGAATCTTCTGCCTACCAATGATGGACATATGAGTGAAAAATAAGCCTTCATTATTTTAAGTCGCTCAGATTTGGGAGATTGTTTGTTACTGCAGCAAGCCAGCCAATCTTGACTGTTACAGGTTCTCAGAATTGTCATGTACCAGAAACCCTTTAGGGAGAGGGCAATGGCACCCCACTCCAGTACTCTTGCCTGGGAAATTCCATGGACGGAGGAGCCTGGTGGGCTACAGTCCATGGGGTCTCGAGAAGTCAGACACGACTAAGCGACTTCACTTTCACTTTTCACTTTCATGCACTGGAGAAGGAAATCGAAACCCACTCCAGTATTCTTGCCTGGAGAATCCCAGGGATGGAGGAGCCAGCCTGGTGGACTGCTGTCTATGGGGTTGCACAGAGTCGGACACGACTGACACGACTTAGCAGCAGCAGCAGCAGGAACTCCTTAAAGCACTTTTCGAATAGTAACGCATTTAATTCTTACAACAACTTTATGAAGTAGCTCCATCTTATTATATTCATTTTATAGATGAGGAAAGTGAGTCACAGAAAAGTTGAGCAGCTTGCCCACATGATAGGAAGTGATAGGGCTGCAGTTCCAACCCAGGGAGTCTGCTCCAGAATGCATTAACTACAGTGCTATACTGCCTCTCATCTCTTAGGTAGCAGTTACCCCTAACTAAATGGGCTTAAACTAATGTGCTTTATTTATCTAATTTCTGCTTTCAATGTTTTTAAAATTATGATTCTTTATTCCTGTTAGTTATCACTTTTCACCATTACCTGCCTCTAGCAATAACCCCTTCTTTTTTCTCTTCTAATATGCTGTCTCTAATTCATTATGGGCTAGGAAACCAGATAATTAAGCTTGTTATGCGTGTTCTAATTGTGACTAATTGAGTCTGGCCACCTTGATAGTCAGCCTCGCTCTCTTCCACCCCCACTCGCCTCGCTCACTGTCCTGTAGTTGTGTGATAGGCGGCTCTTGTATCTGTCTCCCTTCTGGACAGCGTGGTCTTTTGAGAGAAGGTAATGAGCTTAATTCACCTTTGTGTCTTTCTGTCCCCTTTCCCCAACATCTAGCACAACGCTGTGCATATGTTAGGTGATTAATAAATATCTGCTAAGACTATTAAGTAATTAGGTTCTGAGTAATGGCCTAAAAGCTTGCCTATAAGTTAATTAGATGGGCTTTGCTACTAGCCTTTGGGACATCTGTTTTAACTGTCCAGAGGCCTTTGGGACTTTCTCAGTATGTCTTGGATGCTTAAGATTATGGGTCAAAGAGATCAATAAATTCCTTCATTTAGTCCCTCAGATGGTAGTTATTGAATTTCTACCATCATATTAAAATACTAGCAGCTTATATTTCCTGAATACATACCATGTGTAAGGTAATGTTTGAAACTCTTTATAAGCATTCATTCATTTTAGACTCACAGTAGCCCAACAAGATAGATACAATTATCATCATCGCATTTGATAGCTGAAGAATTTGAGGCCCTGAGAGCAGTTTTCCCAAAGTTTCATGGCTAGTAAGAAGTAGAGTTAGACTAACTAGGTACTGGGGATATAGGTGGACAAGAAAGAGAAGGTGCCTGTCCCTATGAGGGACATTCTAATGGGAAAGCCAGATGAGAAACAAGCAAGCATGGAAGTCCACAAAATAATTGCAGGTTGTGATCAATGCTTTAAAAGGAATACATAGAATATTGAAATAAAAAATAAAGCAACATCATCGGGGTGTGATCCAGCAGGGCATCTGTAATGATGCACCTGGTTCATCTATCACTGCATAAAAATCACCTCTATATTAGTACTTAAAATAATAAACATTTATTTATTTTCCCACAGTTTCTTTGGATCAGGAATTAGGAAGTGGCACACCTGGGTGATTCTGGCTCAGTTTCTCAAGAGGTGTCAGTTGAGTTGTTGGCTGGGGCTGGCAGAGTAGTTTCTGAGACAGTGCAGTATATCTGACAGTGCTCAACCGGACAAGCAGAGCCATCAGGAGAGAGATCTATCTGGGAGCTGTGGCGGCTGGTTATCAGGCTCTCTCCACATCTGGTGCCAGAGTCTGTAATCCAGAGAGCAGCAGCCAAGGTGGAAGGATCACTAGCAGGCTAAAAAGCCACAGGTGGAAGGATCACTAGCAGGCTAAAAAGCCACAGGTGGAAGGATCACTAGCAGGCTAAAAAGCCACAGGTGGAAGGATCACTAGCAGGCTAAAAAGCCACAGGCACAAACTAGAACCCTACAAGGACAGACTGCAACTTGTCTTCATCCTGACGAGGAGGACATCCTGCAGAAGCTGGGGCCTTTTAAGACACATCTAAACACACACAAATGGAGTGGCCATCATGGCCAACATGGTACTTGGATGCAATCTCAAAAATGACAGAATAATCTCTGTTCATTTCCAAGGCAAACCATTCAATATCACAGTAATCCAAGTCTAGGCCCCAACCAGTAACACTGAAGAAGCGGAAGTTGAACGGTTCTATGAGGACCTACAAGACCTTTTAGAACTAACACCCCAAAAAGATGTCCTTTTCATTTTAGGGGACTGGAATGCAAAAGTAGGAAGTCAAGAAACACCTGGAGTAACAGGCAAATTTGGCCTTGGAATATGGAATGAAGCAGGGCAAAGACTGATAGAGTTTTGCCAAGAAAATGCACTGGTCATAACAAACACCCTCTTCCAACAACACAAGAGAAGATTCTATACATGGACATCACCAGATGGTCAACACCGAAATCAGATTGACTATATTCTTTGCAGCCAAAGATGGAGAAGCTCTATACAGTCAGCAAAAACAAGACCAGGAGCTGACTGTGGCTCAGACCATGAACTCCTTATTACCAAATTCAGACTGAAATTGAAGAAAGTAGGGAAAACCACTAGACCATTCAGGTATGACCTAAATCAAATCCCTTATGATTATACAGTGGAAATGAGAAATAGATTTAAGGGCCTAGATCTGATAGATAGAGTGCCTGATGATCTATGGAATGAGGTTCGTGACATTGTACAGGAGACAGGGATCAAGACCATTCCCATAGAAAAGAAATGCAAAAAAGCAAAATGGCTGTCTGGGGAGGCCTTACAAATAGCTGTGAAAAGAAGAGAAGTGAAAAGCAAAGGAGAAAAGGAAAGTTATAAGTATCTGAATGCAGAGTTCCAAAGAATAGCAAGAAGAGATAAGAAAGCCTTCTTCAGTGATCAATGCAAAGAAATAGAGGAAAACAACAGAATGGGAAAGACTAGGGATCTCTTCAAGAAAAGCAGAGATACCAAAGGAACATTTCATGCAAAGATGAGCTCGATAAAGAACAGAAATGGTGTGGACCTAACAGAAGCAGAAGACACTAAGAAGGGGTGGCAAGAATACACAGAAGAACTGTACAAAAAAGATCTTCATGACCCAGATAATCACGATGGTGTGATCACTCACCTAGAGCCAGACATCCTGGAATGTGAAGTCAAGTGGGCCTTAGAAAACATCATTATGAACAAAGCTAGTGGAGGTGATGGAATTCCAGTTGAACTATTCCAAATCCTGAAAGATGATGTTGTGAAAGTGCTGCACTTAATATGCCAGCAAATTTGGAAAACTCAGCAGTGGCCACAGGACTGGAAAAGGTCAGTTTTCATTCCAATCCCAAAGAAAGGCAATGCCAAAGAATGCTCAAACTACCGCACAATTGCACTCATCTCACACGCTAGTAAAGTAATGCTCAAAATTGTCCAAGCCAGGCTTCAGCAATATGTGAACCGTGAACTTCCAGATGTTCAAGCTGGTTTTAGAAAAGGCAGAGGAACCAGAGATCAAATTGCCAACATCCGCTGGATCATGGAAAAAGCAAGAGAGTTCCAGAAAAACATCTATTTCTGCTTTATTGACTATGCCAAAGCCTTTGACTGTGTGTATCACAATAAACTGTGGAAAATTCTGAAAGAGATGGGAATACCAGACCACCTGATCTGCCTCTTGAGAAATTTGTATGCAGGTCAGGAAGCAACAGTTAGAACTGGACATGGAACAACAGACTGGTTCCAAATAGGAAAAGGAGTGCGTCAAGGCTGTATATTGTCACCCTGTTTATTTAACTTCTATGCAGAGTACATCATGAGAAACACTGGACTGGAAGAAACACAAGCTGGAATCAAGATTGCCAGGAGAAATATCCATAACCTCAGATATGCAGATGACACCACCCTTATGGCAGAAAGTGAAGAGGAACTAAAAAGCCTCTTGATGAAAGTGAAAGTGGAGAGTGAAAAAGTTGGCTTAAAGGTCAACATTCAGAAAACGAAGATCATGGCATCTGGTCCCACCACTTTATGGGAAATAGATGGGGAAACAGTGGAAACAGTGTCAGACTTTATTTTTTGGGGGCTCCAAAATCACTACAGATGGTGACTGCAGCCATGAAATTAAGACGCTTACTCCTTGGAAGGAAAGTTATGACCAACCTAGATAGCATATTCAAAAGCAGAGACATTACTTTGCCAACAAAGGTTCGTCTAGTCAAGGCTATGGTTTTTCCTTTGGTTATGTATGGATGTGAGAGTTGGACTGTGAAGAAGGCTGAGCGCCGAAGAGTTGATGCTTTTGAACTGTGGTGTTGGAGAAGACTCTTGAGAGTCCCTTGGACTGTAAGGAGATCCAACCAGTCCATTCTGAAGGAGATCAGCCCTCGGATTTCTTTGGAAGGAATGATGCTAAAGCTGAAACTCCAGTACTTTGGCCTCCTCGTGCAAAGAGTAGACTCATTGGAGAAGACTCTGATGCCGGGAGGGATTGGGGGCAGGAGGAGAAGGAGATGCCAGAGGATGAGATGGCTGGATGGCATCGCTGACTCGATGGACGTGAGTCTGAGTGAACTCCGGGAGTTGGTGATGGACAGGGAGGCCTGGCGTGCTGCAATTCATGGGGTCACAAAGAGTCGGACACGACTGAGCGACTGATCTGATCTGATGTGATCTGAAACACACACACCTGACCTAGCCCCTTGCCTCACATTGACAGGGTGAATTAGCACACCAACAACAAAGCCTGTGTGGTTCAAAACTGCTGCTTCCCCCCTTCTACCCTCCAAGCCTCAGAGAATTTCCCTTGTGGCCCACCCGACCTGGAAACATACAAAAAGGGGATTCTGTAGTTCACCCTAGTCAAGCTGACACACGGCAAGGCCATCACACCATCCCAATCACTCCTGAGACTGTTGGAAGGCTACACTGGCCTTTGACAGGTGGCCTTAGTTCCTCACTGCATGGGCCTCTCACTAGGGATGCTTGAGCATCTTCATGTCACGGCAGCTGGCTGCCCCCACAGTGGATTATCCAGAGAGAGAATAAGGAGCAAGCCACAACCTCTTTTCTGGCATAGTCTTAGCACATACTGTCAGATCACCATATGCAGTTTATTACAATAGGTGACTGCATTAGGAACACATTCAGAATGAGGATCATTAGGCTCCACCTTTTGAAAAAAAAGTATAGAAGACTTTGGGGATATATTTTAAAATGCAGTAACTCAAAGAGCCAGAGTCAAGTGTTGAAGGCAAGGGTGACAGCAAGAGTCCCTGAGGACTTTGATGTGTGCAGTTCCCCTCCTGAGGGTCAGTGTGGCCAGAGATTCTCAGGCAAGCCCTGGGGAAGAGCAGCCTCACACGAGCCAGGCCTCCCCAATTACTACCATACTGCTATTCTGTAATTGAACTGGTGAAAACAAAACAAAACTCAATCTTCTACTACATAAATCATTTAGATTTATAGTTGAATTTAAACATATTTTCAAGAAGTTAAGGACCAAATCGATCTATAACCACCTTCCCGGGAAGGTCCGTGTACTGGGGCATGACCCCTGCGTAAGCAATTCTTCCAGAAGCAAGGCAAACCCAGTGCCGTACAGAACAAGGTTGGAGGTATCCTGGGAGAACACATCTAGTTGAGGCTCCACATTCCAGCTTTAGCAAACCCTTTAGTTGTAACTGATCTGCGGCAGGGAAGCCGTGTAGGGAAGTAGGTATTTTGCAAGCCGATGCTCTGTCCTGGTAGTCAGATGAGATAAATCAACTGATTTCCCCAATGAGATATGTTTTCTGTTTGAGCTCGTGCTTTCAATTATCCAGATGAAAAAAATTTTCATTTGGGAGCTCTTTGCCAGATCTTGATTTTCTCGCTGATTCCCAGCTCCTGAACACTTCCTTTTTGCTGGCTACTTGGAAATAGAGATTCTGATCTTTCTGCTTAGTGGAGTGTGTGTGTATATGTGTGTTTCGTTGGGAGAGGGGGCAGGCAGGGGTGGGACAGCACTCTGAGAAGTCATGAACCACCAGATAAAATGCCCTTGATCTGATAGGTTTGCTTCAAACCATCAAACCGCATCTCTCGACAACCCGGCAGCCTCCAGCTGATGGATTTGCAGAAGTGCTCAAGGATAATTGGCATTTTAATGGGAAAATGCCATGTTCCCAAGTGTCAGAATAGCAATAAGATACCCCAAGGGCCATTAACACAGTTCTTGGGTAATTAAAGCTGCTCACCCATCAGTCCTGGTCTCAGAACCTTTTCCATGCTTGTAGCTAGGCTTCTGGGGGTGCCCAATTCTCGGAAATCACTGAATTGGAACTCTTGTGATCAAACATCTCTTCCCATTCTAACACATGCATGCAAAAGGCACCAAGGAGCAGTTATACCTCTGTCAGTGACTGACTTTCTTCTGTCTTATCTTTGGTCCAGGTTGGGGTCAGGTAAGAACTTTGAGAGCCTTGGTTGACAGAAGAATCCTTTTATCTGTAAGCCTTCTGGTGTCAACTCACTAAGGGCATATTTATTGCAAAAGGACATTTTGAGCCAATGCAGCCACTATTTACTGGGAGTTTCCAGGTACCTGGGACAGTGTGCTTGGTACCCCTTGGCTTGATGAATCGGGCTGGGGTGACATTTTAACCTTCACTCACCCTCTGGTGTCTGCTCAGTTGTATGAGCTGGTTCTTGCTAATGTTTGATGAGTATTTGCTATGCACCCAAGCATTGCTTCATTTCATCTTTATAACTATTGTTGCCTGTAAAGATGAGGGAGAGGAGGTTGAGAGAGGAAAAGTCCAAGGCCACACAGGATATTAGAAATCAAGGTCAAACTGTTTGACTCCAGAGCTCAAGGTTCTAACCGCTATGTTACCTTTCTTTCATTCACTTTTCAAAATTTGGAGGCTACTTATGTCTATACCTGTTATGGAAGTATGTTCCCCTAGGAATGAATTCTTAATTATCATTTTGCCTGCTGTTGTCTTGGGAGTATGGAATAGGGTGCATGTTAAATTGTATGGACCCACTGAGGGCTTTGAGATGAGGCTCCTGTCATAATCCATTCAGACTGCTCTAACAAAATAGTACATATTCATTTCTCACAGTTCTGGGGGCTGGGAGTTCAAGATCAGGATGTCAGCAGATTCACTGTCTGGTGAGATTGCACTTCCTGGTTAATAGATGGCCATCTTCTCCCTGTGTCCTAACATGGCACAAGTTAAGAGGGGTCTCTTTTATAAAGGCACTTATCCCACTCATGAGGGCTCTGCCCTCATGACCTCATTATCCCGCAAGGGCCTCAACTCCCAATTCCATCACTTCAGGGGTCGGAATTTCTACATAAGAATTCTGAGGGTACACAACATTCTAACAGCTGGTGTGGTGGAATGGTGCTCTCTTTTTCCCTGACAAGGACAGTCTTCAGGAAGAGATGTAAGAGTCATCGTTCTAACAGTAAACAGATGACTGACTCAAACAAGGTAATCTGTGGATTGTTTAATGAAGGGACTCTACAAAGCTGAGGGCATAGTTTGAGTAAGCCAGGAAGAGGTGGGAGAAAATAATGAGTCAGGCACAAATCAGAGCTGTTACCTCCTGTAGCTGTGAAGGGAAAGACAATCTATGGTTTCAGGTCCCCAGAGAAGGTGACCCTTGAGATGGCTGCCTGATGGGAGCTGTGGTCTTTGGTAGACAGACAAGCTTCAGTGAACCAACATGGGGAAGCCAGAGGATAAACCCCTAGCCTCAGTCTCCTCCCATCTTTCATTCTCCTGCCACTGCCTGCCGTTGGCCAAAGCCAATCAAAACCCAAAGGGCACAGGAGCCCTGTTCACCCTATGCATTTCTGGGCAACCTCCCTAGCACACAGCATGTGGGCCAGGATGGAGGCAGGTCTCAAGCAGGAAGCAAAGCTATCCAACAGCACAGAGCAATAAAATAGAAACATGTACAGCAAGACACCAAGTGGGAATGACTTGATTCCTAAGAGCTAGCTGTTGGAGAAAATACTCTGTTGTTGTTTTTAATGAGGAAAATCTTGACTTCCTTCTGCTCCTTCATTTAGAAGAGGAAGAATTTATTGAGTGACATGCTTGGGACAGACCAGGCATGGTAGCCCCGCCCTTTCCTTGTCTGTCCCCCTTGGGGACCTGCCTACCTACACAAAGTATGTATTCAGGTGCTCTCTTGGCTATGAGGGTTTCTTAGCAATAAATCCCTGCCTCTAAGGAGAAGGACCTATGAGTTTCCAGGGTTGTCTGAGATTGGCTAGGTAAATACATCAAATTCTGGGTTGCAGTATTAGCAGGACCTTTTCACTTTCACTTTTCACTTTCATGCATTGGAGAAGGAAATGGCAGCCCACTCCAGTGTTCTTGCCTGGAGAATCCCAGTGACAGGGGAGCCTGGTGGGCTGCCGTCTATGGGGTCGCACAGAGTCAGTCACGACTGAAGTGACTTAGCATAGCATAGCATAGCATTGGTGAGATCTAATTGTGTCATCTGCTCTAGTTTTATCAGAAATACAATGATCTCCGCCTGCCTTACACCTTTGTCATTGCTCAGTTTCCAGCCTAAAGTGAAAAAGAAAGAAACTATATTTATTTAACCTCAAAGTTAATCAACAGGGACCCCAAACTGAAGGCAAAGAAGTATCAAAGAGATTACTAAACTAACTTGTCTTCGGAGATCATTAAGAAGCAGATGAACTGGTTTACCACCAGGTAGCACTCCCCATCCTCTACCCCATCATCAGCCAGATGTATTTGGACTTATTTCTTACTGATGGGAATCAAGGGGTAATGTGGCTGCCTCTCTCATCTCTCCCCATGGAAGATGGAAGGGGTAGTACTTCATCCCCAAAGCCAGTGAAAGGTGTTCCAGAAGGGTCACCCCAAAATTGAGCAGAAAGAGGAGAATCAGAGAGAGAGATGAGAAGAGAAAGAAAACCACAGAGCAACAGTGGGTCGTGTAGACACCAAGAGATGAGGCTTGATTTGACCATCTTGCCACTGACCCACTCAAGGCTGTACTCCAGCAGCAAGGACAGGAGCTGAGGGAGGTGTTCTGGTTATCTATTGCTGTGATCTATTGGCCTGTCCCAAATTGCAACAGCTAAAAAAAACGGCCATTTTATTATATTTCATGAGTTTCTGAGTCAGGAATTTGGACAGGGGTGGCTCAGATGGTAAAGCGTCTGCCTGCAATGCGGAGACCCAGATTCGATCCCTGGGTTGGGAAGATCTCCTGGAGGAGGAAATGGCAGCCCACTCCAGTATTCTTGCCTAGAGAATCCCATGGACGGAGGAGCATGGTAGGCTACAGTCCATGGGGTCGCAAAGAGTCGGACACGACTGAGCGAGCTTCACATTCACATTCACTGCTGAGAATTCCTCTGTCCCATATGGTGTCACCCGAGGCCCTTGGTTGTGTGCAGCTGCTGGTGGATGGACTGGATAGTTGACTTGGTGGCATGACTGGAAGGCTGGGCTCAGTGGGGACTATTGATCAGTGTGCCTGCACTCCGCCTTGACAGCACAGTAATCTCAGAATTGTCAGACCTGGTGGGCTGGGTCTCTCAGAGAATGTTCCAAGAGATCCTCATGGCAGCTGCAAGGTTTCTTATGACCTAGCCTGAGAAGTCCCAGAATATCCCTTCTATTGGGGCTTCCCTGGTGGCTCAGCAGTAAAGCATTTGCCTGCCAATGCAAGAGATGTGGGTTCGATCCCTGGGTTGAGAAGATCCCCTGGAGGAGGGCACAGCAACCCACTCCAGTATTCTTGCCTGGAGAATCCCATGGACAGAGGAGCCTAGCAGGCTGCAGTCTATAGGGTCACAAAAAGTCAGATACAGCTGAAGTGACTGAGCACATACCCATGTCCCTTCCATTGCATCCCATCAGCCCAGGTTCAAGGGGAGAGCAAAGAGATTCCTCCTTTGCTAGAAGCTGTAGCAGAAATTCCACAGCCATCTTTATCTACCCTGGAGGCATCTGGCAGGTGTCTAGCCAGGAGGTATGGGTCATGTCAGGGAAATGGGGGTGGGAGGCCCCTCTCTCCGGGCTTCCGGTACAACTTAGTTATCTGCCCCAGGAGCAAGCCTGTGCTGGCTGCCAGCCCAGCAGAAGGCATTGCCAGAGAAGTCGAGAGAGCCTCACATAGGAAGAACAGCACCAGCTTAGAAACAGTTATCTCTGCTTCCCCAGCCTGCCTCTCAAGCCCCGCTGCAGAAAGGAGGAAGGCTGAGATGGAGGGGGACAAGCTGAGGCGGGACCATATCCCTTCGCTTCATGACCCTGAGGGTCAAAGCCAGGCATTTTCTGGGAGGTGAGATGTGAGAGTTTACCGGGATGGGCAATCGCAACTTGAAACAAACTTGGACTGGACTTTTAAATCCTTCAAATGAATGGAAAGTTAGGGAATTTGTTTCACTAAGAGATATTAGGCAGCACACTTGAAGGTAGTAAGTGGAGAAAATATAACAGTCACTTGTAGCCTTATAGAACCCAGACTATTCAATAAACCAGTGACATCTGCCTCATAACATATGGATGTTAGGCAGCTCGCAAGAGACAGGTGTGTAAGAGCTGAAGAGGCTCTTTTCTGTGAGAAGTGTGGGATCCACCACAAGGGCCCACCATTCTTGTTCTGAGAAGGAGCAGGGACGAGAGGGAGGTCAGAGTCAAGAGAAACAAAGACAGTGGGGGGATCAGAGGAGAGGGAGAAACTAATGCGATACTAGAAGAGGGACTCTTGGACACCTGAGGCAGAGTGCCTGGAGGAAGAGAAAAAGGCATTCTATTTTGCAACATTCTCTGGACCTTGCCTATGTTTGGGTCAGCTGTGAATAGGAATGTTGCCTTCCGGGGTAGGACGTTGGTGGCCTGTCCACAAAGGACTCACAGTTAAGATGAAACAGGTGCAAAGGTTCTGACTCTGTTTCCACCAGGTTCAGAAGCCCATTGCTCACTTAGAGAAGAACACACAGGAGTATTAAAAATGGCATTCACTATGTTGGGGTCATGACAGATGGTGCTGTTGGTGTGGGTGACTGGAGGAGTGTTTAGTAAAGGGAATATTTTTAAGGGAGTGGGCAGGTGAGAGACACATCTGGCTGTGGAGATGCAGTCATACAAGGCTAGGAATATGGACCTAGAACCACGCTGAAGGCCTGAGGGACAGGGAAGGGCAGTTATGGGACCTGGAGGCGGCAGTGGCTGCCTGGCAGGAGCTGTGGCGTTTGAGGGATGCTGCCCACCTAAGACCACTCCAGAGAGGAAAGGGAGGCTCCAGTTGGAAGAAACTGACAAGATGCCAGAGAAGGTCAGCCTCCTGGGGCACACAGCAGAGGGAAGAGCGGTGGAGAGTGAATAAGGGCAGAAAGTGGGAAATAGCCAGCATACATAAGATATAGCTTCAACAATAGTGGCCAAACAGACACTCATTTAATTCCAGACTTCATGCTCAGCATTTTACCCATCGTTGCAGATTTAATCCTCAGGACCTTTTCAGTACAGTTTCTGGGAATACTGCCCAGAGGGCAAAAGATGAAACCAGGTCTAAGGACATTGGGTAAATTGTCCAATGTCACACAGCCAGGAAGTGGTAGCACTGAAACTAAAGCAGGTATTTGGGCTCCAAAGCCTGTGCCTTTGACTCTGGTCTGTCCTGCTTCTCCAAATAGGGAAATGGGGAGTCCTGGGCTCAGCAGGGAATCCTAGGACATAGCACTCTGAGAACCAGTACTCTGAGATCTAACGTCAGTTCCCAGGAGGAGAAGAAACTGGGAGTCATTATCTCTTCCACTATTCTCAGGAATCCCAAAGGGAGAGACTGGTCAGTCGATTGCAGGGTGAGTAGGGTAGGGGTACATGCAGATGGACCATGTTAAAGGGAAATATTTTTGAAAGGTAAAATAATGATTCTCATATACATAAATGGAACACAGATCCAGGATTTTATTTAACCCATTAAGCAGTGAAAAACAAATCAGTTATTTCAACCACCTCAAAGAATGAAAAAAAAGCAGGCTCATGTATAGGTAGTCAGAAATGTCAAAATGGGCTTGCTAATGGATGTAATATTCCTCTTCCAGAGGTAGGTGGAGATCAATTGCATCTACCCTAGGCAAAATTTATTTGCTTTATATGGTCAGTTTCCTATGTTGACAAAAATTAATCAGTCGATCTAAAAAAGAAATGGAAACATTTATTTGTGCCAAATAAACAACCTCTCAGAAAGCTCCAAGAGCTGTTCCACCCATCAGAGGTCAAAGCACAATCATTTAAGTTTTTGAGACAGAGGTCTATACATTAAATGACATATTATTGACAGTTTATACAGTCTAGTAAGTAGTGGGTCCTGGGTCATTGTGGCCTTTACATGATCAAGAAGGAATGTTTTCCTTTAAGAGGTTGTTTTGTTGATCCTGGGAGACTGTTGCTTTTTGTAACCGAGCCGGTGTTTCTGCTGATGGTTCTATGCATAATGCAGATTCACAGTGCACAGTAAAGGGGAGAGAGGAGGCCAAAGCACAGAGAAAAAATTTTATGTTGAATTTTTCCTTGTCTTACCATAAATTTGATTTCACACCTACAATGTACAGAGTTTTAAAGTAGCTCATGAAAGGCGATGAAAGGGCCAGACCCCGCTTCTGATTCATTGGCCTAAGTTCCAGGATTCACACCACCAGCTACCCAATCTACTAAATGCCTTTCCTCACTTATCTCACATCCTCCTGTGCTTGACTGAGCCTCTAATTTTGGAAGCTGTCTGAGATCATGGAGCAGGAAATGGAAGCAGAAAGTTCCAGAACTTCTGATATACAGATCAAAATGCATGGGGACCAGACTCTCCAAGCTAGGTCCTAGCCCTTTCAAATGCTCTTAGAAAAGGAAGACCCGGAGGAGGAGGCTGAATGAGGCCCGGAGGGTGACGCAAGAGGTGCAGAGGCAGAAGAGAGGGCAGTGAGAGACTGGAATCTCCTCCAGGTCCAAGATCACGATCAACCCATCCCATGGAAAGTACAGCTTAATTTGGGCAATAGTAGTCGGCCCAGCAACCAGTGCCGTAACTCCATTCAGGGGAAACACCTCATCACAGATGAACTGGGTTACGTTTGTGAGAGGAGAGATTTGCTGGTGAACGGCTGCTGTAACGTCAACGTCCCTGGCACGAAGAAAAAAAAAAAAGAAAAGAAAAGGAAGACCCAAGTTTTATGAGAACTGAGGCTTATTAATTGGTGGCAGAGGTGGTGGAAGTAGGGTCCTTAAAGGAAAAAAATGAGAAAACTAGGTTTGTAAAAGTTTATATAGAATATGAAAAGGAGCTTTAGAGCTACAGACCCCTTCTTCTCAGATCCTATTGGGCAATTTCCCAGGAATGCTTACGTGGAGGTGTTTACATACATGTGTCTACTGGATGCAACCTAACCTCCACTCCACTCCGAGTTCAGTGGACTAGCAGCAAGGACATCACCTGGGAGCCGAATAGAAGTGCAGCGTTGCCCACCTCCCCTTGGACCCACTGAATCAGAGTCTGCATCTTCACTCGGCCCTGGGAGATTGATTCACCTGGACATGAAGGGTGGACTGACACTGACTTAGAGCTCTGCGGAGCATCATCAACTCCAGGGAGCTCACAGGGCCCGGGAACCCAGGAGCCCCGAGGCTGGCAAGTTCTTAGGTTTTGGGTGAGTCCTTCTCTGCTCCCTGGCCTTTGTGGTCAGGCTTGCTGCTGGCTAACACTGCAGTGGCATCCGAGGGACCAAGAAACTGGAGTTCTGGCTGAGGCAGTGCTAATATCTGCTTGACACCCATTGAGGGACCATGGTGCACCCCAGCATGGTCAGAAAGGGAACTGGGGTCCTCAAATACAGCATGAGTGGCTGTACGTAGGATTTCTGACATCCTTGGCGCTGTGGGGTGTGGGGGTACAGGTGCCCTCTGGCTCTGTAGCCCGCTGGCCAGCACACGCTTACCTCTGAGGACTTTCTATGCAGCTGGAACCTCTCTGCTAGCAAGGCAGGCTGCATTGCCAGAGAATGAATGCCCAGCATCTCCCCAGTCAGCATCTCTCAGCCAGTGTCTGGTGAGCCTGGGAGGTGCCAGACTCCCTCACCTTCTCCCTGAGGTCCGGACTCCCCAGAGGGGTCATATTCTCTCTGCCCACTGTGGTAGTTTATTTGACTGCACTGCTTACACTGGCGTCTTCCGCTTCCCTAACTGTCCCCCACCCCCCTAGCAGTTTCCTGGGGTTCATCTCCAAATCAACTACTGTTTGCTCCAGTCCTTGTCACAGAGTCTGCTACTGGGGAACTCCAGCATAACACAGGGGAATAGAGGGGTTGCAGTGAAGATGCAGGGCTAATATTTCTTCCTCTGTGAACCATGACAGCATCTGCAAAACCAGACCATTTCCTGAGGAACAGTCCCATTCCATGCAGAATAGAAGCTGTGAACAAAACTGGAATGTAGGCCTCCTGCCCACTGAGCCGGTAGCGCTAAAAATCACTGTTGGGTCAACTCAGGAGTCCTCAACCTTTGCCTGGGTTGGTGTTAGGGTTAGGATTAGGGTAAGGATTGGGGTTAGGGGAACATTCTGTGCATGATAGGATGATTATAATGAGCAGATTTCCTGGTCTCCACTCACCACCACCACCCCAATTGTGACAATCAAATATGTCTTTAGACACCGTTAATGTCCTTCTGAGCAGAGACAAAAATCACCCCCAGTTGTAAGCCATTGGGCTAACTAAACCCCTTTTCTTCTGAACACTGGCGAGCAAAAGCCAGGCTCCCTCTTTCCACCTGCAGTAGAACTTAAAGCCTTTTGGTTCCCTTCTGCCCTCTGCCCTGCCTTGCCCCTAGCACTCATGCTAAAACCTATTTGTCATCACTGTCTTCTCGAGGATGGATTTCCAGATGGTCTACTGATGCTAACTGGGATACTGTTTCTGGTTTAAAAAAAAAAAAAAAAAGGCCCAACAAATTGGATCCCTCTTGGTCTCGGGATTTCAGACTGCCCTCCAGTGGCAAGAAGCAGCCATTCCCTCTGGCTCCCCTACAGATTCCAAGCCAGTCTGGAAAGAACTGTGGGACATCAGGGTGGGAAAGGTGAGGACTTTCCCTTTGCTGGTTTCTTCTCTGAGAAAATCCACTTTCTCACGATTTTGTTCTGAAAATTCAGCAGCGTCATCTCCAGGCCACGTCAACTTGGAGCTTGTTTGGTGGTGCATCCTTGAAAGATGTATCCTGTGATTTATGTTGTGTGTATTCTCGAGTGTGTGTATTTTCACAGTCCGGTCAATAAGGAGGAAAGGCAGATGGAGTAAAAAAGTTTGGAGGAAAGTGTGCATAAATCAGCTGGGGTGCTGGTGGAGGGCACCAGGTCCCTGTCAGGCTGTCAGGACCCAGGTGGGGGCTGCTCTGCTCATCACGGTCCCCATTCACTTCTTGAGGTGCAGCCAGATCCCACGGACTCTGTGTTCTCTCTCCAGACACCAGCTTTAGCACTTGCCAGCTGCCAGAGAGAAAGCAGATCCAGTTCTAGAGTTTTCCAGGTCTCTCCAGGAAAGAAGCTTTAAGAGTTAAGGGATGGCGGTGTGCCCAGCTGGAGAGCCCATACAATCCAGTTTGCAGAGAGCAGACAAGTACATACGGAGCAAAGATTCAAAACCAGGGAGCTGATCAGGCTGGAAAGGGAAGGACTTGGGCATAGCGTAGAATCCCAGCCCTCCTGTCACTCCCTGCAGGACTAGATGGGGATCACTCTGCCCTATGCACTGCATTTTAAAACCACTACAGCATGGAGGGCTCAGTGGCCTAGATGACTTCCCCTTGATGCTAACTCTCTGTGGGCAGCCAGCCTTTTTCTGTCATCATGTTCCCGTAATTGCACAAGTTCCGCCGTAGGCTCCAGGGCTGTCATTCATCGCGAGCCGCGCTGCACACACAGGTCTGGCCTGTGAAGGTGCACTGTCATCGTTTGTTGACTGAATGTGTAAGTCAGAGAGGAGTAGGATTTTACAGTACAGATGGGAAAAGGAAGGGAATTCAGGATAAAGTCATCAGAGAAAACGGAAGAGTGCAGTCTACTTGAAGACCAGGGAGAAGACTCTTGACTAGATGGAGAACAACTGTTGGTAAAGGCAAGCAAAACAAAGTGCAACTGTCTCTCAGGTTACACACTAGTTGCATTCCTAGAAACCTTAGTGTATGTTAAAACTGTGCACAAATTTTTCTGCTGGTCTGAAAAAGGAGTTAAGTTATTGGCTCATATGCTAGTTATCTTCTGCTACACGACATTATCACCAATACTTAGTGGCTGAAGACAATAATAATCATTTATTATCTTTCACAATTTCTGAAGGCCAGGAATTCAGACAGGGTACAGAAGGGCACCTTGTCTCTCCTCCAGGATGTCTGGGGCCTCAGTTGGCAGACTTGAAGGCTGATGTCTAGAATCATCTGGAGGCTTGACTGGCACTGCAAGGGCCACTTCTTAGGTGGCTCACCCACAAGATGGCAAGTTGGTGCTATATGAGGGCAGGAGGTCTTAGTTCATCCCTGTGCAAATTCCTATACACAGGGCTGGTTGAGTGTCCTTACAGCATGGCACCTGGCTTCCCCCCAGGTGAGTGAGCCAAGGGACAGAAGGAAAGACCGAAGCTCTGTTTGTAATAACTCACCCTCAGAAGTCATATAGCATCCCTTCTGCCACATTATTTTCTATAGAGGAGAGTCACTAGGTCTGGCCATGTTCAAAGGAAGGGGAATTAGGCTCCATGCTTTGAAGGAGGAGTGGCAGTACAGTTGCAGATATGTGTTAAAACCACTGGTGCTTCCCAGGTGGCTCAGTGGTAAAGAGTCTGCCTGCCAATGAGAGAGATGCAAGAGACGCAGGTTCTATCCCTGGGTTAGGAAAATGCCCTCTTGCCTGGAAAATTCCACAGACAGAGGAGCCCGGCGGGCTACAGTCCATGGGGTCATAAAGATTTTGACATGACTGAATGACTGAGCACACACACATTAAAACTACTGAATCTCAGATAACCCAAAACTGATTTCTCACCTACATGAAGTCCCCCCAAAATTGTGTGATATGTAATCTAAAAATCCGTTATGTAAAATAATTCTACACCTTAAAGTATGTCTGACACCTTGTCACTCCACCCTTACTCCACCGAATGGCAGTAGTGCTTCTCTACTGCTGTGTCAACCAAACATACCCCCTTCATTTCCATAATTCCCTTACCTTTAAAACCACTATCAGGGGTAACAGAGAGCGACAGAAAGTATGAAGCAAGGAAGCCACACAGTCAGATCCTGACATTAAAGGGTGCTGGCAATGGAGGGTTCTAACAGAATGTGCAGAAAAACCTCCCCATTGCTTTTAAGCTGTGTGAGTCATGCTCTGCCACTCCACCAGCCCAGCTTCTCTGCTGCCCTTCCCTTAGCCACTGCCCTCCACTCACACTAGCCTCCTTTCAGCTCATCAGACATGCTCAACTCCCTTGTGCCTCAGGGCCTTTGCACGTACTGTTCTTCTTCTCTAGAACATTTTTCTCTTCTTTTACCTACCCCTCTTCACCTCATTCTCAGCCTTTCTTCAAATCCATTTCCCTTTTTCCCTCCAAAGATATGTGATTCCCTTGGAGGCACAATTTGCTCAATTTGAGCATGTCCTACAGATTTTAGTTATGGATTTGTGTGATTGTGTGTTCCATTTCTATCTTCCCAATACAAATGCACACTCAGGAATGAAAAAGAAAGGAGGGAGAGATGATGGAAGCAAATGAAACTCTTGTGTTAGCCACGGAGCTGAGCTGCCTCCAATAACGTGGAAAAGTTTACAGTTCCTCTTGGGCTCCCTGAATGAATAGCCCCACATATCATCTGTGAAAGGAAAGAGCAGGAAGGACCCAGTCCCTGTTGAAATATTGGTAAAGATATATATCTGAATGTGCCCGTGAACACATTAAGAGGCATATTATCTCCCCAGTTTGCAATGAAAAACCGCAGATGCTAATGGTGGTGTTGCTAGGTTGTTCTTCGGAGCATGATTTTCTGTTTCAATTACTGCAGTGGTGGTGATTTAGCAGCCAGACTGTCTGAGATACTCCTAAGAGGTTAGGTAGTAATTGCCAGCAGGAAAGAGATGGTCTGGGTTTGTCTCTTCCTGACTCTTTTTCTGTCTGTCTGTCTCTCTGCCTCTCATGGTATAACAGGCAGGTTAGGGACTTCCCTGGCAGTCCAGGGGTTACAACTCTGTCCTTCTACTGCATGGGGCTAGGGTTCCATCCCTGCTCAGGGAACTAAGAGCCCATGTGCTGCAACAACAACAAAACAGACGAGTTGGCCTTTATCATCCACCCAAATAGACCTTCCAGGTTAGGCTGCGGCCAGACCACTGCTGTAGATGGTGGGCTAGGAAGCCATGCCACTGGGATCTAGGTATACTGGGCACTCAGTACTACTATAAAGCAGGGCTGGGTGCTCTCCAAGAGATCTCATAATCACCACCACTGTGTAGAGAGCATTTATGGTGCAGCAGGTTCCCTGGCGCATGGATGTGCTTCTTGCCAGCTTGCCCCTGACGTGATCTCTTGGCAGCCCCTCAGCAGCCCCAGTGGCCACCCACACCTTAATGGTGAGTTCACTGAGGTTTTAAATAAGTTACTTAAGGTCAAGTTGTTATAAAACAGTGGAGCCGAGACTCGACCGAGATCCAATCTGATTGCCCTGCATGAGCTCTTCATTGTTGTTCGCTGCTGATTCCTGCCCTACCAACAACCAGGACTCTCACTTCATCCTCGACTCCCCATCATTAGAGGCTGTGCCTCTAGTGTTCCTGCAGGTTTGGGGGTGACTCCAAGGTGTGGGGACACTGGTCAAGCTGGGTGGTGATGAGGTGATGTTCTTCCACTCCCTGGAGAGGCTCTCAGGTAAGAATGCAGGTGCAATCGTGCAACCTCCGTGTCTCCACTTTACCACTGAGAAGCCTCCGATTGCTCCTGGCAGCTGGTGGGCTGGAGAAATCCCATGACGTTCCAAGGGAAGGCATTTCATACAGAAGGCACTGTTAGTCCCATTGTGTAAATAAGGAAACTGAGGCTCAGAGAGGTTAAGTGAAGGGCTCCACGGGTCCTTATGATACCTTGTGTCTGTTAGTAAAGAGCCTCATCCAGGAGGAGAGGTTTCGAAATGTCACTCACTCAGCAGATGAGTTATAAAAGGGCATGCCTTCCTCTGGACTGCTCAAGCCCAGAACCAGAGAGCTCAGCTTGGTGAGCAGGACCTGGGCTGATTTCAGCCCCCACACACCCTCCAGGTCAGGCATAAACGTTAAGACAGAACCTACACAAAGGTGCTTTGCAGCCTTAGTTAAGGGTTTCACCTAAGGTCACACAGTTCTAAGTGGTAGGGCTGGGTTCCAGACCCAGTTCTGTCCCTCATTTTTTAACAGCTATACTGTGTTGCTAGATGATCTCACTTGTCTCTTATCATTTGTGTGTTTCTGTGCATGTAACATACACACACACACACACACACACATATATATATAATGTATATGTGTATATAGTTACGATTATCTCTTCTTAGAGCCTACCTGGTATTATAATACCTACACTTAGTAGCTACTCAGTGCTTACAGAATAAACAAATGAATGTTCTGTTTCCTTGAATAGCTTGTAAACACATGACGGGAAGGGACTGTGGTTTGTATCACTTTGACACCCCAATGCCTGCTGGCACTGAGCATTATAGATAGATAGATGTGTGTGTGTGTGTGTGTGTGTGTGTGCATGTTCAGTTGTGTCTGACTTTCCAACCGAGGGACTGAACCTACGTCTCCAGCATCTTTTGCATTGGCAGGCAGATTCTCTACCACTGAGCCACCTGGGAAGCCCTTATTTTATATATAAGACTTAATAAAGATCTCTCATTAATGATGAGGATGATTGTGTATTATAAGTACTAGCCACATTTGTGCTGTAACATCATGAGGTTCACTTGTGAAAGTTCTATGGAGGATGTGGATTCTGACTGATCCCCAAAAAATAAGATTTCCAGAAAAAAATGAAAAGGGTATACCAAGTTGAAGGAATGACCTGGACAAAAGTGATGGATGGGCATGATGGGTTTAGAAGTAACAGTAAGATCAGCCCAAATAAGAGAGAGGATGGATGTCGGGGGAGTGCTTAGAAATAAGATGGGCTGAAATTAATCCCAACCCCACATCCAGCTCTACCATATGAAATTAACCCAGACCTCTGTTTACGTGAGGAATTTGAAGTAAAGGCCACAAAACCAATGCACCACTGTTCCCCAGGGACTCCAACCACAACCGATGACATGAACAGCCATCAGTGTTCTTCAGCTCTAAGAACTTGGAGAGGCCAATAGCCATAAAAGACATCCTGTAATTAAAACCATCAGCCACTATCCATCTAATGTTTCAGGCTCTGTGGGAGAGTGTGGGGAGGTGGGGAGGAGGGAAGTAAGGAGGGAATGTATGACGTATGTTTGTTTGTATGATTGGTTTTACAAGCCCTAACCAGCCTCTGGCCATGTATTATACCACTGATACTAGCAGCCTTGTCCTTTGTCATATAAAATTGCTATGATATAAATATAGGTGATAAGATTAGATACATTGGTTAGGACCTTAACTGCCAAAATAAAAAGCATTTGAAGATCAGTTTAGGTCTTAGAGAAAGCAAATTGCCAAGAAGCTGATCTTCCCAGTGAGTAAATTCTGTGGTTTGGTGCCCCAAATTGCATGCTTCAGGGTCACCCATTATTGTTCCTCAATTTGCCTGTGAAATGGAGAAACAAATCCTCACCCTAAATGAGGTAGCAGTGTATGGCACCTGCGATTGTTGCCATCATACAAGTAATGATTCTATAGTGGCCATGAGTGGCTATCTTTTGCTTCCCTTCCCTTCATTTGTTAGTCTCTCAGTTGTGTCTGGCTCTATAACAATTCTCCAGGCAAGAATACTGGAGTGGGTTTCCATTCCCTTCTCCAGGGGATCATCCTGACCCAGGGATCAAACCTGGGTCTCCTGCATTGTAGGCAGTTTTTTTAACCTTCTGAGCCATCAGGGAAGCCCTTCAGTGTCTATGCTGCTTCTTAAATCCTCTCTGTGCTTTCCCATGGAGTTTAGTATTCCATTTTCCTATCTGCCTTGGTTGAGGAAGATAGCACAAAAGGACATGACATTTCAACTGTGCTTTGAACATAAGAAGGGGCTTCCCTGATGACTCAGATGGTAAACTGCAATACGGAAGACCCAGGTTCAATCTCTGGGTTGGAAGATCCCCTGGAGAAGGGAATGGCAACCCACTCCAGTATCCTTGCCTGGAGAATTCCATGGACAGAGGAGCCTGGCAGACTACAGTCCATGAGATTGCAAAGAGTTGGACATGATTGAGCAGAAGAAAGGGAAGAGCCAGGAGATGCCAAGGAGGCTCACTACTCTTTGTTCTGGTAATACCTTGTTGCATCTCACCCCACTCCCTCTGTGGCTTCAGCTCCCACCAGCAGATCTGCCTGATTCCAACTTAGGTGATCCCAGTGACTGGGCCCCATTAGTCCCTCTCCCCATGTTGTCCCTCCAGCCTCTGAGGGCTTCCTTCACTGACTCGTCTCTGGGATTGCCTCACTGAGTCCTGATTTCTCTCTTGTCCCCGTCCATCTCCTGCAAATCAAGTCCTCATAATAAACTACCTCAGTTGGAAATACTTAAAGTGGAACTCTGACTGGGACAGTCCAGTGGGAAGGTTTTAGTACAGTGTCTTTTTTTAAAAACTGAAATATACTTAATTTACAGTATTATGTAAGTTTCAAGTGTATAGCAAAGTGATTCAGTGATACACATGCACGTGCACACACACACACACACACATACATATATATGTATATACACACACACATACAATATATATGCATTTGGGGTTTCCTGGGTAGCTCATCTGGTAAAGAATCCACCTGCAATGTGGGAGACCCCAATTTGATTGCTGGGTCAGGAAGAACCCCTGGAGGAGGGCATGGCAACCCACTCCAGTATTCTTGCCTGGAGAATCCCCAGGGACAGAGGAGCCTGGTGAGCTACAGTCCATGGGGTCACGAAGAGTCGGGCACAACTGAGCGACTAAGCACACACACACGTATACACATTTACACACATATATATATATTCTTTTTCAGATTCTTTTCCATTACAGGTTATTACAAGATACTGAGCTATTTCCCTCTTCTCTATAGCAGTTCCTTGTTGGTTATATATTTTATATATAATAGTTCAGTTCAGTTCAGTTGCTCAGTCGTGTTCAACTCTTTGAGACCCCATGAACCGCAGCACGGCAGGCCTCCCTGTCCATCTCCAACTCCCGGAGTTTACCCAAACCCATGTCCATAGTGTCGGTGATGCCATCCAGCCATCTCATCCTCTGTCGTCCCCTTCTCCTCCTGCCCCGAATCCCTCCCAGCATCAGGGTCTTTTCAGATGAGTCAGCTCTTCGCATCAGGTGGCCAAAGTATTGGAGTTTCAGCTTCAACATCAGTTCTTCCAGTGAATATATAATACTATGTTTCTGTTAATCCCAAACTCCTAATTTGTCTCCCCCTACCTCTCCTTTGGTAACCATAAATTTGTTTTCTATGTCTGTGGGTGTATTTCTGTTTTGTAAATAAGCTCATTTATTTGTATCATCATTTTTAAGATTCCACCTATGAGTGATGTCATATGTATCTGCTGTTCTCCATCTGGCTTATTTCATTTAGTATGTTAACCTCTAGGTCCAACCATGTTGTTACAAATGTCATTACTTCATTCCTTTTATGACTGAGGAATACTCCATTATGTATGTATGGATGGATGTGTATATGTATACGTGTATATGTGTGTGTGTGTGTGTGTGTGTATATATACACATCTTTGTCCATTCATCTGTTAGTAGACATTAAGATTAAGATTGCTTCCATGCCTTGGGTGTTATAAATAGTGCTGCTGTGAACTTTGGGGTGCGCGTGTCTTTTCAAATTAGAATTTTCTCCAGATGTATGCCCAGGAGTGAGATTGCAGGAGTGAAATTTATCAGGAACTTCTGGGTACAAGAGTAACCAATATGAATCTGTACTACATTTCTCAGGTTAAGAAATGTCACATTTCTCTATATTTTTCTAATCAACTTAAAACTGGCTCAATTCTCCCACCTGCCTGGCTGGCTGGAGGTCCCTAATCAGACAGCACTGGGACTCATCCCCATCTGTGTATAAGAATCTCAGGTTCACCCTGTCTTGAGGGATTGGACAGGGATCTGACCCTTGATTCACCAGGTTCCCTGCTGTTGTTCAGTTACTAAGTCATGTCTAACTCTTTGCGACCCCATGAACTGCAACACACCAGGCTTTCCTGTCCTTCACTATCTCCCGGAATTTGTTCAAACTCATGTCTATTGAGTCGTTGATGCCATCCAACCATCTCATCCTCTGTTGCCCCATTCTCCTCCTGCCCTTCCCTGTTACCATGACCTTTTCTGTTGCATGACCCTGCTGTCAAATTCAGATTCTCCTTCACTAATCAGACTGCTTTTCTGGGTGAGCCACAGAAACGCCTCTCCTAGTCTTCTATACCTATCACAACCTAAGCCACAGGCAACCCTTGACAATACATTCATGAGTATTGTGTTTGTTGTCCAGCCTCTCTGGCACCCCCTTCAGAGTAGCAGCCCCTTCTGGGTTGCTGCAAAGGACCACCCCAGCTTAATGGAAGCCACCACTCACTCAGTCTCCTTGGGTCAAGCCATACCTCCTCCTGCTTGACCCAAGACTCTCCACCTGACACAATGTCCAACTCCCTCCTCTAGGGTCTAGAACACTGGTCTCCCTCAAGCTGCAGGGCTGCAGTCTAGACAGCACCCACAGGTATGTTCTTTTTGGCACTCAGAATGTTTTTTTTAACATTTAAAAAATTTGTATCATTTGTATCAATCCATTTTAAATGAAAATTTGAGCTTCCCTTTTTTCCTGAAATATCAGAAAAATCCAGCCACAGTGACCCCACAGAGTCTAATGCCAAGAATCATGCAGAGCTAAGTAGCTGTTGTCCCTTCAGAAGGGGCCTTCTCTCCTGGCTCATTTCTTCCATGGAGTGTGACCTGCCTGCTGCCAGGCACCAGATGAACCAGCTCTAGGTCGGTCCTTCAAAGCAAGTTCTGTGCTTTCTTTCCTGGTGCAGCACTTATGAGCCAAAAGTTTGGGTGGTGCTGGGGTGAAGAAGGGCAAGCACCTTTTCTGTGTGTGTGTGTGATTGGTTTCATTACTACAGTTACATTTTTAAAAAATACCAAGAGGTAACTTCTCAAACTGGTTTATCTTTTTATACTTTTTTATTATGGAAAATTTCAAACATACATAGAAGTGGAAGGAGTAGTATAATAAATCCCCATGTATCCATCAGTTAACTTCAAGAATTACCAACACATGGTCAGTCTCATCTCATCTATATCATTCTCTTGTCTCCTCTTCATTTTTTTTTAAAAACAGTAGGTTTAAATTGGTTAACCAATAGGTAGGTCCTTATTGGCTATTTATTCTAAATACAGAGTTGTGTACATGTCAATCCCAGATTCCCTAACTATCTCTTCCAACTCTGGGTAACCATAAACAAACTGGTTAGCTTATTTTAAAGGACTTCCCTAGTGGCTCAGATGGTAAAGGATCTGCCTGCAATGAAGGAGACCGAGTTCGATCCCTAGGTTGGGAAGATCCCCTAGAGAAGGGAATGGCAACCCACTGTAGTATTCTTGCCTGGAGAATTCCATGGACAGAGGATACAGTCTGTGAGGTTGCAAAGAGTCAGACATGACTGAGCGATACACTTTCACTTTATTATGTGAAATATTTTTATTATGAAAGTAACAGAAAAATCAATTTATACTAGTTTAGGCAGAAAATGTGAATTTATGAGGATATAGGGGTATCTCTGAGAACTGAGAAGTGAAAATGTCTATGGGTCTCAGGAAGGAACCAGCACTGACTGGCCTTTAAAATCTGGACTGTCTCTTTCTGCCTCTCATCTCTGCTTCTTTCTTTCTTTCTCTCTCTAGAAGATTCTCTCCTGCTTCTGTGTGAAAGATACCCCACTTACAACTGCCAGGAGTACATCTTAAAGATCCAGGCACCCCAGGAAAATGACTCACTTTCACTGGGATCCACTTCACAGTTCCCAAGGAAAGGACTTTGATGGGCCCAATGAGTCAGGCACCCAAGGCAGACCAATCACCGAGAGCCATAGTCAAGACTGCACGTTCCCACATGTTACCAAATGGCACTGAGCTAAGGAAGTATGTCTGGTAAGGGAAGATGGTTGTCAACTGGGCAGACACTCAGAAGGGTCCCACCCTCCACCCCACTTGTCCTCACAGCCAGTGGTGCGGGGCACTTGCTTTTGAAACTTCTGTGGTCTTGAGAATCTGGCATATAAAATGGCATCAAGAGTGAGCCGTGAAAGATTCATTAAGTGCCTGCCTCTCTGTGAGGGAAGCAATGCCAAACCTTGTTCATTCTCATCATTAATTTAGACCCAGGCTGGATTCTTTGGCTCAGAGCTTTCAGCTTTAAAGAAATGAGCTTGGATGTATACTCAGCCCCTGGTTGTCTGCAGGTGATCTATGACGACTCTGACTTCTCTCTGGAACACCCTCCTTTCAAAGGTATTGCCAGTTAACAGATTCAACACAGCCCTAACAACCCCTTGGAGGATATTTGGGGCTCTGGATTTGTAGTTAGCAC
The DNA here is from genome assembly GCF_003369695.1 of Bos indicus x Bos taurus. Classification (NCBI taxonomy): domain Eukaryota; kingdom Metazoa; phylum Chordata; class Mammalia; order Artiodactyla; family Bovidae; genus Bos; species Bos indicus x Bos taurus. The sequence goes on along the minus strand of NC_040097.1, from coordinate 31,130,430 downwards.
CTTTCTTTGCTTAATTATGGTGTTATGGATATCTATACCCTGTGTTTAACTCTACCTGCTGAGACATTTGCTGAAAGCCAAGTGCCACCTGCCTGGCTCCAAGGAAGGTTAATGATGAGACCTTTCATCAAGCAGAGAATAAGCCTCTACCCTCAGGGAGAAGTGACTGGGAGGAGACAAGCAGGGCAAGCACCAGGTGGGAAAACTGGCTTTTGGATCCCTGCCTCTCCAGAGTCAGGTCTTTACAAAGGTGCTTTCTTTTGTTCTTTTTCTCTCTCTCTCCTTTTTTTTTTTTTAAACTTTTAATTTTATATTGGCGTATAGCTGATTAACGGAGAAGACAATGGCACCCCACTCCAGTACTCTTACCTGGAAAATCCCATGGATGGAGAAGCCTGGTAGGCTGCAGTCCATGGGGTCGCTAAGAGTTGGACATGACTGAGCGACATCACTTTCACTTTTCACTTTCATGCATTGGAGAAGGAAATGGCAACCCACTCCAGTGTTCTTGCCTGGTGAATCCCAGGGACGGGGAGCCTGGTGGGCTGCCGTCTATGGGGTCACACAGAGTCGGACACGACTGAAGTGACTTAGCAGCAGCATAGCTGATTAACAAGGTTGTGATGGTTTCAAGTGCACAGCAAAGCAACTCAGCCATACATGTACATGTATCCATTCTCCCCCAAACTCTCCTCCCATCGAGGCTGCCACATAATATTGAGCAGAGTTCCTTCTGCTGTACAGTAGGTCCATGTTGGTTATCCATTTTATATACAGCAGTGTGTACATGTCCATCTCAAATTCTCAATATATCCATCACTCCCATCCTTCCTCCCTGGAAACCATAAGTTCCTCCTCTAAGTCTGTGAGTCTGTTTTGCAAATAAGTTGATTTGTATCATTTCTTTTTAGATTCTGCATATAAAGAAATATTATATTTCTTTTTCTCTGTCTGACTTATTTCACTCGGTATGACAATCTCTAGGTCCATCCATGTTGGTGCAAATGGCATAATTTCATTCTTTTTAATGGCTAAGCAATGTTCCATTGTTTATATGTACCACATCTTCCTTATCCATTACCCTGTTGATGGACATTTAGACTGCTTCCATGTGTTGGTTATTGTAATTAGTGCTTCTCTGAACATAAGGGTGCATGTATCTTTTCAGACTGTGTTGTACTCTGAATGTATGCCTGGAGTGGGATTGCTGGGTCATGTGTAGTTCTATTTTTAGTTTTTTAAGGAACATCCATACTGTTCTCCATAGTGGCTGCACCAATTTACATTCCCAGCAACAGTGTAGGAGGGTTCTCTTCTCTCCACACCCTCTCCAGAATTTATTGCTTGTGGATTTACTTTATTCTTAGAATAAAAATAGCCACCAGGAAGAGAAGGAAGATGATTGTTGTTATCATGTGCTGGGCACCCAACTATGCTCTTTACATACAGTAGCTGTTTTGTAAATTCTTATTGATGACAGTAATAATGATATCTAATAATTTTGAGTGCTGAACAAATATTGACTCATCTAACCCTTACAATAAATCTTATAAAATAGTGGGGGGGAAAGTAGCTCATATTATTTAGCTCTTAGTTATGTGCCTGTCACATGGTATGCCTGGTGGGCTGCAGTCCATGGGGTCGCTAGGAGTCGGACACAACTGAGCAACTTCACTTTCACTTTTCACTCTCATGCATTGGAGAAGGAAATGGCAACCCACTCCAGTGTTCTTGCCTGGAGAATCCCCGGGACGGGGGAGCCTGGTGGGCTGCCGTCTATAGGGGTCGCACAGAGTCTGACATGACTGAAGTGCCTTAGCAGCAGCAGCAGCAGCAGCAGCACATGGTATGAGTAGTGTATTATGTCAATCCCAGTCTCCCAGTTCATACCCCTCCTTTCCCCCTTGGTATCCATATATCCTTTCTCAATGTCTGTGTCTTTATTTCTGCTTTCCAAACAAGATCATCTATACCATTCTTCTAGATTCCACATATATACATTAATATATGATGTTTGTTTTTCTGACTTACTTCACTCTGTTGAACACTCTCTAGGTCCATCCACGTCTCTGTAAATGGCACAGTTTTGTTCTTTTTTATGGCTGAGTAATAATAGTTCTTTGTATGTATGTACCACGTTATCTTTATTCATTCCTCTGTTGATGGACATTTAGGTTACTTCCATGTCCTGTCTATTGTAAATAATGCTGCAAAGAACTTTAGGATGCATGTATCTTTTGGAATTACAGTTTTCTGTGGGTATGTGCCCAGGAGTAGCATTGCTGGGTCATATGGTAGCTCCATTTTTAGTTTTTCAGGGAATCTCCATACTGTTCTCCATAGTGGCTGTATCAATATACATTCCCAGCAACAGTGTAAGAGGGTTCCCTTTTCTCCACACTCTCTGTAGCATTTATTGTTTGTAGTTTTTGATGATGGCCATTCTGATGGCTCTTAGTCATGTTTTCCAAGGTTTCCCAGATTCCCTAATGGGATAGAGCCTCAGTTGCCCATAGTGGGAATTTGATGGATAACACATCTTTTATCTGCTACCTTCCCTTCCCTGTTTCACTCCCCAACAAGTACTCTTGATCATCTCTCAAATTAATTACTTGCATTCAGATCCTTGTCTCAGGATAAGCTTCTGGAAGGACCCCGAAGACAGCTAGGAAGTGGCAGTGCTGGTTCCCAAGCTAGCTCTCTAAACCGTGACACCACTGAGACTCACACAAGTCAAACTTCTCAGTGTCAGAGATTCTGATTTTCAAATGCAAATAGACCCAACACCTAATAAGAGTAGAATTATCTGCTGTTTGGGATTAGCCACATTTGTGATCTCTTCATTCATGTAAATTGTTGAGAATTCACTCAGTAAATATGAGGCAGGGGAATATTATTCAGTGTTGGTTTGTGTTTTACTCTGTAATTTCAGATAGTCAGGTTTGTAGTTGAACTCTGGCTTCATGTTTTCAGAGCCAAAGGGATGGAGTTAGCTGAAAGTAGAGTTCATGCCTCTGAGTGTCAGCCAGGGATTCCTCCCGTCTTAGAGGGTGGTGAGCTGGAGCAGCCCGAAGCCCTGGAGAGCAGCGATGAGCAGTTGCCACACCAGTCAGCTGGAACAGAACTGCTTGGAATCATTTTTCTCCTTCTCATTTGCTCTTTTGAAAGCATCAGTGCCTTTGGCAGCCTCAGTGGGGTTGACCAGAAAGCCAGAGGCTCTGAAAAAAGATCCACCTGGCTCTGGAGAAATCCCTAAGCTTTGCATCCTCCTCTCCCCAGAGCCCCCAGCCCTCGAGCCCTCTGTTCTCCTGCCCAGCCACTTCCCCCAGCTGACTTCAGGCCTCCACTTTATTTTATGAGCAGTCTCCTCTCGGAAATACCACGTCTCTGCCTGCTTCTCTCCCTGCCAGTGAGGCACAGGGGAACACAATCTTCCTGTCCATCCTCCTGATGCCACTTCCAGAGCTTCCCCAGGAGTGCCTTTCCCTTTTGCTTAAAAGTAGAAAGAAGTGAGTAGAAAGGAAAGTCACAGTAGACGATGTGTCTGTCTAATGGGCCTGTCATCTACCTTAGCATCGCTAGTACCATCTTCCACAGGCCCCTAGTGCCTGGAGACATGGTAATAGGTGTTTTATAGTCAAATAAGAACTGCTGCACATGAAATCTCTTCTTAAAGATTAACAATGCACATTTATATAGTAGAGGCTCTGATATGTCCTGCAGTCAAGAATTTTAACCCAGTGTTTTCCCAAAATGTGTAACTGCACATTACCCCCCACTTTTTAAAACAAAATACCTGTTAATAACTGGTTAAGCACTCATGTTCCATGAAATAGTTTAGCAGTCATTATCCTAAATCCTACAATGACTGCCTACAAGAGGATTTTCCTGATCCCCATTTATGCTGGGCATCTTAAGTTTATGAGACAATAAAACAGACAAGGCCATTGTTTTCCAAGTATCTGCTGACTTTTCCAGATTGCCAAGCAGACTAAGTGAACATAGGTAGAGTCTGAAGTATCATAGATGTCTGTTATTATTACTGCTTGTAAACTCTCAATTGTAGTTTTATTTATGAGGATTACTAATAATGGAGCCTCTAACAGGCAGTTTCAGTACCAAAAAGTAAGCACGGAGATTGGGGGTGCTCTTGGGATCAACGCCTGAGGAAAAGAGAAGAAAACAGGATTGAGCAGAGGGAGAAGTTGGGTTATGATGCATCTCAGTGATGGTTTAAGTCAACCCCAGAGGGCATGCTGGAGCTGGGCTGGCCATCACAGTTGACATTAATTGGGGTAAGCAAGAGGAGAACTTTACATCCCCACACTGATCAGTCACTGGATACATGCTCCTCTGGAAGGTGACATGGCAATTCCTGCATTGGGCTACGAGCAGTTGGGAGAGCAAATTCTTTATTCCTAAGGGGGCCCTTGGGTGGCACATCATTATGCCCATTCAATAACATTCCACAAGGTTCAAGGAGATTACTGTTCCATGCCTGACCCCATTTAGAATATCAATTGGTAATCCCATCACTGACCCTTTATTGATTTGGGGAGGTGATTAATATCTTGCCTTTTGGAACTGACCTTTCAATACCGAACAGGCAAATTTGCAGAGAGACTCCAAATCAAAGCCTCACCTTGAGGTATGGTCATTGGGGAATGCTAGATCTCCCCTATCGATGGAGCCACTTCCCCCTTTCAGCTGGCCAGGGGCTTCTTAGGGTTTTTCTTCCCTCTGAATGGGAAGAAGGTCCTCTTCTTTGTAGGTAGTTGTGCTGGGTCTGACTTTGCTCTGTTTTGGACCTCCATGGACTGACTGCTCCAGTGGGCCCTGTTGTCATCTATTAATAGCTTCCATTTGGCTTAGTCCATGGGAGGCACCAGGAAGAGAATCTTAGAATGAGGGTGCAGAGAGAGGTTGGGGTGCTTCCTCTTCTCAGTTGCTGTATCCAAGGGCAGTGCCTCTGTTCCTGTATCAACATTTTCTCTTGGTTCTCATTAGTTCCAGTAACTCCTGCTTCCCTGTTCAGGCCTGGGGAAGTAGCTTCCCTCTGCTGTTAGCTGCAGTGTGTTTCATTGTTGCCCTCTGGCTTATCTTAAACCTTCCTTTGTAATTTCACAAAAGTCTCCCTAATCACTCCTCTTGATTTTTTTTTTCTGACAGATCCCTCACTCAGTAAATAATTCCACTAGCGTTGCTTGTACATCCCTTCCTTTTGTCCAGAAATGAAGTGACTTCAACCAGATTCTTGCCAGACTCCTGAAAGACCAGAAACCAGAGAGTATCTGTATATTCTGGTTCTTGGAGATGGACACTGAGGTCCCTGAAACTTGGCGGTCCAGACTTTTCTCTGCTTTTCTCCGTAAAAGCAACTTAGGAATGTGAGTCAGGCCTTTATCTATATCTTTCGGGGAACTCAGCTTGGTGATTCTGCTATGTGGCAGATTTATAGTCTAAATTGTTACCAGTTTCCCAGCCAAACAGCTATTCTTTGTTTCTACATCTTCACATTTCCTGATCATTAACTCTTGAGTCAGCCTGGGAGACCTGGGAGACTAAAGCAAAAGCCTTTAACTTCACAGGACAGGGACACAGGAGCTTATTCATGGCTTCATTAGGACAGTGTTTCTCAACCATTTTAAAAGACATGATGTCCATTATAATCGTTAAAACTCTGCTTTACATGCATCTCCTCCTTGGCCCTCCCATCATGTCATTCTCAACAAATGTTTGTGGAAAGAAAGAATAAATGTTTCTGAGTTCAGATCCCTTACTTCCAAACTAAAGGTAATAACTTTCCTTAAAAGCTTCTAAAGTAGGTTTCATTATTACCACAATTTCATAAGGGTGGAAATTAAGGATCAGAGAGGCTGAGAAAGTTGCTCAAGGTCACACAGCTGGAAAAAATCAAGATTAGAATAGTCTGGAGTTCTTGATAACTGTACCACTGTCCCCTACTCTTCCAGTGTAATGCAAAGAAACCAAAGCACTCCTGAACAGTGTGGAATATAGATTTCTAAGACCAAAAAGATATAGATATTTATTTTGTGTCTTTTTCACTATCCTCTGAAAATCCACAGCAGAAGTCAGCCCTTAACTTCTTGTAGGGTCTGGGTAGAAACATTTCCCTTCTTGTAGGGTCTGGGTAGAAATATGCCCATCATGGCCCTGGAAGTCCATTGTCGTGTGGACCCTTGACCTGTCCTTGCAGTGGTTCCAAGGCCAAACCTTACCTTCCTGTAACTTTTATTTAAATGGTGACTCACTGGGTACTGAGAGGTGACAGAACATGTGTGGCTTGCAATTTAAGCTGCCCCACTTGTAAAGGGGTGTGTTTCTAAACATCTCAAAGCTTCAGTTTCCTCACTATAAAATGGGAAAAAGTATTTACTTCACAAGGGGACAGTGAGAGTCAACTGGAAAAAAAACAAAACCCTAATACAGTGCCTGGAGCCAAGGGGCTGCTCAGTGTGTATTGAATCCCATCACCCCCCGCTCCCAGGAGGTCCTCAGCTCTTCCCAGGGGTTAGCAGAGCATCACCATTCTGGGCGGGGTACCAGGAGGAAGTGGTGTCTGCTATTGATTTATAACCTGGCTGTGCATGTTGCATTACAAATGAGCTAAGGTGTACCATCACCTTGCCAACAATGGTCTGTATAGTCAAAGCTATGACTTTTCCAGTAATCATGTATGGATTTGAGAGTTGGACCATAAAGAAGGCTGAGCACTGAAGAATTGATGCTTTTGAACTGTGGTGTTGGAAAAGATTCTTGGTAGTCCCTTGGACAGCATGGATATCAAACCAATCAATCCTAAAGAAGATCAACCCTGAATATTCATTGGGAGGACTTATGCAGAAGCTGAAGCTCCGATATTTTGGCCACCTGATGCAGAGAGCCAACACATTGGAAATACTTTGACCACCTGATGCTGGGAAAGATTGAGGGCAAGAGGAGAAGGGCGGGGCAACAGAGGTTGGAAGGTATCACTGATGCAATGGACAGGAGTTTGAGCAAACTCTGAGAGACAGGGAAGCCTAGCATGCTGTAGTCCATGGGGTCACAAAGAGTTGGACATGACTAAGTGACTGAACAACAACAAGATGTGGAAGGCAGTTGTGTCAGGCCCTGGGTTACATTCCAGCAGGTCAGGACACTGTCAGCAGAGCTTCAGGAACCCTGTGTGCAGTTCCACAGTGCTCTGTCAAACCTGATAGCCACCATCTGATGTGAATTGCCTCCAGAGTCACGAGAGCAAAACCGTTCACAGAAAGTCATTCTGCAAGGAAGTCAGAAACGTAAATGATCTGATCGGGAGGAGAAAAGCCCAGATTTAGTACAGTGAATGCCAAGCATTTCCTAGTTCACAAGGCCCTGTCAGGCTCCACAGGTGGAAGTGGAGGGGTCTTGAAAATGTTTAGTTACAAATGATAATCACCTGCTCACATTGGCGGCTTGTAGGGCGATATGAAACCACCAGACTTATGAGGAGGTGGGAAGCAGGCACCTCTCAGAACAAAAGTCTCCAAAGTCTTAAATTTTGCCATTAAAATAACTAAACTTCCAACTTTCTCATCTCTGTTTCCTGGTTCAAAGAGAGAGAAATATTTGAATGGTACAAAGCCAGACAATGATCACTACCAGTCTAGTCAGGTGTAAGCTTGCATAGGTCCACTGTAATTACAAGATCTTCCTTCTCCTGAGACAGGAGGAGGCCAGTTCTCAGAAAAGGATGTAGATCAAGTGGCCAGAATCTCAAGACTTATCTACAGTAATGAGCAAGTAATGAGCAAACTCTTTAGCTTTTACCATTTACATCTGGCTCCTCTGCTGTCTCAAGTTTGTGAAGTACTTTGCTATTTGCAAGTTTTCTAGAACCTCTTTTATTTCCCTAATTGTGCCAAGTTAAATCCTGCTTCAATGGCACCCCACTCCAGTACTCTTGCCTGGAAAATCCCATGGATGGAGAAGCCTGGTAGGCTGCAGTCCATGGGGTCGCGAAGAGTCGGACACGACTGAGCGTCTTCACTTTCACTTTTCAGTTTCATGCATTGGAGAAGGAAATGGCAACCCACTCCAGTGTTCTTGCCTGGAGAATCCCAGGGACGGGGGAGCCTGGTGGGCTGCCGTCTATGGGGTCGCACAGAGTCAGACACGACTGAAGTGACTTAGCAGCAGCAGTAGGGGTTTGAGAAAATTCTACCCCCTCTGCCTGGAAAGCCTCTTTAGCCCTTCCCTGTCCTTTTTGGCCAGGTTTCCCTGTTCGTCTTCAGATCTCAGTGTCATATCCTCGGGAAAGTCTTCACAGACTCTCGGCTAGCGCAGCCACACTTGTCAGTGTCGTCCTCTGGTGATAGTCTATGCTTTTCCTTCATGGAGCTCATGGCAAATGGAGCGGCTGATTCCTTTGTGGAATTATTTAATGTTTGTCCTGTTGACTAAACCTAGCTCTGCAAGGGCGAGGGCTGTGTCTTCTTATTCACCATTTGTCTCTGTGGTCCATCAGATTGCCCAGAATAGGTAGGAGCTTGCAATGTATTTTGGTGGTTGCTGTGTTGAGTTCATAAATCCTCCAAATAACCTTCATCTTTAGTGTCTTCATCTTCCCCTAAAGATGCAGGCTCCGAGACTGCAAGTGACAAACCAGAAGCCACACAGCTGGGAAGCTGCAGGGCCAGGCAGTGTGTCTGTCAGACATGGAAGCCAGTGCCCTTTCAGTGCCCTGGGCAGCCTCCTGGAATAGACCTGCAACACCACATATCAAGATTCAAATCCCCACAAATGCTTGGGATGTCCACACGCTCCTGTGACATTTATGCTCAGGATTCTAAGGACCTTAGGAGCAAAGGTCCTCAGGGTCAGTCTCCTAACCTACAGACTGGTTCCCGAAACCCCAAACTCAGGCACCATTTTGTTGTTGTTCAGTCACCAAGTCGTGTCTAATTCTTTGTGACCCCATGGATTCCAGCTTCCCTGTCCAGACCTCCCTGCCCTCCAGCATCTCCCAGTTGTTATTGTTCAGTGGCTCAGAGTGAAGGTTCTCAGGACCAGTCTCCTAACCTGGACATTGGTTCCTGGCACCCCAAACTCAGGCACCTTTTTGTTGTCGTTGTTGTTTAGTCACTCAGTCCTGTCCGACTCTTTGTGACCCCATGGACTGCAGCACTCCAGGCTTCCCTGTCCTCCACTATTTCCCAGAGTTTGCTCAGACTCATGCCTGTTTTGTCTGTGATGCCATCCAACCATCTCATCCTCTGTCATCCCCTTCTCCTCCTGCCTTCAGTCTTTCCCAGAATCAGTGTCTTTTCCAGTGAGTCAGCTCTTGGCATCAGGTGGCCAAAGTATTGGAGCTTCAACTTCAGCATCAGTCCTTCCAATAAATATTCAGGGTTGATTTCCTTTAGGATTGACTGGTTTGATCTCCTTGCAGTCCACGGGATTCTCAAGAGTCTTCTCCAGCACCACAATTGGAAGGCATCAAATCTTCAGTACTCAGTCTTTTTCATTGTCCAGCTCTCACATTCATACATGACTACTGGAAAAACTGTAGCTTTGTCTATATGGATTTTTATTGGCAAAGTAATGTCTCTGCTTTTTAACACACTCTCTAGGTTTGCAATAGCTTTTCTTCCAAGGAGCAAGCATCTTTTAATTTCATGATGAACCCCTCATCTCTCAGAGTTTGCCCAAGTTTATGTCCATTGAACTGGTGATGCCATCCAACCGTCTCGTCCTCCATTGCCCTCTTCTCCTTCTGCCTTCAATCTTTCCCAGGATCAGGGTCTTTTCCAATGAGTCAGCTGTTCACATCAGGTGGCCAAAGTATTGGAGCTTCGGCATCAATCCTTCCAGAGCATTCAGGCATCTAGGGAGCATGTTAGAAGCCCAAAGGGCCAGTCCCATTCCCAGGGATTTGACTCAGTTGGGGTGGGTGAGGCTCCATTGCCTATCCTTTCGACAAGCACCCCTGAGTGATTTTGATATACAACCCAGATGTAGAACCAGTGCCCTAGGGAATGTAGTACCTGGCAGATTTTTCTGTTTTGATGGCAGTGACCCCAAGGAGGTTGGCAGAGGGAGATCTGAAGTTTGCTTCAAAGAAAAGCTAAGCTGATTTTTCTATTCAAAGGGAAATGCATCCTGTTCCAGGAATATGGCAGGAGGGCACCTGAATTGTTTGAGTTGCTGGGATGAGGACAGGTTCCTTTCTGCTTGCTTTGGCTGCCTGTTAGTGCAGTACCTCAGAACAGGTGGACCTCACAAGGAGGATTATGGGCTCCAACATCAGCTTGTAAATAAGTCATACAGCCCAGCTGGGTCTCTGCCCTCATAAATATTGACCAGCTGTGATTAAACTGTCCACTTCACGTCACATTATCTAGTGTGAAAGCCCCTTTATTAGAGTATTAAATAACCATGAGCCCATGCCTGCTCTGTACAACCACGTTCCTCATGAAGTACAAGGCTACAGCCAGGTGACATCAAACCAGGCAGGTAAAAGAACCAATTGCATTAAACACATTATTCACTGAGCGCTTGCTACATGCCAGGCATTAAGCTACGTGTTGGTTATGGTGAAAATGAGATGTTTTAATTAGTCAGAAAATAAGTTAAAAATAAATTCACCTATCTAAAAGCACCAGCAATGAAGTCAGAGAAAGGTGTGGAAGAGAAGGAGCCAGAGCACTGCTAGTGTAGCTTTTATTGGAAGATGCTTGTTGTATTCATTTCCTAGCCATAAAAATTAGAGAAGACTACTTAAATGGGAACAAGTAGAGTGTGCTCTAGCAAGGGAGTCAGCTCCTATCATTTGCAGAGACTCAAAGACGGGCAGAGGAGAAGGAGAGCTTTCTAGTGGAAAAAAGAGGTTTCGTGTATGTCCTGACTGAAGGATAGTGGCATAAGGAGCCTATCGATGTATTAACTAGAAATGGAATATGCTATGTGATTGGCTATGGTGCATATTTGACTTTCTCCAGCTCGCTTTTCTAAGTTGGAGGCAGGGGCACAAATTAGGGACCCTGCTGGTTATTAATCTGGTCCTGGTCTTTTAAGGCCAGTTGTTACAGGAGTTATTTTTTGGCTTCCTGGACTTAACTACTACAGATAATTGTCAGACCTTCTGGGCTAGTTACTGCGGATAGTAGGTCGGTTTCCAGGACTGGTTGCTTTAGGTTGTAGGTCAGAGTTCTACTTGCATATAATAGTCTGGTAATTGTCCTTTTGTATGCATTCTCTCATAGGACTACCACAACAAATTACTATAGACTAGCTGGCTTAAAAACAACAACAACAACAATCCAGAAATGTGTTCTTTCACATTTCTGGAGACATGGATCCAAAATCTGTTTATATATCCACCAACGGAACCCAGTCACATGGCCACACCTAGCTACAAGAAAGACAGGAATTATAGACTTGGAGTTGGAGTCATTGTCACCCTGAAATAAAGTCACACTTCTGGAACCAAGAAAAAGGGCAGAATGGATATTAGATGGGCAGCCAGCTGCCGCTACCACGTGGGCTATCAAGCAAAGAAACATCAATCTGTGAGAAAGTGATGCTAATGTGAGAGATATGCGTGATTGAGCGGGGTCAGTGGGGGGGGATTAACCTTGTGAAATGCAGAGGAAATGTGGGACTCCACAGATGGGAGGATCAAGTTCTTTCAGACAGAAGAGTAGAAACAGGCAGAGGTCTAATGATGGAGGGGCTTATTAAAGTTTTAGGCCTCTATCCTAGAATCCTGGAGCTTCTAAAGGGTTTTCAGCAGGGGATGGGGTAACTTGATCAAATACTTGTGTTCTGAGCACATTACGTTGTTTGTGGTTCCAGAAGCTGGTGACCCAGAGCTATGGCATCATTGTGTCAGCACAGAATGGTTTTTCAGGAGGGCAGCCTCATTGCAGATTAGAACATACAGATCCATGTACCCAGCTATATGCAGGAAAGTATGGGGGTCAGGGAAGGGTTAATAGCAGAAATGACTCTTGAGAGTTGAGTATAGTTTCCAAAGGATAAAAGAAATGCCAAGAACATTCCAGGTAGAGTTGGGACAAAGACTGGAGTGTCCAGTGTGGAGGATCTGCCCATAAGGATTATTACTAGAGGCAAAACTGCAGATGACACTTGAGGTCAGGCAGGGGTCAGATCACTAATGGTCTTGTGTATCTGCCTAAGGAGCTGAATGTTGGGGGATCATGGAAAGGTGTTCTGTCAGGGAATGACACTTTATGAACTGAGGTCTAGAGCGTCAGTTCTGGCAGGAGCACAGCACAGATTGCATAGTTTATTAAGGGGGGAACTCCTTTTTATGTGCTTGAACTTCTGCCTATTGGGATCTTGACTAGTTTTATCATAGTAGGCAGGCATCTACTCTGCTCCTGCTCCCCTCTGTGAAATAGTATCATCTATATGACTTAGGTGGCCAGACTTAAAACTGACCTAAACTTCCTGAGTTGACCTCATCTGGTATGAGGTGATTAATGGTCTATTTATCCCACTTAGTGTGAATATTTATGTTTTGCCATGTAGAAATATTAATGACTTTAACAGGTGTTAAATAATAGATGGTATATATCTCTAATATAAAAAATTCTAAATTCTATCATATATCCAGCCCAAGAGTTTTAGATAAGGGACTGTAATCCCTGTGTATGATCAAGAAGATCTGAACACTGCAGAAAAATTTGCTCTAAGTAGAAGGTTGCACTTAGAGATTGTTTTAGTGGATAAAAGGAAAATCTACTGGATGCAGCAGACACTAAATTTATGGAACCTCTATTTCATTGAGCCATAGAAACTATAAACTAAATAGGCTCAAAGAGAGTTTTCATACCTTTATGGATGATAAATCAATAGGAGGTTAATGAAGAAGGCTTGGGGTTACCTAGGACAGATCCATTAATTATATGAAGTTAATGTCATGGTGAACATCTAGCATCTACTTCCACAAGGCCAGTGGCATTATTCTTATTAATAATAATAATTTATATGTATAAATGCTTGAGAATGTACCAAGTTTTTGGAAATGCTTTCTCCTTTCATTCTTGTAATAATTATGATGGATGGATGGATATATTGCATTTCCTGGCCTATAGCCAAGGACCCCAAGCTTGGAGGAGGTGGGTAACTCTTTCAAGGTCATTCAGGCAACATTTACACACAGGACCCAGACTAGGTCCTTGTGATTCTGAGATCTGTGGTCTTAAATTCAACGAGCAATAACATTCTTAGCTGAATGGTGACAACCTAAAAAAGAAAAAAGATCTGTCTTCTACTACAAGCCAGCCCAATGGATGTCATCTCACAAGCCTACTCCGCCCAGTGTTTGTAGCTGAAAGGCAGGCAGTTGCAGATTTTGAGACTGATTCTAAATTTCATGAGGAATATGGATTAGATAAGAGGTGAAAAACCCAGGGAATGTTTTTTAAAAACATTCCCTGTAGAACCCTGATTTGGTAGACCAGGAGCCACACTTGGGAATCTGTTGTTTAAACTTAGTAATGAAAATATCTGGTCACAAGTAAGTAGGACAATGGCCCTCCCTCCTGCCCCCACACCTTCAACATTTTCTTGTATTTATTTCCCCTCTTTCACGCAATATCTACTCCATTCACCCCTCCAGGCCTCAGAAAGGGTGAACTCAACAGCTATGTTCATGGGATTTCCTTTCCCTTCAGCTCTCAGTATCTTCCAGCAGGGACAGGAAAATCAGAAAGCAAGATCGGCTATTTGTTTTCCTGGCTCCCTCCTGGCAGATTGACACTGGCTCCTCATTCCTAGTTACAGCTCATAGCAGCCCGCCTTCTCTGACCCCACACCTCTGTCTACAATTAGGTCCTTAGTCATCCCTGTCCCTTGCCATTTCAGATCAGGAAGTTACCCTCCTCTTGCTTGCTCCATCCACAGTGATTCCCCTAGATCATGCACATATCCTTATAAACAATGACCTTCATTACATGTGCCACTATTTCCTTTGCAGACCTGGCCTGATAAGTACTCACTCCTCTTTTTATTTATGCCTGAATATTCTCAAGCAAATCACTATGCATCTCAAACACCACTATCATAGTCAGTGAAATGATAACTCCCTGATATCGTCTACTAGTAAGCATATAGTAGACAGCTTTGAGTGCCTCATTGGTGTCTCTCATCAGTTAGGTTTGGAAATCACTGAAGTAATTCACTTTGGAAGAGTCTTTCCAACTCAAATAATCTGCCTCTTGAATATGCGAAGAATATCCCAGTTTATAAATTTGAGTCAGTCTCCACCTGGTGGCAGGAAAGCTTGCCTGGACCGTGAGCTGGTAAATTAGAACTTGATCCTCAGAGAAGTGAAGTTGCCATGGAAACTGCCTTAGAACATTTAGGATGTGGTTTGTGCACCTAGATGTGGCTCCACCAATAGTCTGGCAGAAAAATCAAGTGGATGCTGAACCAAAGAATCTACCCAAGTACGTATCTTCTTTCCTCCAGGAGTGGGACGGCCACCCATAGGTCCAAAAAGACAAGTCATTATTCCAGAGTATGTCCTCTTCCAGGTCTCTCAAAGAAATCTCTCCTAATACTCATCTTAGGTAGTCATTCCCCTTTCTTGTGTCTTACCTTAGACCAAACTTGTATTTACACATTTTAGTCTTAGAACATTTGATTGGCTTTTTCAGGTTTCAGATCAAAAACATCCAGAAAGCAGCCTCTCCAAGAAAGCAGCAGTTGTGGAATCTGGCCAATTGGAAAGACAACGGGTTGGCAAGATGGGACATCTGAACCCAGCTCTATACTTAAGTGGCTGGTGTGTGAGCAGGTTTCTGCCTGTCTTTGGGACGAAGCTGCACCTCTGCCCTGATTCTTGGGACTTCGGTCTCAGTGAGTTTTAAGAAAGCATTTCATCCTCATCACACTAAATTCCAATCCTGAATGAAAGGCGTGGCCAGAAAAACTCCATTCAAATTTAGAGCCACAGAAGTTGGCTGGGGATCAAAGTTCCTCATTTTTTAAAAACAGTGGCCTGGGGCATCCAACAGGGTGTTTGGTAGGTTGGTGCCAGGCAATGATTTCCATGTTGGCTTCTACAGGAAAGAACTTTCCACTGAGGCAGGTGATTTATTCTAATTTTCAAAGTAAATCCTTCAGTGACCAGGCTCCTAAAATCTAACTGACCTTCAGAGGCATCTCTGGTCATTGATCTGCCCCACCATACACTTACCACCGAAGAGCAACCTGAGATGTACATAGATACAGATTTCAGCATGTGAGCACTTGAGCAAGGAAATCAGGCAGAACTCAAACTGTAGGGAGCATTTTGGTGGATGGAGAAAGGATCACCTGTCATCTCAAAGCCCACCTAACCATTGCCTTCCCCTTCCTATTCTTTTTTTTCAGTTTTAGTTTTTTTATAAGTATAGTTGATTTACAATGTTGTGTTAATTTCTGCTGTATGATAGAGTGATTTGGTTATACGTATATATACATTTTTGTTTCATATTCTTTTCCAATATGATTTATCATGGGATATTGAATATAGTTCTCTGTGCTGTATGGTAGGACCTTGTTGTTTATTTGTCCTCTTAGTTCTTGATCAGCAGTGTTGAGGTCTCCCATTGCTTCTACCTGGGGTGCCACAGGTTGTTTGAGTTGATGAATAATAGCAGACTTGGGAACAGGAAGGCTTTGGGCCAAGACCTGCAGTTCTGTGAGAGATCTTGTACTTCAAACCTATGCACATGGGATCTTCTTCATTTCAGATGATGTGCACAGGATGTGTAACAACAGTTGTTCCTGGAGTCCCCCTCCTACAGAGGGAGGGACTGAGGCCAGCTGCCTCCTCCAGGCTGATGGTAGGGAGAGCTTTTACAGTGTGGAAACCAGACATCACACCTAGATTTCCTGGAGGCCTGAAAGAGCCTAGAGAATCTGCATTTTTAATAAGCCCTTCTGCCTTGTGACCAGCAGTGGCAGGAAACCAGGTCAAGGCCTTCCATCCTCTCCTGGTGATTTGCCTTGAGTTCAGAAGTGAGGCATGTGTCTGCAACTAGAAGAATTTGAATTTGCTGGGCAAGTAAAAATGATTTACACTGCAGAAGTTGGTTTTATACCCTTAGATTGTGCCATCGAGGCATCAGACATCTGTATCAATTAGGAAAAGTGATTGCTTCACTTTAAGGTAACAGAAGGCCCCCATTAAAATGCAAACATTAGCTGAGTCATTAGTGATGCCAGTAGCCCCCAGGATGCAGTCACAAATGGGGAGGGGCCAACATGTGGTGGTTAGGGATGCTGGCTTTGCTGAGTTGAAGTCTTGGCTCTGCAGCTTAACTATCTGTGAGATGCTCAGGTGTGTTATTTAACTTGGATTGTTCATCTGTAAAGTGGGGATAATAATAACAATCTCATCAGGATGGAATCAGGATTTTTTTTGAAAAATGATGCATGTCAAGCCATCAGCTGTGTCTGTATCCCAGATGATGACCTGGGAAAATGCTGTCTGCTCTACTTGCTATTGGGTGTTGGCAAAGAAGATCAAGTTAACAGAGGATTTGTTAATAAATACTTTAGTAGAGCCTCCATTGCCCGCCCTCTACCCACCCCTCAATCCATCCTTCACACAGCCCCCTGAGATGGCTCCCCAAATTCAAATCTCATCCTGTTCCACCCATCTTACAGTTCTATTGCCTGCATTTAAAATCCTACAACGTCCTTCATGCTTTTGCCTCTTCCCACCTCCTTATCTCATCAGTCAGAACTTCTGAAATTTAATATTCCAGTGTGGTTTCCAAACTCCTTAACTCTCTTCCACCTTTCCCCTTCTCTCTGCCTGCAATCCTCACTCCACCCCACCCCAGCCCTTTTCTTTTCTGGGTTATTTGATCCACTCCTACTTATCCATAAAAACCATCCAGAGGTTGCCTTCCTTTACCTTGACCTCCCTGTTCACCTGGGCTGGGGGAGGGACTTCCAGTGTGACCCTGGAATTCCTCTGTTGGCACTCTCACCTTACATAGTAACTGCTCTATAGCAGGGACTGATATTTCCCTGCTCCTTAAAATCAACGGGAATCTCTAAAGTCCCAGTGCCTGGCTCCAGCCCTGACCAGTTAAATCATTCTCTTGGGGTGGAACTCGGGCAGCAGGACTTTTTCAAATTCTCCAGCTGATTCCAGGGTGCAGCTGGGCTTGGAAACCAGCACTCCAGATATGAGCACCTTAAGGTCATCAAATGCGTGTGCAGAAATGCTGACGACCTATGATATTTTGCACGGTGACTGCCATGCCGTGGTCTCTGAATGCATGCCAGAAGGGCGGTGATTGTCGTCAGGAACTTCCAGAGCTGTGTTGCCATCTGGGAGAACAGGCTGTGCAGAGGTGCTGGGAAGGGTGACTCTGAGAGATAGAGGGGCCACAGGAGGTGTGGAGATCAGAGTGGGAGGCTGCAGTGAAGGCAGGGTGAGGTCACTGCCAAAGGTGTGCCCAGGGCTGTCGTGGGGAGTGAAAGGCAGGGGAGCATGAACCTGCTTGGCTATAACCACATCCAGTTCCTTCAGGTACGCTTCAACCTCACCAGCTAGGAGTGCTTAGGAAGAGAGTATATCACATGGAATTGGTGGCTCCGTCAGGCTTTTAGACTTTTTCTTCTGCTCTCCCGGAGAGGGCTGTGGGGTCTTCAAGTCCTGGCAGATGGAAAGCATTCTCCTGGCCGTCTACACCCTCTAGACTTTCTTTGGGACCCTGGGAGGTGACAAGTAAGTTCTATGCCTGCAAGGATATCCAAGGCCTCCAGGAGCCCTGCCTGATCAATCCTCCTCAAATTTAAAATTAATCTGAAATTAATTTAAATTGTAAAATAATAATAATAAAATGATAAGAAGATTGACACAGCAAAGATCAATGAAACCAGAACTCTCTGTGAAAATGTATCTACTGGTGAATGTGAGTCTTGAAGGAATCAATCAGCAGCTTTTGAAAAATTGTATGTCCTGTAAAAGTGTCACTGGAGATTTTACAGTGTCACAATGCAGGTGCCGATGACTGGGCACAGAATGGATGGCCCATTAATACTCATTGATGAGTTTATTGATTGGTGTGTCCAGTATAATTAGCCCCGAAGATCCTCAATCAATACAGAACAGGGTGGTGATGAAGCCTGTGTATCCTGGAAAAATGTAGGGCCAGGCTCAGTCCTGATGGCCACTGGCTCGCTGTGTGGCCTGGTAATACTCCTGGACTGCTCAGAGGGTCAGTTTCGTTGCCTGTAAAATGGGAAGATAATAGTTCAGTGTTTCCCAAAGTGATTTCTAGCAAACTTTAGCTCTTGGGAATGTTAGTTTTTGTTTTAAACAAAAGTGTTTAAGTGATCATATTTGGGCAATACTGATTTTAAACAAGTTAAGCAAGACTCTCAGAGCTGTGGTATCAGGCATTATGAATCACCAAGAAGCAGGATATAGTATACATTTATATATTCATTTGATCTACACTAGTAAGCTTAGAGCCTATGCTACGCACTGTTCCAGGTGCAGGGGGCATAGCAGAGAACAAAAGACCTAAGTCCCTTTGCCAAAGTGTTTGCATCCTAGTGAGAACACAAATAGATTATCAGTCAACAAACATAAATAATATGTTAGATTGTATTAAATCATATAAAACACACACACACACAAACCCACAAAAGACTAATGCAGTGAGCGGGTAGAAGGCAGTACTACCTTATACAACTAGGACATTTCTCCTTAATGAGGGGTTGTTTTGAGCAGAGACCTGAAGGAAATAAAGGAGGGAACTATAGCTGATGAGGGAAGAGAAGTGATGGGGACCAGCCTAGGGTCAAGCCCAACTTCAACAGAGGAGCCTTCCCTCTTCATATCTACATAGCCTCTGAGTTTGGATAACCAGAGTTCAGATGACAAGGCCTAACTGTTAGAGAGGTGTATTGTGTCTTCCAAGCTCATGTCATCAGCAGGAAACCACCTCTCCTCCTCCTCTCCTCTCTCCCCTCCTCCTCCGCACTTCCTCCTTATGATTATTTGGTATGACTCTTAAGACCAGCATTCCACTGGAATAGATCATTTGGAAGTACAACACTAATGTTATGACCTGGGATGCCATGGTGTAATATTCTAAACTGGCCAAGGGTGGGTGGGGGGAATGAAAAGTGTAAATTATAAAATCCTTTTAGAGAACTATCCAATCAGAGTGAAGCTCAAAACTTAGCTGGATGGTTGGGGAAAAGGAAACCGTGTATTCTCCACACTGTAGAAGGGAAACCATGCAGCCCAGGAACTGCAGGGTGTCATCTCAGTACTCTGAAGGCAGCCAGCCTGGGCAGGAGGCCAACACACAGAGGAAAGCAGGGCCCAGAGAATCCCTGAGAAATGAAGCCCTGCCCTGTCTCTCCACCTACCTCTCAATCAGTCCACTCCTGAAATGCCCCTCCTGTGGACCTTTCAGGTCCAGGAGCCAATAAATTGCTTCATTTTAAAGCCATGGTAAATTGGATTTGTCTTTTACTTCATAGCACAAAGAGTCTTAATTGATCCCCATAACTTATCTCATCAGATCACCATGACAACCCTGCTATAAGATGCTTTTATTCCCATTTTACAAATGGAAAAACACTCAGAGAAGACAGCTGAACTGCTATTGATTGCTTAGGAACAAAAATTTGATAGAGTAGATTTGGGGTTCAAAGATGTGGGTTTCTGTCTTAGATCTGTTGTATACAGGCTGTTTCCTCATCTATAAAGTTAATACTTATTTTTTTTTTTAAATCTTTTCTCCCAAGGTTGACAATAGGGTGATAAATCAAAGATCCCTTAGGAGGAGGCTCTTTTCTACTGTAAAGTGCTCTACAGATGGTTGCTATTGCTATGCATGGAACCCACAGCTCCAGCCTAGAAGCTCAGGCTGGCATGTTAAAGCTTAATGGACCCAGGCTCCAGCTTGTTCTTTGATGCAGAAAAATATTTTGAGTTCCTTTTTATATGATCTTCTGCTTGACAAGTCCTTCCTTCACAACTCGTAAAGATCCAAAGCCAAACCTAGACTCTGACCCCTCATATTATGAATGGGAACTCAGCTACGTGTCAAGTATAAGCTTTACTCTTCAATTATTTGGGTCCTATCACTCACACATGAATGCGTACTCCAAGACCCCAGCAGTCTTGGGCTGAGAGGCCTGGATTATCTTCCATGGGTTCAGTGATAGATTTTCTATGTCATGTTAGCATCCCATATGTATATTGTGTATCTTCTGCCTTTAGGGATTAAAAAGATAAACACATTTCATTGTGTAATTTTCTCTTGTTAGGAATAACTTTGAGGCAAAAGTCTCTAGTTATTTAGAGTAAAGAAAGTGAAAAACTGTTTATAATTCAGTTCAGAGGGTAAAAATTTGTTCTTTTCATGAATATACTGAAATGATTTGCCTAAATGATTCAGAGTTGATTTCCCAAATATATTAGTTATGAACAAAAGAATTGTATTCATCTTTGGACTATTTATAATATTAGAATAAAGTACTTGTCAAATAAGGCTCTAGTTTGATAAGCACAATATACAAGGAGAAAAATGAGATATTTATTCTTGTTATTTAGGGAATATGTGCTTTATTGTACACACTTTGCTTCTGGCTATGGAAAAAGTAATTTATCGGTAAGTCTTTTCCTTTCATTTCCCTTGAATATAAATATTAACTGATGGTTTAACAATCTTGTTCAGGCTATATTTATGAAAGATAGCTGTTCTCACTCAAAAACTCCCAATATTGAAGTTGTAGCATTATTCATAAAGATATGATAGGAAGACCTTCAGTCATAAAAGTTGAGATGCATCTCACATTAACAACCTGAAAGGAATCTGAGCTGGAATTTCTTTTATATTAATTTACATGAAAGGGAAAAGTGACAACAGCCAAGAACTGAAAAAAATGAAGTTTAGCAATCAGGTTGACTTAGTTTGAGCTCATCAGATGCCAGTGCAGTAAAGGTATGTCTAGAGTGTCAGAGTGTGGCTTCCTGTGGTCAACCTCCAGGAGAAAACCAAGCAGTGGGTGTGACATTGAGTAATTAGCTTGTTTTCTTTGGCTTCAATCAAAGGCCCTTAAAATACATTCAAGGTTGGTAGCAATGTCCTTGGAGTTGTAGGCGACCTGTTTATATTGTCTTCATCAAAGTCAACTGTTGGGTTCCAAAGAGGAAGAAATATAATCCAGGTTCAAGGACAACAACCATCGAGAAATCCCTTCATCTCTGAAAGAAAACCAAAACATCTCTCAGTTCTGTTTATGAAATGCTTAAGTAATTTTTCTCCGCTGCTGGAAAAAAACACACCCCACAGCTGGAATCACTTACAACATAGGTTTGATTTTTTTTTTTTGCAAGCTGAACGATTAATTCAGGCAAACAACCAAAGATTTAATTTAATTTTAAACCAAAAGGGATGGACAATCATACTGGCTGAATTCCTAGCTTGGCAGACTTTGGGGTCTCAGCAGTTAGTTTAGATAATATTGTGACTCCAGCAAGTCTATACTGGAAGGTAGACCAAGTTTTTAAAAAATGTTTTGGTACCACTGGCCTAACTCTCTTTTTATGAATGTTTTCCTGTTTTAAAATGGAGTACTTGGAGGGGTAATTTCAATCCTATTCCTTTACCCAAGGGCTCTGTGAATTTGTAATTGCATTTCACTCCCGCCCGAGGACAAGTAACATGATCAAAAACTGCCAGTAACCACAGACAGGAATTTTTATGACTTGAGTGGTATCTCCTCTAGTTTGGCCAAGTATATTTATGCATAACCAGCTTACTCCACTCTATTCCTGCCTGCACACACTTTGGAGGCAAAGTTGGACCTTTTGTGAGCCATTGGAAGGTCAAGCTAACCAAAAAATTTACCCTGTACCACCCCAAAGATCAAGCTAAGGATGACCCAGATGATGAAGCCAAGCATGAGCTACTGTCTTTATTCAGCAGCTCTTTGTAGAGGATGACACGATGCCAGGCTGCAGAATGTTCTGAGAGATGCTTTTACCTGATGATAAAGTCTAATTGAATGATGAGGCAAAGAGCAGAATTAGCGTAGAAAAGACAACACAGTTGACCCTTGAACAAGATGAGTTTGAATTGCACAGATCCACTTAGATGTGAATTTTTTTCAATAATAAATACCACAGCAGTACATGGCCCATGGTTGGCTGAATCTGCAGATGAGGAACCGTGGTTATAGAGGGTTGACTGTAAGTTATACTTGGATTTTAGACTGTGCAGGGGTCAGTGTCCCTAATCCTCCCATTGTTCAAGGTTCAGCTATACTCTTAAGGCTGGTCAGAGACTTTCTTTCAGGAAAAAAAATTGAAGTGCATAGTATCCTGGGAATTCTAGAACTTTGAACAGTTTTCATTATTTCTTAACAGGTCTGGTCAGTTAAAATGGCAGTGGGGTTCACCGCCTTTTGGCTTTGTTTATTTTTATCTCTCCTCACTCCTTTCTACCTTCCTTCCTTTCCCAACTTTCCTCCTTGCTTCCTCTTGTCCTTCCTTTTTTTTGTGTGTGTATGTGTGTGAAATAAATCTTCTCTGATACTTGTATATGTCTATACTTTTCTCATAGGAATAGATCCAAAATAAATGCATGTTGCATAATGGATATACTTTTAAAACTGAAACCAAGGCAATACTAGACTTGTCAAAATGCTGCCCCATTCTCTGAGTTTCCACATCACCTTGCCCAGGCACGTCACACCCAACTTCCAGCTCCACATCAAAGAACTTCTGCCCTTGTTTGTCACACCGTGATGACTCCCTCCTCTGGATATCCATGCCACCTTCAGACAATCCCTTGTGCACTTCCAGTTGGCAGTTTTTACTCTAAAACTTTGTTTTATTATATAAGTAATACGGGAAAACATCCTTGCTGGATAAAAATGAATCATTGCAGGAGGAAACAAACCAAAATGGCCATATAGACCCCTTATGGGGGTCACTCATAGGCTATAGTGACCTCTGTTCACTCCCAGAACAAACAACTTCAGAGCTCTGGAAGTATCTTCCCAAGAGTTCTTCTAGGGATTTACACCCAAATTCATGCATATCTATGTATATATAGATGGGTTGTTTATATGTATGTGAAATCATCCTTTTATAGACTTTAGCAGTCTCTTTGAAATAAAATCATGTACCATCCATTTTTAAAAACTCTTATGAGAATATTTCACATCCTTGTCAACACTTGTGATTATCCATCTTTTTTATTATAGCCACCTTAAGGGGTGTGATGTTATATCTCATTGTGGTTTTGATTTGCGTTTTCCTAACGGTCACAAGGAGTCAGACACGACTGGGCAACTGAACAACAACAGCAACAATGGTCATTCCTATGAACATCCTTTCATGTGCTTTTTGGTCATTATTTTCTTTGATTCTTTCTCCATTTTTAAATTGGGTTATTTGTCTTTTTATTACTGGGTTATAAGAATTCCTTACATGTTCTGGATTCAAATCCCTTGTGTATATGTATGCTCAGTCACTCAGTTGGGTCCGAGTCTTTTCGACCCTATGGACTGTGGCCCACCGGGCTCCTCTGTCTATGGGGTTTTCCTGGCAAGAATACTGGAGTGGATTGCCACTTCCTCCTTCAGGGGATCTTCCCAACCCAGAGACTGAACTTTGTTTCCTGCACTGTCAAGCGGATTCTTTACCACTGAGCCACCTGGGAAGGCTTATCAAATGGCAAATATTTTCTTCAATTTTGTGAATTACCTTTTTATTTATGTGGTGGTGTCCTTTGAAGAAATTTCTTCTTAGTTTGTAGCTTTGGCTCTTACATTTAGGTCTGTAATCCCTCCACGGTTAATTTTTGTGTATGGTGTAATGAAAAGGTCCAACTCCATTCTTTATCAGGCAATTACCTAGAGTTAGAAGGCTCTGTAATGTACCTTTCTCATCCCTACTTTTCTATAAAAGTGAAGTTGCTCAGTTGTGTCTGACTCTTTGCGACCCCATGGACTGTAGCCTACAAGGCTCCTCCGTCCATGGGAGTTTCCAGGCAAGAATACTGGAGTGGGTTGCTATTTCCTTCTCACGGGATCTTCCTGACCCAGGGATCTAACATGGGTCTCCCTCATTGTAGGCAGATGCTTCACCATCTGAGCCACCAGGGAAGTCCACTTTTCTATACAAGTAGCCACTATTCTGAGTCTATTACCATTGTTTGGTTTAATTTGCCTTTTCTTAAACTTCTAATAAATGGAATCATTTAGTATATACCAGTTAATGAGTGACTTTTTTCACTTAAAAATTCCTGGGTGGTTTATCCACATCCTTGTTTGTCTCCTTATTTTTTTGTTTTTGTTGTTTTCATTTTTATTGCTAAGTGGTGTTCTATTGTATTTCATACATGTTTATGCATTCTCCAATTGAAAGACAATTGGTTTGCTTCCATCAGGGGACTTATAAATAAAGCTGCTGTGAACATTCTTGATCATGTCTTTGAGTGGACATATGCACTCAACTCTGCTAGGCATATATCTAGGAAAGAAATTTCTGAGTCATAGGCAGATGTGTGTTTTGCCTTGGAAGATAATGTAAACAGATTTTCAGAGTGACAGTGCAGTTTACATTCCCAACGGCAGTGTAAGAGAGTCCCGATCGCCTATAGCTTGACCAGCACTTGCTATTAATTCTTGGCATTCTAGACCACGGGTGGTGTTTTCTCACTGTGGTTACAGTTTGCATTTTGCTGGTAACTAAAGATGTTCAGAATCTAATCTTTTAGTAAGCTTTGGCCATTGTGTAAACACCTTTGGGAAGTGCCTGGTAAAATTGGTTGCTAATTGTTTTATATCGGTTTGTCTTTTTCTTGTTGGTTTGTAGGAACTCTTTATATATCCTTATATTCTCGATAGTTTTGTCAGGTGTACATATTGTATATATTTTCTCACAGACTGTGGTTTGCCTTTTCTCTCTCTTACTGATTTTGAAATGTAATTTTCTAAGTTGAGATATAATTCACATAACAAAATTCATCTGTTGAAAGTATTTAATGCAGTGCTTTCACCACATTCTCAAAGTTTTATAACCATCAACACTGTTTAATTCTAGAGTATTTTCATCACCTCAAGATGAAATGCCATATCTATTACTCCTTCTTCTTCCTTCCCCTCAGGCCCTAACAACCACTGATCTACTTCTGTCTTAATAGATTTGCCTATTCCAGACATTTCATTTAAATAGAACCATACGTTATGTTGTCTTTTGTGACTGGCTTCTTTTACTTAGCATAATGTTTTCAAGGTACATCCAGGTTTTAGCATGTATCAGAATGGCATTCATTTTTTTAATTGCTGAGTAATTTTCCACTCTATGCATATACCACTTTTATTGATCCACTTATCAGTTGTTGAACCTGTGGATTCTTTTAATAGATTTTTGATGAATAGAAGTTCTTAATTTTAATGAAGTTCATTTTTTAACGGACAGTACTTCATTATAATCTACTTAAGAAATCCTTGTCCTCTTCTGTGATTTACTATTTAAACACCTTCATTGTCCTAGATATCGTCCCACAATGGGGTATTGGTGGAGGCTTACTTCTTTCTTTCTCCTGATTCCTTGTAGCCACTTCTCCATTGCTGGATACTGGATGATTTTTCAGTGTGTTGCTATTAAAAACAATGTTGAAATAAAAATTCTCTCACCAGCTGAGTTTGTGTATGTATGCAAGGATGTGTTTAATTAACTTCCTAGAAATGAAATTGCTGGATCAAAAGTTTGTACATTTTAATTTTTGACAGAGCCTATCAAACTGTCTTCCAAAAGAGTCTTCACCAAATTTATGTGCTCACCAAGAGGTAGAAAAGTGGCCATTGTGCCACATCTATGCCACTACTTGGTATTGCTGGCATGCTTAATTGCGCAGTCATGTCCAACTCTTTGTGACCCTTTGGACCATAACCTGCCAGACTCTTCTGTCCATGGGATTTTTCAAGCAACAGTACTGGAATGGGTTGCAATTTCTTCCTCCAGGAGATCTTCCTGACCCAGCGATTAAACCCACGTCTCCTGTGTCTCCAGCACTGCAGGTGGATTCTTTACCCACTGGGCTATCAGAGGTGTTACTTGATATTATTGGTCTTTAAAAATGTTTGTCATTCTTATAAGCATACTGATATTTTGTTTAGGACATTCTTGCTTTCACAATCCTTGATGGGTAGGGATTCCTTTCCCCTTACCCCTGTAGGTAAGTCTCCCTTAAGTTTTGAGGTTAGCACTGTGTCACTGTCAAGGAGAAAAAGTTTTCTTCTGCTTTATTTTGTTCAATGCCTGGGGGCCTGTGAATTAAACTAATAGGAAACAGATTAACAGGAGAAAAAGCACACACTTTTTATGAATATTTACATACACAGAAATTCACAGAAAAGAGAAACTGAAAAAGTGATTGGAGTCTGGGGTCTCATATGCCATTTTAACAAGAGAAACAGATTCAGGTTTCAAAGGATGATATATTGTGGGTCAGTGACTGCAAAATATCTTCCATTAGTTCTCCCTATGAGTTATTTTCGGAAGGTCTGTTTATGCCAACTCATCTCAGTGTCAACTCCTAGTCTCTGATGACAGTTTGTCCTTCCCTTTTTGGTACTGGGAAGGCACCTTCATGGACAGAAATCTCTGCCTTGCTTTTAGGCAGATAGGGGTGCTGCTACTGCTAAGTCGCTTCAGTCGTGTCCGACTCTGTGTGACCCCCCAGACGGCAGCCCACCAGGCTCCTCCATCCATGGGATTTTCCAGGCAAGAGTACTGGAGTGGGGTGCCAGTGCCTTCTCCAGCAGATAGGGGTAGTGCAGAGAAATTCTCTTCCTGCATCTGTTACCTCTCAACTGCCTTTGGCTCAAAGTAACCTCTATGCCAAAATGGCATATTTTGACATGGCATATTCTGAACCCCTTTAGCAAGAAAAGTGAGAGTCGCTCAGTCATGTCCGACTCTTTGTAACCCAGAATTCTCCAGGCCACAATCCTGGAGTGGGTAGTCTTTCCCTTCTCCAGGGGATCTTCCCAACCCAGGGATCAAACTCAGGTCTCCCGCATTGCAGGCAGATTCTTTACCAGCTGAGCCACCAGGAAAGTCCAAGAATACTGGAGTAGGTAGCCTGCCCTTTCTCCAGCAGATCTTCCCAACCCGGGAATCGAACCGGGGTATCCTGCAATTGCAGGTGGATTCTTTACCAACTGAGCTATGAGGGAAGCCCCTTTAGCAGGAAAATGAATACTTATTGCTTAATTGTTAATTTAACAGATTAGAATAATCAGAGTCAGACTTGATTTAAATCTGTAAGTCTGAGAGAAATGTGTACATTGCTTTTCTCTGCTGAGGGTGGAGTTTCTGGAGTTCTTTCTCACAGGCTGCTCAGCCTCAGTCAGTGCCTCGTCAGTGTCCACCTGTTTGAGTGAGGACCCTGCAGGAACTCGACCTGAGTAGTCACCCTAGGGAGAAGATTGTCTGCATTAGGGCTGAGCTCACACCACTTCCAACTGTTAAATTGTGGACATCGTTTGGCTCACAAACCAACCATTCACGTGGTTTTCATTTAGCGAGTTTAAAATGGACCAAGAAATGCCCTGGGCCACCTGACTGTCCCCTCTCCATACACAGCTTAGAGGAAAAGTTGTTAATTCCAGTGGGCTAATTCATTTGGAAACCCTAAGATCCCTCAGATTTCAGATAGGCATCCTGTCTTGGGTTTTAGTTTTAATCTGCTCTTTTGCCATTTATCTTTGACAAAGAGGCAGTGTAGGCAGATGATGTAACATATTTATCAATCTGATGGCTCTAGACCGAACATGAAGCCAAGAAGACTAATTGGTGACTTCATGAATCAAAGTTCAGTTGACACTTAGCTTGTAAAGGAAGCTGTTTGTTTAAGACTTAAGAGTTAATTACTGGCTTCAGTTCTTCAAACCATAGGCTGAATCTGAGTGTTTTTGCTGTTAAGTTAGATCATGAGATCAACACACTTAACTCACATGTGGCTTTAATTCACTAAGCACCTCAGTTGATGTAAATGATGAGCCTTCACAACAGAAATGCAAACAAGATGCTCATTCCTTTGCTTGCTAATTACTCTCTCTGCTCCTCTCTTCCTCTTGCTTAGAAACGTATAATCAACACAGCAGGCACACTCAGCTGAGTGAAGTGCTCACACCTAGCAAAGTTCGTAGACCCACCCAGGAACAGTGGGCAATGTCATGGCTGCCCGAAGCACTCAGGCCAGGGCATATGCGCATGTGTGCAAGGGCGATGTCAGCACCAGTGTTTAATTTCTCTTTTTGTATTTGGCTGAGACCGTGCAATTACATTTCTGTGAGTCAGTATTGCTCTCCCAGATCACTCCTAGAGGTCTGTTAGGTCTCTTTGGCTTGTTAAGAACAGAGACTACTTCTAGTAAGCATTACCCATTCTAATTTATGGAAACATTTCAAAAATAGCCAAATATAACCATGTTGCAGGGGAATGGAAAAATAGAACTGTGCAGTTTTCAAAATTAAGTTAGGTCATGCTCTCCCTCTCTCCTTCCCTGCTTCATGCTCTCTCGCTCTCCTTTCCTCTCCCTCTTTCTCCCTCTCACGCTCCCACCTCTCTGCTTCACTGAGCCTCTCTTCTACGCTCTTCCATTCTTCAGCTTTCATAGCCCATTACAGGTTTCATTCCTACACTTAAACGTACTAGTGAAATTCCTGAGACCCTCTGACTGGCCCGCTTTCCCCTTCACCACACATCACGAGGGCAGCCGCCCCGAGTCCACTGTCCACCACGTCCTTAGAACAGGCACAACAAGGCTTAGCATCTCTCGAGCATCATCTCCCTGCCTACCCACTCCCCTCCCTGTCAGGTAGTGTTGCCTCTGCACTCCCCTCTGGTCTCATAAGGGCATTGTTGTTCCTAGTACCCTGGATGCTAAGTGTCTTCCCTGCCAGTCCCAAACTCACTACTTTCCAAATGTCCTATTTCACCATTAGTCCCCAACATCGAGGGGAATCAAGAAACGCTTGCACAGATAGATGAATCTGAGAAATACTGTGTTGGTTGATTCAGGATGCTGTAACAAAATGTCAGAGACTGAGTGATTTCAATGACAAACATTCACTTCTCACAGGTTTGCAGGGTTGGAGGTTCAAGATCAAGGTGCTGGTTGCTGCAGTTCATGATGAAAGTGCTTTTCATGGTTTGCTTTTCATGGCCACCTTCTTGCTGTGTCCTTACATGGCAGAGAGAGAGAGCCCTAGTCTCTTCCTCTTTTTATAAGACATTAATCCTGTCATGGGGCTCCCACGCTCATGACCTCATAACTCAGTTACCTCCCCAAAGTCCTACCTCCTAGCACCATCATGTTAGGGATCAGAGTTTCAGCCTATGAATTTGAAGAGGATGCATTTGGCCCATAACAATGTAGCTGGACTGCATTGTCCATATTTTTTTAATGTAGGTGAAATTAATAGTGTAAGATAGAATTCCCCAGGCTCTGGCTCCATACCTCCAAAAGCTGAGTGAATAGGGCAGCACAGTACTGGGGTCCAGGTCTTACTCCTTCGACAGCTCCTTTCCCACATGCACCTCCCGCGTCCATGGGGGGGCGCCAGCCCAGGAGGCAGGATCTCGGTGAAATCTAGGCACCCAGATGCTTTCACCTGGATGCTCAGCATGCTGTTCTGAGGATCGCTGCCCAGGCTGTCTTCCTGCTTCCTGCACAGAGACACTTCATTCCTGGCCTCTGGCCCTGCCATCGGTTTGCTGTCAGCTTTGCCATTGATTTTAAATTTTATTATCGGCTTTTAGAGCACTGGAGGACCCGAGGCTTTCCTTCACCATCGATTCGCTTGTTCACAGCCGAGGGAATAAGCTTTACCATCTTCATTCCCTGGCGGGTGACCAGCTCCTCTGTCTTGCTTTTGGAGATATCCTTGGCTTGCTGTGGGTCAAGTCTTTGAGACTGTGCTCACTTCCCCAGGCATCTGTGGTGTGGAGACACCTCGTTCCAAGCCAGATTGAACGCTCTGTCTGTTCACCATGACCGAGTAACAAGAGCTCACTTGTACTGACTGCACAGCATTTGTCAGCTACCTTGCTAACCTCTTGACACACCAAATTTCATTTCATCTTCCAAAAGTCCTTAGGACATACATGATTTATCCCCAGTTTACAAACAGGGAAACTGAGACTCATAAAGGCACAGCAACTTAGTGACTATAGAGGCATACTAATAACCTCTTCAACAGTGCTTGTCAAACTCAGTGCCCAAGATGTTCTGTGACTGTGTGTGAGTAATAAACAGCTCAGGCCATGGGAAACACAGCCCACAGGCTCAAATTCAACACCCAAACTGGCCTATGTCGTGGTCAATGAGACAAGTCAGTGATCACATGCTGGAATGTCTTGGTAGCATTAGATCACGCTCAAAGTTTCTAATCATGGCTCCTCAGTTCTGTACTTACCTTTTACTGACTGGTACCCAAGGATTCTCAGGCCTGCTCCAGCCAGTGGCTCACACTTGCATGGCACTGCTCCCATGGACCTGGAACATCTCTCCTGAGATGTAGCCCTGTAGGAATTGTTTCTGTAGCCAAAGATGGGAAGGAAAGGGTCATCCTTGTCACATGGGATTCTGGCTTTTTCCTGCCCTACCAGCTCCACTTCTTTCTGTCCTCATCACAGCCCCTGCAGGAGTAAACTGTGTCTGCAAGCTAACTGCCCTCCTTTGACTGCAGAGAAGATAGCCACCTGAAACTCTGAGCTGTAAACTCTAGGTCAGCGCAGTGCTTCCTACTTCTAAAAGCTCAGGGATGGGACAGAACCTTTTTTTTTTTTTTACAGCCTTAGCCTTCTGATCTGCTCTTTGTCCTCTTCCCTCCCTCTTCCTGTGCTCTCTCTCTCCTTCCCCGTTGTGAAGTGGCCTAAATTTTTCTCCATGAAACATGTGTCTGTCACTATGAGATCCCAGGACAGGCCTGAGAGCCAACACAGCAGAGCACAATAAATCCTGTGTCTGGGTACCTGGGCAGGTGGCACGTGCCAGCAGCCTGGAGCTAAAAGCGCAGCCAGATCTTCTGGGGGAGTGGGTTCTTTTCGTGGCCTTGCCAGCATCCCCAGCAGGCTGGGAGCACTGCTAATAGACCTCTGTGTGAGTGCTAACAGAATAGGAAGGGAGGAAACCTTGTAAAGGCTAACATTTTTCACAGTGCAGTAATCACAGGGAGCTGTCACTCCCCCAGGCGGGAGGCGCGCGTTTAATTTATGCACCCTGGCCGCCAAGTTTTGGAGTTCGCACTGGCTCTTCCGTGCCTTCCGGGGTTCAGAGGATCAGATGGGCGCCACCCCGATGGGCATGGCCAGGTGGGCCCAGGGCTACTCAGGACCAGTACTTAGGGGTCCTCAGCAGTTCCTCACTACTACCACTCCCCTCTCCTAATTAGTCATTTAACCTCTTAAACCTGAGTTCCTTATGTGTCAAATGGAGTTGATAAAAGTTAACCAGTTTTCAGGGACTTGGTGAGGATTCAAGGAGGTAGTCTGTGTGAGAGTCTGGGACCTAGCACCCAGGAAGGTCATGATGAACGTTAGCTCTGTTTTGCTGTCATCATCATTGTCTGTCATTTACAGGAGAGGTCTAGAAAAAGTCTTCAAAGTGCCCAAAGTCGCATGACCAGTAGGAAGTAAAGCCAGGATTTAAACCCAGATATTCTGACTGCCAATCCTAGGTGCTTAGCCACTGTGCTTTATTACTGTGTATAGACTGTGTTATAGAAGTGTTGATAATGAATCTACAAATTCCTCAAGGACCAGGATTGTGTCTTTTTTTTTAACAAAAAATTGAAGTATAGCTTATTTGGGGCTTCCCTGGTGGTTCATTGGTAAAGAATCCGCCTGCAATGCAGGAGACCCGGGTTCGATCACTGGGTCAGAAAGATTCCCCTGGAGAAGAGAATGGCAACCCACTTCAGTATCCTTGCCTGGAGAATCCCATGGACAGAGGAGCATGAGGGGCTATAATCCACAGAGTTGCAAAGTCAGACACAACTGAGTGACTGAGCAGGCATACACACATAGCTTATTTACAATATTGTGTTAGCTACATAGATGTACAGCATAGTGATCCAGTATTTTTGCAGATTATATTCCATTATAGGTTATTATAAATAATAGGTATAATTCTCTGTACTGTACGGTAAGTATATCCTTGTTGCTTATCTGAGCTATATATAGTACCTTGTATCTCTTCATCTCATAGTTTGTCCCTTTCCCCTTTTCCTCTTCCCTTTTGGTGATCACAAGCTTGTTTTCTATATCTATGAGTCTGTTTCTGTTTTGCATATACATTCATTTGGGGTTTTTTTAAGATTTCACATATAAGTAATATGTTAAAGTATTTGTCTGACTTATTTCACTAAGCATAATATTCTCTTGGTCCATCCACATTACTGAAAATAGCAGTATTTCATACATTTTTTGGGGCTGAGTAATATTCTGTAGTATATATATCTACACATCTTCTTAATGCCACATCTTCTTAATCCAGTTGTCTGTTGATGGGCACTTGGGACAATATTAGAACCTATTTCCCAGGGTAATGTGGGAATTAAGTGGAGTCCCAACCTAAAGATGAAGAAACTGAAGCTCTGAGAAGTTAATGTGCCCAAGGTTATACAGACAGTAAATTGGAGAAAAGAGTTTTGACTTCCAACAGTATGACTCCAGAATTCAAGTTCCCAACCATTGTATTTGTCAAGATTCTCCATAGGATGTGTATATACATATGTAGACAAACTGATTTAATGGAATTGGTCCATGTGACTGTGGAGGTACCAATCTGAAACCTGCAAGGTAGACTAGCAGGCTGGAAACACAGGAAAGGGCTGTGGTCCAAGTCTGAAGTAATCTGCTGGCAGAATTCCTTGCCTGGAGAATTCCATGCACAGAACAGCCTGGAGGGCTACAGTTCATGGGGTCGCAAAGAGTCAGACACGACTTAGTGACTAAACTACCACCACCATACATGTTAAACACTGAGAATGATGCTTAGCCCATAATCAGCACTGTGCTAAGCGTTAGTTGCCTGGTCAGGGCTCTACATCCAGTATCTGGAGCTAGGAGCACACATAATAGGAGCTGAATACATATTTGTTGACTGACTTGACTCCCTCTAGTGCTGTTTGTTAGGTTTCAGGCCAAAGATGTTTAGCACTAAAAATATTACACACATCTAACTCCCTCGTCCTCGTGCGTGATTCCTCCCACAAGCAGCTGAGCCCAGAGTCCTGGAGTGATATCTCGTTTCAGGCACACTTAATGGGGCTACATGAGAAACCCAGACTCTGCTCAAATGCCACGCCTGGATACGTGCCACATTCTCTTCTCCCCTCTCCCCTTTCCCGCAAGTAGTTAACACAGTATCCAAAGTGGCAGTCACACACAGCACAAGCCTTGACAGATGGGTTTGGGGAGATCTTTGCATCTAGAAATGAAAGCAGGGCAGGGTAGCCTCCTTCACCTCAAGTACAATTACCTGTGGTCTTTAAACTCTCAGAAAGCTCCCCATCGACCAGGAACTTTGTGACTTAATTCCACTCCATTAATATTCAATAGTGAAAACTAAACCAATTAACTGTTACCAAACCTGCTTAATGCCAACATGAAGGTGAAAAGTTGGCCCTCCCAGCTGTGTTTCTACAGAACTTTACCTACAGGTGTTTCTGAGCTAATGAGAGTTTAAGGGAAAAAAAGGAATTAGGAAATAGTCAAACAATAGGAGCCCTTGTCCTATAACTTTTCTCTGTGGGTGGTTTGCTTAGGAAACCACATAGGAGTTTCTAATTAAAGGAGTATTAGAAGAATACATCCATAAATTTCAGAGCCAGGCTTAATTTTCTTGTTTGAAAACTGCCAGGGAAGAGAGTGGATTGCAAATATATGAAATATGACCAGATGAGACTTAATGAATTCTGAGTTTATTCACTGAAGTATTTAACTATCCAAGCCATCAAGTGGGGATAATAAATTTGAGTGTGTCATAAGATTGGCCCACTTTAATTCACATTTATAAAATGAGCTATAATAAAAGGCCTGATTCAGTGCTTAATTTTTAGAGATACATTAACTCTTAATTCCTGTGCCTCCATGATGCTGAGCAATGGAAGCAAATGAAGAACACTGTGAGATCAGAAGGAAGCTGACAGTTCTGATACTTGGGCCAAAGGGCAGAGGACTAGCCTTGATGATTCAGCATCTCTCATCAGGACACAGACCTCTTCCCTTGTCCCCAAAGTCAAGTTAAAACCTAAGTTAAGCACCTGGGAATGAGGAGAAGGCTGATTTGCTGGGTTAATGATGGAGAGTTTAATAAAGAAGACACTGTTTACAAAGATGAGGGCAGGGTTAAAGGCAATCAACAAAACATGGCAAATCACTATGGAGCCCTTTTCTCACCTCTAGATCTAAAGAAAGCTACTAGAACTACTCTACTATGGGGTCTCTCAACAACCTACTCCTAAGGGATCTTCATGCTTAGGGACTCAGAGGTCAGTAAACTCAGAAACACAATGTATTTTCAGGTATTAATAAGTGAAATGATGAAAAATAAGGCAGGAAAGGAGTTATAAACAAGTAGTGGAATGGTGGGGAGAGACTTCTTGAGCAAGGTGGATAGCAAAAGCTTCTCAGGAATGGTGATGTGTAATCTGAGACTGGAGTCAGAAGAAGCCAGCCAGAGGAGGGCAAAGCATTCCTGCTGCCAAGAACCTGAGGGGGACCAACTGGGCATGCTTGAGGGTCAGAGAGAATCCCCAAGAAGCTGGAAAGTGATGAATGAGGTCAAGAGGGAGACAAAGCCTTCAAGACTCTCAGATGTGTTGGGTTATGTTCTAGCCATGACAGATCATAAATGAGAAGATTTAAACAAGGGAGGGGAGTGATCTGATTGACATTCTCCCATCCAAGTACTAACCAGGCCTGACCCGGTTTAGCTTCCGAGATCAGACCAGATCAGGCATGTTTAGGGTGGTATGGCCATAGACCTGATTGACATTCTGAGTGACACTCTGATTGCTGTGAAGGGGATACAAGAAAGCAGAGATAATAAGACTGGTTACAAAGTAACTGCCCAGTAACAGATGAAGATGGCTTGTACCATCTTCATGGGAGGACCAAAAACAAAGAATGGTGTTGGGTCTGAGGTCCATTCCATCTACCTACTCATACTGCAGTTAGTGGGCAAGGGGCCTCCCAGAGCTTGAGACAGTCACTACCCAAGAATAAAGTAGTTAAAAAAAGAGAACGTGTAGCATACTGTCCTAAAATTTCTGTATGCTGCATTTACTACTTTTGAAATTGAAAGAACATTTGTAAAAATTGAAAAACATTTACTGAAGGAAAGAACTTGGTTAGGGAGCAGTTGACTTTAATATATATAGAAGAAAAATACGTAGGAACTTTGGTAGATCATAGGATCAATGTGGAGTGGGAGATGGCTTTTGCAGAAAAGATCTTCACGACCAAGATGATCACGATGGTGTGATCACTCACCTAGAGCCAGACATTCTGGAATGTGAAGTCAAGTGGGCCTTAGAAAGCATCATTATGAAAAAAGCTAGTCGAGGTGAAGGAATTCCAGTGGAGCTATTTCAAATCCTAAAAGATGATGCTGTGAAAGTGCTGCACTCAATATGCCAGCCAATTTGGAAAACTCAGCAGTGGCCACAGGACTGGAAAAGTCAGTTTTCCTTCCAAGCCCAAAGAAAGGCAATGCTAAAGAATGCTCAAACTACCGCACAGTTGCACTCATCTCACATGCAATGGCACCCAACTCCAGTACTCTTGCCTGGAAGATTCCATGGACAGAGGAGCCTGGTAGGCTGCAGTCCATGGGGTCACTAGGAGTCGGACACGACTGAACGACTTCACTTTCACTTTTCACTTTCATGCATTGGAGAAGGAAATGGCAACCCACTCCAGTGCTCTTGCCTGGAGAATCCCAGGGTCGGGGGAGCCTGGTGGGCTGCTGTCTCTGGGGTCGCACAGAGTCGGACATGACTGAAGCGACTTAGCAGCAGCAGCAGCAGCAGCAGCACACGCTAGTAAAGTAATGCTCAAAATTCTCCAAGCCAGGCTTCAGCAATACATGAACCATGAACTTCCAGATGTTCAAGCTGGTTTTAGAAAAGGCAGAAGAACCAGAGATCAAATTGCCAATATCCACTGGATCATCAAAAAAGCAAGAGTTCCAGAAAAACATCTATTTCTGCTTTACTGACTATGCCAAAGCCTTTGACTGTGTGGATCACAATAAACTGTGGACAATTCTTCAAGAGATGGGAATACCAGACCACCTGACCTGCCTCTTGAGAAACCTATATGCAGGTCAGGAAGCAACAGTTAGAAGTGGACATGGAACAACAGACTGGTTCCAAATAGGAAAAGTAGTACGTCAAGGCTGTATATTGTCACCCTGCTTATTTAACTTACATGCAGAGTACATCATGAGAAATGCTAGGCTGAAAGAAACACAAGCTGGAATCAAGATTGCTGGGAGAAATATCAATAACCTCAGATATGCAGATGACATCACCCTTATGGCAGGAAGTAAAGAGGAACTAAAAAGCCTCTTGATGAAAGTGAAAGAGGAGAGTGAAAAAGTTGACTTAAAGCTCAACATTCAGAAAACGAAGATCATGGCATCTGGTCCCATCACTTCATGGGAAATAGATGGGGAAACAGTGGAAACAGTGGCAGACTTTATTTTTTGGGCTCCAAAATCACTGCAGATGGTGACTGCAGCCATGAAATTAAAAGACCCTTACTCCTTAGAAGGAAAGTTATGACCAACCTAGATAGCATATTCAAAAGCAGAGACATTACTTTGCCAACAAAGGTCCGTCTAGTCAAGGATATGGTTTTTCCAGTGGTCATGTATGGGTGTAAGAGTTGGACTGTGAAGAAGGCTGAGCACCGAAGAATTGATGCTTTTGAACTGTGGTGTTGGGCTCTTGAGAGTCTTGAGAGTCCCTTGGACTGCAGGGAGATCCAACCAGTCCATTCTGAAGGCGTTCAGCTCTGGGATTTCTTTGGAAGGAATGATGCTAAAGCTGAAACTCCAGTACTTTGACCACCTCATGCGAAGAGTTGACTCATTGGAAAAGACTCTGATGCTGGGAGAGATTGGGGGCAGGAGGAGAAGGGGACGACAGAGGATGAGATGGCTGGATGGCATCACCGACTCGATGGATGTGAGTTTGAGTGAACTCCAGGAGTTGGTGATGGACAGGGAGGCCTGGCGTGCTGCAATTCATGGGGTCACAAAGAGTCAGATACGACTGAGCGACTGAACTAAACTGAATGAAATTTTTGATTGCATAATTAGAAAAATGGTATCTAGGATGAGCAGTGGGATTCTTTGAGCACCTTGAGGGGATGACAGTCTTATCTATGTGTTTGTCCCCATTTATAGGTGCACACTACCTTAAAAGCTTGGAAAATATGATTTTGTGATATAATAAGAAATATATGTTTCCCTTGGTTCTTGACACAGAGCTCTTAAACCCCTTGAAATTTTGAAGTATGGGGACTCCCCACCTTTGAGTTTCTGTCTGGGGGTTCCTTTGGCTTCCCATAGTGTGTCAGCTTACCTTCTACAAAGACTATACCCGCCACTTGGTATGTTAATGGCAGACATTAACCATGTTTTGTACATAAGCCTTTTTGCCAGTTCTGAGCAAATTTTTACCCATGAAAAGTGAAAATGCTATGTATCAGTTATTCCCTATTATCCCAGGATTTTTAGTTTGTTCCTAATTGTTATACCAAAGTTAGCATCTTCACTGGGATTCTGTTACGACTTTTGAACTAAATTACTATTGGAAGATGAACTAGGTATTTATATTGGTCAGGCCACTTTCTTTGTAAGAGACAGAATCAGAGTTTAAAGCAGCTTAAGCTCAGTGGTTCACACAAGTGGAAATTCTAGGGATAGATAGTTACAGCTTCAGACCCGGCTGCATCCAGAGACTCAAAAGGCATCATCAGGGCTTTTCCCCTCTGCCGTTCTCTTGAATGCTTCTCATCAAATAGCCAGTATAGTAAATATGTTCTGTCTGCTTAGCTAAACTGAAACTACATTTTCCGTAATTCATTTCTGTCCATAGTTCCAGGTTAGTATGAACCACAGACTTTTTGTATGAGATTTGGAATTGGAACTAGAGTGTCATTCATATTTCTTTTATGCTTGGAAGGCCAGTGCAGGTCATGAGGTGCTGCTGTGCTTGCTTATACTGCCACTTCCCTGTTTACTCACCTTGTGGGGCTGGGCTCATACGTCTCCAACTTCTGCAGCTTCACCTTCTCTTACTCCCAGGCCAAGTGCTTTTTTAGCTCCATGAGGAGCCAGCTTCTCCCCCAGCTTACTTCCATCATCGAAGTGGATGACTTGGAGGTGGAGTGAGACCAGTGTGGATCCTAGTCTCGCTGCATGAATTTCTGCCCATCCTCACAGAATTCAGTTTATCTTTTCGTCCCCTACTTTATGCCCATCTTTCCTTCTCAACAGCCCGCCCCGTAGACCTCAGCTTCCTGCCCTCGACCCAGAAAGAACACCTTCCCATAGACTGTTGAACCACTCTTACAACTACAAAAGGCCAAACCATTGTAGCAAATAACCCCAAATATGTATTTTCTACAGGTTCTGCTTTTCTGAGCAAACTCTGACAGAGCAGGAAAGGCAGCCGTCATATGCACAGAGTCCTCACCCATACAGACTTAGGACTGAGTGAACTATTATGGTATCTCCAGCCAGAAAAAATATCCAGGGAGGACTCAGAATAGAGGCATTTTGACTCATGGATTCATTCCTGCATCTACCATCATGGTTCAGGCAGGGGCAAGAGGTTCACCAAAGCCTGAGACTCATTCCCACCTTTGTGGCTAAAAAGAAAACAAGATAGTAGACTTCACCCAACACACACAGAAGATTACCTTCAGGGTAAAAAGAATTGGGTCCTTGGAAGGAGGAGGAAAGAGTGACAGGCAGGCAAAAGCACATGTCCACAGTGCCCTTCCTGCCTTCTTGTTTTGGGTGGTGTTGTGTTTACTTGGAGAAGAAATGAGATACAGTTAACTGAAAAGCAGTGGTTACTCTGCCCAGCACTGAGCTTAGCACTTCCTATATATTATCTCCTTTTCATCCCCACATTAACTCTATGAGGAAACCAAAGCTCAGGGAGGTATGAAAACCTGCCCGAAATTCCCCAGCTGAGGAGTCCAGGGGCTCGAACTTGAACTCAGGTCCGCCTGCCTGTGCTCTTAGTTTTTTCCGTGTCCTGCCCGTATACCCAGAAATTGGGTTGTGTTTAACGATGAACACATGCTCTCTCTGTTATATTTGCCTAACCTTGGTGATTTTGTAAAAAATGACCAGCCAGCTGAAAAAGGAAAATAAACAAATAAAAAAAACCCAAAACAAAAAAAACTGCTTCTTTCTCCCAGGCTGCATAAGCAGACAGTGCTGCTAGTGGGAAATAGATGGTTCACTGCATGTAATTCTCAGCAGTGTTTGGCAAGACAGCTCAGGTGTTAGAAACTTTTGGGGGGCGGGTGTAGGCAGAAGAAAGAGTCCTCATATTAACAACCCAGAATGGTTGGGAAATTTTTAGATGTTGGTAAAGAAAGTTGCCACTATCTGAATGCAATTGCAACATCACTGCATTATTGTTTGGGAATTGCAACTTTTTGTGACAATGGAGAAATCTTTCAGATTGATATTTCATTAGCAGATTTTAAGATGAACGGGAGAGTAAGAAAGGTTTAAGTTCTAACTGTGTGTATTCTGTGGAGGAGAATTGAGTAAGAGCTCAGAGGGAATGTGGGCAGTCTGTGGGTCTGAGGAAAGGCGGAGGGTAGTTTCTGCTTCTCTGTGCCACTAAAGGTTCCAGTCCTCTCTAGGAAACATAAGATCCTGTCCTTTGCATAACAAAGGGGCAAAGGCGCTTATAACCCAAAGTTCCTTTTTACGTAACCAGAAATATTAGTTGAGCACCTGAAGGATGTTCAGGATTATTTAATGTACCAAATAAATGTCTGACTATATGTTTTCTCAGCTGGAATTTGCAACTCTCACACCAAAGGAAGTTGAACTAGAAAGTCCCGACAGAAAGTGCTAAAAGGTTAGGAGACTTCCCATTTCTACTCAGTTCTCCTCTGCACTTTTATCTGGAGAAACCAGACAGCCCTGGGCTGAGGCTGAGTGGCAGCTATCTGAGCAATAAAATGATGCCATTCTTTTACAGGTGTCCTGTTTTCTAAAACAAATTCTGCATGACTATGGTGTTTTTCCTGTCTTGGATCATAATCTTCTCTGGAAATATAAACTCTGAGCTACAGCTCAAGCATTCTTTAGCTGGTTCACCCTCTCACCATGGCTTTGGAGCCTTTCAAATCCTTTTTTTTTTTTTTTTTTAAACTGGAGGGTGTTTACTGGAGGGGAATTGTCATTGAGAGCAGGCAGTTATTTGAGTTTAGGCTAATCTAAAAACAAAAAGGGTGAGGGGAACTCAAGAAATCCCATGTTACCACACATCCTTTTACACATGAAAGCAGAACAGAGCAGTAGATGAGAAACTACTGCTCCCAGTTCCTGCATCCCTCCCGGGTTTTGCTTCTCTGTGTGATCATCTCAGTTCCCGTTGCTCCAGGAGCAGACTTGGGACGAGGATCTGGACACAGGGAGTTGATTTAGGAGATGGTTTCAGGAAGCACTGACTGGTGAGCAAAGGAGTAAGCCAGGAAAGGAAGGAAGCCAAGAAAGAATGTGTTAGCGAGCAATCATGTGGACTGGGGAGGTGAATCCCCCTGGGATGTGGGTGCCAGGGGAGAGAACCCCCATTTCCCTCCATCATTCATTGGTTGAGGGCTGCTCCCAGTTTTTTTGGAACTTATAGCCTGTCATGGGCAGAATCAAGACCTTGGGTTAGTTCCAGAAAGCCTCTCAGGCAAGAAACTGCAAAGGTGGCAGAGGATGGCCTACAGGGCTCCCTGCATTGGTCAAGTGTGAGGGGCACAGCAGCAACAGCGATGACCGCTTCTGAGTCTACTGTTGTGGGGAGGAGTGAGCCTCCATCTTCCTCACCCACCTCTCTTGTGGCCATCGACCCCTTACTCCTCTCTTGGCTGTGGACAGAGGCTGACTCTGCCCAAAGTCTACAGAGATGCCCTGAGAAGTTCTTTCTCCAAACCTTGCTGAGGACAGATAGTTAATTATTCACCAACCACTTAGTTCTGCCAATAATGGTCTCCTTGGCAACCTCCAGCCCAGTGTAATAGAAATGAAATACGTTGAAAATATATATATGGGTTTGAAGACATAGGTAAAGGATCTTTTTTACCTTTTTCATAAAAATGCCTTTAATTTATATTTGACTTTTGAACACTAATTAAACATAATAGAGTTTCCAGTGCCGCTATCAAGAAGTCCTTACCACATCCGTCCCTTGCAGCTCTAGATCCATTTCGGGGATGTGTGTTTCTAGGAGACAGGCAAGGAGGCTCCCTTCCAGCTGAGGTGCCTGCTTCGTTTATAGCAAATGAAGCACTGTCATGTGACGACCCCCGAAGAGCCCTCCGCTACTAATGACAAGCCTTGACTGGCTTCGGCAACAACACTCACTTGTGGTGTGGCCTTGGGCATGTCACTTACCCTCTCTGGGCCTCCATGGTCTCATCTTTGAAAGCCATAAACTGACGCCACACTCTTGGAGATAGCTGTCTCTCTCATCTAAAATAAATTCTGCTTGACTGTGATGTTTTTCTGCCTTGGGTCAGACCTTTCTCTCGGAAAGTTTACTGGGGGGAAATTGTCATTCTCTCTCCTTCCCTTTAAGATCTCAATGTGAGAGCTAAGAGCTAAAGCCCCTGCCCACACTTCCTTCTGCTGCAGTGCCGGGAAAAGAGCGAGGCTCCAGGCCCAGCTCTGCTGTTTTGTCAGCTGTGTGATTTGGAAAGTCAGCTAACCTCACAGAACCTCTCTTTCGTCATCTGAAAGATGGGGTACATAAGTGTACCAACATCTTAAGAGTTATTGAAAACATTTAAAGGAGATAATCTTTGTAAAGCTGCTCAGAAAATATTGCTTTCAAAGGGAAAAAGAGGATTTCAGTTTTTCAGGATCCTCTCCTTTTTGCCTCTCTCCTCTGTCTGCCCACACCAGATCCCAGGAGTTGGTCTCCTAGAACTCTGGGAATTTTTTAATCTCCTCTAGTAATTCTCAAATCTCTAAAGTTCAACTTGATGACCTTATTACATTTATTGTTTGTTTCTAATTAGCAGAGGAAGACAGGCTCACTGTAGAAGAGATAAATAAATAAACAAAACCAAAAGATACAGAAATAAGGAGATGGAGGGCACATAATCTACAGTCCATCAACAACCATGGTTAATAGATGTATGTTTCTGTTTACTGCTTTATGGAGGGATGGGGGCACATGATTAAGCCCATATAGTATACAGATTTTTGTGTCCTGCCTCTTGCCTTTAATAGTACCATGCACTCATTTTACTCCATCATAAAAACTTCTTCATGATGATCTACTGTGAGTAGGTACTATTATTTACTCAACTATTTCTCCATTGTTGGATGTTTAAAATATCCAATATTTTATATTGTTGGATACTTAAAATATCCAAAGTATCAATATTTTCCCCATTAAAAATAGAGCACAGAACTCAGTCACAGATCTACCAGCTTGCCCTCTTTCTTTCAGTCCCCTCAAGCCCTCCATGGCAATCATGTCACTGGCATTGCTATGAAGAAGTCTTCTGCAAACCCAGCACAGTTGTAGAAACAAATTCACTTCATTGCTCTCTACTTTCCCCTTTCTGTGCCCTATGGCAAGTCCTTGTGGCTTTGGGGAAGCTTTCCTGCCCCTGTAAGTGGACAGTCATAGCCTTTGCTGCTTTCCTGTCCTGTGAGTGTTGACAATGCCTTTCTGGAACTCAGCACAACACCCTGGGCCAGAGGTGGGCATGTGAGTCAGGCCTGGCCCATCCTGGTCCGTCAACCAACCAGCAATGGTGATTGGTCCAAGAACTAGTGACAGGAACTTGGAGGTCCAATCAGAATCCTCCCCTGAGAAGCATGACAGATGCTAAGATGTAAAGACCACACAAGGCAGCTGTGTCAGCCCAGAGCAGCAGTGTCATCTTGTCTTCCCTTTTCATGAGGAGGGCTTGTGAGACAGCAGCCTGAGAGAATGCAGAAAACAGAGGTGGCCAGCGAGAGGGCAGGGCTTGAGGGCAGGACACACAGCTCTAACCCTGAGTCCTGCCTGAGGCTCACCTCACACTTAGACTTGGGGAATCTGCCTTAGACGTGAGGGACCATCACTGGATCCTTCCCTGCTGCCTGAGCCAGCGCCTTCCCTCTTTGCTTATAATAGTTGGAGTGAGGGTTCAGCTCCTTACACAGGGAGTCCTGATTGCTGCTTTCCTCAGCGTGGCCTTCCTAGAGGCTGTCCAGTAGACACTGTGACGTCTTTCAGGAGAGTTCAAATGCAGGCCTTCACGAGACTTGGCAACAGCTGCCCATTCCTCTTTCTGGACTTCCTCAGAAAAAAAAAAAAAAGGAACCTGTGTAAATGAGTCAGGAGCCCCAGAATCCCCCTGCATCAAACCAAATGTCTCCCCATCAACACAGGCTCATGGTGACACGGTGCTTCAGCCATAGAGACTATTAATGCCCCAGACGTAGAAAAGAGGGGCCCAGAAAATGTGAGCCTGACTTCTGAGAACTCAGTGATATACCACACACAGGAGAGAAGACAATCAGAAGTAGATAAAGCTTTTTTATTTTTTTCTTCATACACATATCCTTATTTTTAAAGTGTGAGTTTCTCCCCCATTTGCTCTTAGACTGCTGTTAACCTTTTTCGTCATTGGATAAGAAGGAAATAAAGGGCTATTTTTGGAGGCATGATGCATAGGAAAATTCTCTGAAAGTGATTTCTCATCCTCTCCATTCAAAACGAGGCACGTGGCTCTGAAAGGTTACTTGGGGTGTGAGAAACAGGCTCTTTTTTTTTCTTTTGGCAAGAATTGGGCTGACATCAAGAAAAGCTTTATACATGTGAAAAACTTTTGGGAAATCACTTTGTTTTGCTTTGCCAAGTGGATTCATGAAGGAAAGAGAGGTTCAAACAGAAATCCCCCTCAGCAGGACCTGTCTTATGTCTGGGAAGCATAGGGGATGTTCTC
The DNA here is from genome assembly GCF_003369695.1 of Bos indicus x Bos taurus. NCBI lineage: Eukaryota > Metazoa > Chordata > Mammalia > Artiodactyla > Bovidae > Bos > Bos indicus x Bos taurus. Next base: position 31,086,152 of record NC_040097.1, on the reverse strand, counting down.
AACATATTTGGCATCTAAATCCCTGCAGAAGTTGGGATGCAATTCAGCTTCCTGCCTCCTCCACTGAGCTCTTTGGGTGATTCTGAAAAGACTTGTCCACAGTCAGCACACCAGCCACGTATTTGACATGAAGGCCTCCAGAGGGCGCTGTTCTTTCCATATGATCCCATCTCCTGCAGTGTTGAAAGTTTCAAGTTAATTCTTATCTACTGCCTCCAAATGCCTGACCTATAAACAGCTTTGTGAACTCTTTTTTAAAATGCAAATATTTGAAGAGAGGAAAAGCATTTTTGATTAGTCATGAAATCCTTAGAGCCAGGAAACACAAACCACATTGAGTCCTGCCTATGAGGTTTTTCATACATCATCCCCCTTATTACAGTCTGTCATTGTCCCCAGCTGACAGGGTGAAACTGACACCCAGTGGAGTTAAATGACTTGCCTAAAAGTCTCAGGGCCCAGCTGTGATTTGAGTGTAGGACCACCTGACTCCAGACCTCTTTGCTTTGCAGGTTGACAGCTAGACCCTGCAGAAAGAGGGACAGAAGAGGCCAGTATTGCTGTTTCGGAGTATGAGCAGAGGTGAGTGGAAGCTGCTGCCTGGATTGGCCAGGCCTGGGGAAGGGAGGCGGCCAGGAGAACCAGGCGTGTGTTGAGCCTCAACAAGCAAGGGGTGGATGGAGATCGAGGCCACCTGCCTTTGCTCCTTGACGTGGGCACTGATGCCACGGTGAGTTGCCCAAGGCCACAAACCTGGCTCTTCTACCCAGAGCCATCACAGCAGTGGTAGCAGTGGGTGCCCAGTGACGGCCTGCTGCTGTTGGCAAGAGCATAGCTGTTTTACTCTTTGATGCCCTTCTTCCATTGGCAAATGCTAGCCTCCCTTTTTCTCTTCTTTTAATCAAAGAGAGGTCTTATTCATGAAGCCCTCTGTCTAAGAGACCCTTCTAGCTAGACTGTTGCTTTTTTTGGCTTCCAGATTAGAAGGCACCCAAAATGTCCTATTGTTGGTTGAGCTGTTAGAAAAACCTGCCTCTCATTCAGCCTGGGTGTGCTAGTCTCTGCCTCATAATGTTGCATTGTGGGAGTTGTGTACAGCACGCAGGCCCTGATGCATAGTATGAATGCTGCTGCTGCTAAGTCGCTTCAGTCGTGTCTGACTCTGTGCGACCCCATAGACGGCAGCCCACCAGGCTCCCCTGTCCCTGGGATTCTCCAGGCAAGAACACTGGAGTGGGTTGCCATTTCCTTCTCTAATAGTATGAATGTTAGCTGGCATCGTAACATTGGTAACTAGAAACTGTTGGAAACCACAAACTTTTTTGTGGACTTCTGGCTCTTCCCCAATAAGCTGAGTACAGAACTAGCTAAAGGGGTCGGCCCTCCCTGGCTGGCACCTAGGGAGTCTAGGAAGTGTGGCTTGTTTTTTATTTGTCTCATTGTCAAAACTGAAATGAGAGAAGAAATCACACACACTCTTGAAGTCTCAGGGTCACTTCTGCTGCTGTATACTCATTCCCTGAGAGTACTTTGTCTACCCGTTCATTTGACCTCTCCTTTCTTTTTTCAACTCACTTTCCCCAAATGATTCTGAACTGTGCCAGAGAGTTTGGTGACAAAACTGGCTATGAACCAGAGATACACCTCACTCATAAATGTTTCATCAGGGAAAGAGGAACAAGTGGAAGAATCTTGAGATCTTGCTGGAGGCACCACAAACGCTTATTCTCAGCTCCAAAACCCAGCAACTAAAAGCTGCCTTTCCCAATCACAACTCACAGCATCTTTTCTTACTAATTTTTAATTAGACCACCAATCCATGTGTGTATTCTCCCAGTAAATAAAAATGAAACTTTCCAGATAAAGCATCTATCTCTTTGAGCAATCCTTGTAAAAACAAAAAATCAACCAGACCAACATCACCCCTGAGATTACCACCACCATCTTTGTCTCCATCTTTTATATGCCTTTCTGTGTCTTTCTATACCTATATCTGGAGACACTGAAAATAGACATTTCCTGTGTCTATAATTTGTCTATTGCTATGTAACCAATTACCCCAAGCTTAGCAGTCAAAACAGCAAATGTTATTACCTCCCAGTTTCTGGGTCAGAAAGACAGGGAGGAGCTTAGCTGGGTATTTCTCACCCAGAGTGTCTCATTAAGTGGCAGACAAGCTTGTTGGCATCAAGCTGGGCTCCCTGGAAGGCCAGGCCTGGACAGAAGGCCGACATGCAAGCCCGCTCATGTGGTTGTTGGCAAGTGCCTTTCCACCAAGGCTTCCTCACAGGGCTGCCTTATGACATGGGAGCAGGGTTCCCCAGGGCGAGAAATCCAAAGAGCACCCAAGATGGAAGCCCAGTCTTTTGTAACCTCATTTCCAAGAGGACATCCTGCCACCCTCTATTCATTAAGCAAATCAGTAAATCCAAAGGTAGAAGGTTCTCCCTGAAGGGAGGAGATTGCCAGAAGTCAGAAATCGCTGGGACCCATTTTCAAGGCTACCTGCCACTGTATGTTTACATAAAACATACTGTCCTTGACTTTCTATAGCTCTGCTTTTTCAGTCAATAATGTCTTGGAGATCTACCTACGTTGGCACATATGTCCCAACTCAATTTAGTCAATATTAAGTTATATAATTATATAATTATTATATATATATATATAATTATATAATATAATATGATATTAATTAATATCAAGAATTTTAGTCAATCTAGCGGTTGAAAAATGATACCCATCATTTATACTTTACTATAGCTTTAAAGCCATCTGGTCACATTCATAGTCATTGTAGGAATCCTGTGTAAATTTGATTTTAGCTTTTTTTACAAAGATAAGTGAAAGTCTGAAATGACTCTTAGCTTCTGATTCTCCCCTTACATTCTTTGATATTTGTATGACAGAACTATGCTCTTTTCTCTTCCTTTTTGCTTCCAGCTTTTTCTCCTTCCTTTCTTTCTTTAATGGCAAGGATTTATCTAGATGTAGACTCATTTGCGTAAACTCAGCATAATTTAAAGATTTGAGGTATGTGTACTGTTCTGTGCTGGTAGAATTCTCCCAAACAGAACTGCAGGCATCTCAGAGGGTCAGGCACAGCCTTGGTCTCCTGCTTAATTTCTCTCTCTAACCATCCCTCTTTAGGTGTAGTGACTACTTTGTCATTCCTACCAGACAGGAAGGGGCATTTTTCTTTCCCACAAAGGCGACATGGATCTAATTGTTCATCCCACATATGTTTACTGAGTACTTTTTATGAGCCAAGTTCTGTTCTAGACAGATCCCTGCCTTCCGGGAGCTCATATTCTCATAGAGATAGTCAATAAACAATACATTGAATGCACAAGTTAATTATAAACCATGTTAGAAGGTGATGATTACAATGGAAAAAAAATAAAGCAAATCATGGTAAGAGAGTTTTGGAGTGTGAGAGCTAGAAAGGGAGCAAGATATAATATTGAATAGAGTCCTCTGGGGAGTTCTCAGTGATGAGGCATTCTGGGTTGAATCATGCCACCCTACTCCCACCCCCAAAAGAGAGATGCTGAAGTCCTCATCACCAGTTCCTCAGACTGTGACCTTATTAGGGGACAGGGTCTTTACAGAGGTCATCAAATTCAAATGAGATCATTAGGGTGAGCTTTAATCCAGTAGGACTGATGCCCTCATAAAAAGCAGAAGCTTGGACAGAGATCACACAGACGGGAGATTAAATGAAGAGAGACGCACAGGGAGAAGACGGCCACCTACAAGCCAGAGAATGCTGGAGGCCACCAGAATGTAAGAGACAGAGCTGAAACAGATAACTGCCTAGCGTCTTCCAAGGGAGGCTGGCCCTGCCAATACCTCCATTTTGAACTTCTGGCTTCCAGAGCTGTAAGACAACACATTTGTATTGTTCTAAGCCACCCAGTTTGTACTTTATTATGGCCACCGTAAGAAACTGTGAGTGAGCCATGTAGACTCGCCTGCCCCTAGAATTTACAGTATCTGAGGCAAGAGTTCAAATGGAGGTCCACATACCTTATGTCCAAATACTTAAAAGTTTTAAATCAAGCCAATAATCTGTTAACTAAGCAAAGTTTTATCTTCCTCCCTTAAAATTGACTTTCCTTATGACCAAAAGACATTCCCAACTACTCAGAGTTTGACCAGAACATGGTCGTACAAGCAGACCAGGCCCAGGCCCACAGCTCCCTCTGCTTCTCTTCCTACCCAAAGCTGGGCGCAAACAACTGCGCTTTTGGCTTCGAGGCTCACCTGGGGGCCCGGGTGGAGCTGGGGGAGAACTGCACAAAGGCCCTGGACGCGAGCTTGGAGTCATCCAGTGGCGGCCCCAGAGTCCAAGCCACCCAGCACGTGATCTCCAGGGTTCTCCCCTTCCAAGTGGGCACGCCCTTGCACACAGCCTCCTTACTCCATGGCGAGGAGCGCAGCCAGACGAGGCAGGGTGCCGTAAAGCAGAGCTCCCCGTGTAGTGCGGAAAGCAGGGCCACAAGGTACGAAAGAAACAGAGTAAACGCAGAAATCTGCAGAGCAGTTTGACTTGCTGTGACAGCCAAGTGTTTGGGGGCACTTAAATTTGAATTTCTTATTTTTGCATATCACAAATATTCTTTTTTTAAAAAGTTTTGTTCCCCATTGATATAGAAAATGTAGAAACCATCCTTATTTGTCTGTGGATAAACAGCAGTCAGCTGGATTTGGTCTAGATGCCACAGGTCACCCTCTGGTGGAGGAGGTGGAGGGGAGAGCTGCTGGAGGAATGTTCTCGAATGGGGTTGAGGAGCTGGAAGCCAGCGTGTCTATGGAAGGATTGATTTAGACTGGAGCACAGACTGTTGATCTATGATAGCAGGAAAGGGAAATTAAAAAATAGGGCTTTGGTGACTGAAATATTTTGCTTCAAATCCTCTTTTAAACCTTTAAAACTGTTTGCTTTCAGGAAAGCACATACATTCTCCAAGCTGGAATCATTACTGTGAATGAGGTGTATAATATTTGCCCTGTAGATTGGGAGATGGAAAACATATACATTCAATATGTTCATTTTTCTTCTCACTCTTAGCTTCAGTGATTGAATGATCCAATTCAACTCTTAAATATTTTCTGTTGCTTCTTCATTATTAAAGGAGAAAAGCCTCTTTTCTGACGATGGATTTTACTCTTTCTTTGGACCTTATTCTCCCTTCTCTCCGTAAACAAACACACAATAATTCTAAGGACCCTCTTCTTGTTTTCCCAACCATTTCAGGCAACTCACCAATATCCTGAAAGCCAAGGTTGAACTCAAACTCCAAGTTAAGGAACTCTGATTTACATGCTAACCAAGGTTCTGAGAGTCATGTTTTTCTTTCAACACTGCACTTGGTTTTTTGTTTTTGTTTTTTTTTTTTTTTGGAAGAAAAGAGCTACATGCCTGAAAAATGATTATTGTAATTGCACGCACTGTATACTGATTCCAAACAGCCCACCATGAAGTCCTATTCAGAAGACTAGAGAAAAGGGTGGAGAAACTCTAAGAAAGAAGGGAGAGGGAGAGTGTCACTCAGCTACATACCTTTCAAAGCCATTCTACTAGGGATCCACCCCCATTTCTAGTCCTTTCTGTGACCCAGCTACTCTATCTTCCAATGAAAAAGAGGAGTAGATAAGGCTTTGTGGAACTCCATCAGTTCATTGATTATATACCCTTTGAGGGTTACACCATGAATAGAAACTTCTGATAATGGATTTTATGTTTTCTATAGTCAAGAATGCTTGGTTTCCACTGGCCTAGCAGTATCCATATCTAGCACTCAAAATGTAATTCTCCTAACTCTCCCGGACAGCACTTAGAAAACATGCAAAATAAATATCAAGATATAAGTCAAAAGAGAAAAATATGAGGTGTTTTCAAACTTTCAAACAGCTGCTGAAAGTAAAGGACAAGTCATAGTCTAAAAAATTTTAATTTTCTTTTGAGTATTGATGTTAACAAGCAAGATACTTTGTCAGTGCTAATCCTTTCAAAAGATTTAAGTAGGAATATTTCTAAATGGAATGTCGCCACAGGAGGCCAGCTCGGGTCATGGCTGTAAGGCTTTCCTGGAATATTTTATTTCCCTTGGAATTTACAGTACTGTCTGGTTGAATCTCATTTGACATTCTAACAATTGGAGCATTGTATTAGGCACAGTGAAGCAGAAAATTCACCCTGTTCTGGTCCCCATTCCTCCTTCCTTTGCCCTTGTGAAAAATTTCCCACTGTCTTATCCCACTGAAGCAGAATGTTCAGGAGAAGACCAATGTCACATCTAATTCAATCCACAGTCCCATAAAAGATAGGTTTTTAATGCCTAGCATACATTTTCCATTCATTCAACAAATAGTTTGGTTCAGCGGTAGCTCCAAGGTTTAAAACGTGCATAGCTGACTTATCCCGGTTTACCGTCAAATAACATTCTACCATGTCTCATACAGTGTAAAAGCCTTACAGCTTTATACATCCGTTTCCCCCTCCTAACCCTTGTACTGTTGTCATGCATTTTACTTACACATATGTTATACTATCCGTACTATTTTGTTATTTTTTCTTCAAATGGTCGATTCGGTTTTAAAGAATTTACAAATGAAGGCAGGAGCTTTATTTAATGATATCATTTAAAAGGTTCTTCATTTCTTTGTGTAGATTTAGATTTTCATCTGTTATCATTTTTCTTCTCCTAAAGAACTTATGTTAATATTTCTTTTGAAGTTCTGCTGGTGATGAATTTTATTAGATTGGTTAGTCTGATAATGAGTTTGTTTCTCTATTTTTGAAGAGTATTTTCACTGGACATAGAATTCTAGGGGGATAACTTTTTCTTTCTTTCAGTACTTTAAAGGTGCTCTTCTACTGTATATGGCTCACAACTCATGGTTTTTTGGTTTTGAAGGTTTTTTTTTGAGAAGTCAGCCACAATTTATATGATCATTTTTCTGTATATAACTTGTTTTATTTATTTCTAAAATTTTATTTTCATCATTATTTTACAGCAGATTTCTCATAATGTGCATTCATGTATATTTCTTTTTGTTTATCCCATCTGATATTTGTTGGGCTTCTTGAATCTATGAGTTTATATCCTTCATCTAATTTGTGAAGATTTGGGCTTATATTTCTTAAAATATATTTCCTGCTTGTCTATCACTATCTTCTCCGTTAGGAACCAAGAAATAAATTTTAGACTTGGTATTATCCTTCAGGTCATTAAAACTCTGTTCGGTTCCTTTTTTAAGCTTCTTTCTCTGCATGCTTCAGTTTTATTAGTTTCTTCAAATTCCCTGATATTTTCTTCCATAGAGTCTCATCTATTTCATGTTGAATGCTGCATTTTTCAGTTTTAGATATCAGTTTAGTTCTTTCTTATTATTTCCATTTCTGTATTGAAACTCACTATCTATTCCCTCATAATGTTTTTATTTTCTTTTAATGTCCATGATTTATAATCATGTATTTTTTTAAAGCCTTGTCTCCTGATTCTATCCCCTCTATCTTTTCTAGTCTGTTTCAATTATTGACTGATCTTTCTTCACATTTTCTTGTTTCTTCATGTGTCATGGGCATTGTGGATGATACACTATTGAATATCTGTGTTTTGTTGTTTTCCTTTAAATAATGTTGCATTTTGTCTGGAAGGCAGTTAACTTCCATACGGATTAGCTTGATCCTTTCAATCTTGTTTTTAACATTTCTTAGGGAAAGTTTAGTATATTCTCAAGTCTGAATGGTAGCAGCTCTTCCCCTATGCA